>NC_054379.1:34019282-34338449 GCF_017654675.1 Xenopus laevis | reverse complement strand
TCCGGATGATTAAACACTGAAGACTCCAACCATGAGGTAATGTGCCTAGGGGGGAAAAAGATCACAAGAACCAAAACCCCAGTCCCTAGGACACTGTCCAGCAAGCCCTAATGCTTCCCCAAGGCTAAAAAGAGAACTGCTTCTAACAGGAGCAAAAATAAACTGGAGCAGAAGAAAAAAAGACAACGGATTGGGGGGTGGGGGTTGGGCTTTTAAAGCTTTGGGGAGGGTTCTTCTGACGGGAGCACTGGGGCGGGGCTATTCCTTTAAGTATGACATGGAGTTGTCCAGTGAAAGTAAAACTATCAAGGTCATGTAGATATCAATGGAAGCTGCCCTTGCAAAGGTCTGTCTTTTTTCATTCGTTTTCTTACATTCATTCACGAAAATGTTGAGGTTTTGAGATTTTTTTCTGGATCGTTCAGCGGCTATTTTGATTTGTGCTTTTTATACTTGTAACTGTTAGAATCCCTGGTGGTCTATTGGTGGTGTGGTGGGGATGATTCCTCATGAATTTCTGCTGACAAATTACGCTGCGCTTCTGGGTTTGATGTGGCGCCGCTGATGATGTTTCATAGGTGCAAAATTCAAATATTTCAAGAGCCTGCATCTACTAACTTGTTGCCCAACGTAGCTCTATTTTTGGTAGTTCCTCGGTGCGATTCTAGTGTGTATCTTCCGTATTTGACCTTGCCTGTCCCTGTTCCTGCCTTGTGTGCTGCCAGTCCTGACCCTAACCTGTACTTCGACCATTCTCTGGGATCCTGCCATGAACCCGCTACTTTGGTATTCTGAGCCAGCCTGTGACTTCGACTATGCTTTGTCTATCAATTTTGTACTGATTTGGTACCGACTCGGCCTGTCCTACAACCACGATTCTATTCTCCATTCCCGTTGCATGTACTGTTCCCTTGCTCACCTAAAACTCTCTCCTTGGTCCTTTCACACTAAGACCTGGAGGCACCTGAGTAGCGGAGGGCAACTCCCAAAGCAAAAGGTTGTTTTAGGCAGAACAGTGAGCCGTGACTGCCACCTTGCGGTTTGTTCTGGGTTTGGGATACCTAACATCACAGGATCTTTCAATAACTTTTATGTCATTCATGGTTTAAGAGAAAATTTATTTAAACATGGTTTCGAAAAACTCTTTTGGCCATTAATTAATGGGCCTCCTAGTCTCCTAGTACTCCTCAAACTTCTTGCAGATAGTAACCTGGCTAGAACTGACCCTAGGACCCCAGTCATGCATTAATGATTTGATAAAAGTGTTGGTGTTGAGGTTGGTAAGAAAAAAATAATTTTAAGGCATTCTTGTTAGCCTTATGAAACTTTTATCAAGCACAAGAAGGTCAAGCGAGCAAGCAAAAAGCTATCAGACAAGTTACAATAGCACTGGAATATGGTATGTGCAGCAAGGAGTAATAATGTATGCTAAAGTAATAAAAGTTTCAATTATGCTTCAGACATTCTTATCAGTAGCCAATTAACCTGTTTGTGTGTTTTTGGGGAGATTTAGTCGCCTGGCGACTAATCGGCTCAACTTTGCTGCGACCAATCTCCCCGAATGCCTTCCCTCATTCTGCGACTGGCTAAAATGAAAAATCGCCGGCGCTAATCACACGCGGCAATTCGTTTTCCAAAGTCGCCCAAAGTCCTTTGCGGCGATTAGTCACCAGGCGACTAAATCTCCCCGAATCGCCCAGTGTGCCCTAACCCTTAGAGGAAACTGGGACCTGGAAAGTCAGGAATAATATACAAACTTCTTGCACCCTGGCTAGAATTGACCCTAGGACTCCAGTCCTGCAAGGCAGCAATGCTAACCAAGAATCCTCCATGCTAACATAACCATAACTCTTGCAATGTTCCATTTTTAGACTAACCTTTTATCTTTGATTTCAAAATCCTGGACAATTTTGTACCAATGCACCTAGTACCCCATAGTAACTGATTAAACTGTCAACTACAAGTTAGAAAAGAAAGCACAAATCAATGCACTGGTGCTTAATTGCCTAGTGTTTATGTGAGTTTTGTTTATTATTTCAGTTTCCTAGTTTAAACACATATTGTAAGTGTATATATGTTTGTATACCTTGAACCAGGTGCTCTTTTGACTTATTTTTATCATTCGTTAAGCCATTGTCTGTTTACTGCCATTCTTCATATCCAGTTTATTTAATTAAATCTATATTTAACTTGCTTGTTAGATCCATAAACTTATTACAAAGAACCTTGTCTTCCATTATGCGGTGTAATTAGGCACAGCATGTTTAAATAACAACTGTCTTCTGCAAATACGGAACCTTACAGTTCCATACTCTTTCAATATTTCTGTCGGTATATGGCAGTTCTTTTTTTTTAAATTTTTGAGTTGTTGATTCTTATAAATTTATGCCAATTTTGGAATTTATCATGCAAAAAAAGAAAACCCACAATATTAGATCTACTCAGAAGAAATTGTTCTGAATCACGTTAATACTGATCAGACAGTTAGAAATATTGGATATTTGATAATAATTCATAATACCAATATCCCATGAAAAACATATTGTTGCTCATAGCATTGGGATCCAACAGTTTAGATTAGGCCTATTGTTATTTTGAGGGTCTGAAATAACAAATCCCTTAAAAATTGGACAATTTTATCAAATCTATTGAATTGGTCTACTAAATCGATTGAATTGATAAGCAAGTTTGAAGGATTTAGGAAAATTCATGCATAGATCAAATTTCAGGATATCAGTTCAATCTTTGTTTAATCTATTCTGTTATTTTTACTCTTTTTTGGTTGAAATTAAATAAACATCCGGCTGTTTGCTATGTGCATCACCACTTATTGTGATGGGTGTCATAAGAAGGGTGCTATAGAAATATTTCTGGCAATAATGCCCTTATTATTCAGTTTGCACTTTATTCTACAAGTGCCAAATCTGTGCACTCCACTAAGCATATACTTACATAGTTACATAGTTAAATTGGGTTGAAAAAAGACAAAGTCCATCAAGTTCAACCCCTCCAAATGAAAACCCAGCATCCATACACACACCCCTCCGTACTTTCACATAAATTATATATACCCATACCTATACTTACTATAGAGTTTAGTATTAGAATAGCCTTTGATATTCTGCCAAGCCACTCTTAAAGGCATTAACTGAATCAGCCATCACAACATCACCTGTGAAGAACCCCCTACATTGCTTCAAATGAAAGTTCTTTTCTTCTAGTCTAAAGTGGAGGCCTCTGGTACTGTGATCCACTTTATGGGTAAAACAGTAATATTGTATGAAGAGACAGCAGTTAAGTTCCATGTGGATGCCCTAAACTTGCTTGTTGGTTTATTAGTCACTAAATCTGTGCCAGTCCTGCTATCCATGTGGAGGCCTATTTATCAACAGTCTAATTTTAGAGGTTTTAGAGGTTTTGGAAATAAATCACTAAAGTCACTTTCTCTAAAACCACAAATGTCACGAAAATGTATTAAAAAATCTGAACTTAAAAAGCACAAAAGAAAAAAATTGAACAATCCAAAAAAATATGAATACCTCTAAACCCTCTTAAAATTCTAGCTTTGTAGACTATTTTGAAAACTTCTAAAAGTCTGAATTGATTTAAAACGGTCCAATAGGATCAGTGCAGCTCCCATTGACTTCTACAGGACCTCGGCAACTTCTTACAGCTTTTAAGAAAAATAGGCCTGAAACTAACACTCTAAAGATTTTTTCCAAGTGTATGTTAAAGGAGAACTAAACTCTAAACATTAATAGGGCGAAACATGCTATATTTTATATAATCAACTTATTGCACCAGCCTAAAGTTTCAGCTTGTCAATAGCAGCAATAATCCAGGACTTCAAACTTGTCAGAGGGGGTCACCATCTTGGAAAGTGTCTGTAACACTCAGATGCTCAGTGGACTCTGAGCCACTTTTGAGAAGCTAAGCTTATTATAAATTCATCATAAATTATCAAGCAATAAACTAGGGTGGCCTGTCATAGCCTTATATTGTGACATTTATATACTTTGTGTACTGTATATTGTGAGTTTGTCCCTAATCTCAGTAATTGACAGCAGCACAGAGCATGTGCAGTGAATCAGCAGAAAAGGCGATTTGGGGCATCTTCAGAGAAACAGATTTCCCCTACTAAAGGGCTATGGTTGCTTGGGTTGGTTTAGAAGCCCAAAACATAATGTGCAACATTTCTAGCTTATATCTTTAGTTAAGCTTTAGTTCTCCATTAAGAGACAGCTGAAGAGTCACCTAGCAAAAGATGATTTATTGAACTCTTTTCCTTTTATACTCTAGGAGACCACCTTAACCCACACTTTTTGCTGCTGCCCTGTAATTAAATATAAATCACATGTTTTGCAAAAAAATCTGCAACCAACACTTTTGCTATTACTTGTCCGGTTAAATGGTATCCAGAAAACAGCCAAACGACCAGTTTCACACATTCTAACAATAGTTAATTGCTCAATTGCTGTAAAAATGGACATTAAGGGGGGTTATTTATCAAAGTTCAAGTTTGTGAGGTTTGTGAGATTTTTTTCCAGCTCGAATAAACTCACAACTTGAATGTTTGCTTATTTATGAAAAAATACCTCAAATTTTTCGAGTTATGGGCCAAAAAAACTCTAATTTATTGCGTTTTCGAAAGCAAAATACTGTAAAAAACCTGAAAATCATTAAAGTAAAAAAAGTCTTCAAAAGGTTAAAGGGTCCTCTGCCATTGATTTCTACATGACTTTAACAGGTTTTAGCTGGAGTAATTTCTATTGGCCTTTAGCAGCTTTGGGGCATAATAAATCTCGCAAAAATATTGTTTTTTAGATCCTCGAAAAACTAAATTTTTTTTAAAAATCATAATAAACAATAATCCCCTAAATATTGGTTCAGTATTAGGCCTACCTCCATGAAAAAAAATCCATGAAAAAGCTTTTGCACTAATATCCTACACAAGTTAATCAGTCTCTCTATTTTGTGTTCATTAGAATTAAAAACAATGTGACTCTGACTAAAACACTTCTGATTTTTTTTTATAAAATTCACAAATTTTTTGGAATTTATTAAACCCAGAGGCTGGAAAACTTCTAATCTTAAATCCCGGCATCTCAGACCTGTCTAGGTTGCATGCAAGTTAATGGGAGAAGTCCCAATGACTTTATTGATGTGCACTGGGTCTCGTGCCATACCCCGAAGTGTTCGAGGTTTTGGACAAAAATCCGAGGTTTCAGGTGAAAACTCAGAAAAAATTGTGTAAATCTGAGTTTTTACCACAAAGCACATTTTTGGGAAAATGTAATAATAAATGTTAAAAACCCCGGGCGGTTTAGATCGGAGTTTGTAGCAGCCGATATTGAGATAAATTTAGACCTTGATAAATAACCCCCATAATTTATTGGGGATGGGATTGCTACTGATAAAAAGCCATACTTCTGCTGTGAAGAAGAACAATTACTTCCTCTTACTCACCTCTCTTCTTCTGTTTTCTCTCTTTTTCTATTTATAGTAATGTGAATTGAATTTATAGTAAATTATTTATGGTAAATTTATGCTAAATGTATGGTAAACCTATGATAAATTATTTATAGTAAATTATTATTTCATTATTGTAAATGAAAAAAGTCATTCCATTTCAGTTAGTTATCCATCTCTTTTCTTCATGTCAAAGTCTTACCATTTCTAATAATGTGAAACTGATGCTGAAAATATAATGGGACTTATTATCTGTAACAGGAAAATATTGCATAGGCTTGCTGTTCTTCAGACTAGATCAGCACCACACATTCAACACAGAAAAATTAGAAGAAATAAATGAAAGATTGAGATAATGATGGGTTATCATCTACATGTGCCATTTTTTTTTTGTCCATTTTAGGTCAGCATCTGTGTTTTAGCTTGGAAAATGTCAGTTCACAGTCTAATGAGGTTGGGAACTTGTTAGAAACAGCATAATAACACTGCAATAAGTCCAATTTAACAAGCTACTGAAGAATTGCATTGCTTCAGTGTCAATAGCAATTAGTGTCTAATAGAGGATAGCAGTTTGGACTTTCATTAGGTACCATAATATTGTTAGTTAATATTTTAGGCAGCTTTTTGCGTGTATACAGAATCAGTCACTGAATGTTAATCATATGGACAGAGGTATTAAAAAGGCAAAAACAAAGTTTAAAGCTCATATTTTATTAATTGCAACCAATAAGGCCCTTAGTAGTTTATTTACAAAAGGAACAGTGCCTAGAAAAACATTCAGGCCCTTCATCAATTCTTTATTTTGAGCTCAATTGAGAACTGAACTCAATTTGTATTGTTTTTAACTGGAATATGCACAAGTATTTTTTATTTTGTAGAGCCAGTGTTTTAAGCAATAACAGTCTGAAGTCTTTTGGGGGGGGGGGTGTACCAGTTTTGAGAAATGTCGAGGAATGAGTTTGGCCTTTTTCCTGGCAAATTTGCTCCAGGTGGTTGAGATTAGTCTGATGACCCAATGTTATTTTAGCTTTGTGTTAAGGATTATTTCCTTGCTAAAACTAGCAGATGGAAACAAGATCTCTATCAGCACTAACCATGGATTCCTCCTTCTGTTTTATAGAGATAGCAAAACAGAATCAGACTATCAGAACGATACAGTGTGCATGATATAGCGGGCCAAGCATATCAAGAGCTCTGCATAATACTTGCTTGTATGAGATAGTGGCTAGTAATGGGCAAATAAATTCGGCAGGCGCAAATTCGCTTTGAATTTCCATGTTTTGCTGCTGGAAAATAAATTCACAAAACTGCAGCAAAAATTCGCTGCCAAAAAATCCGCCACATCAAAAATATTTGATAATAATTTTGACGTACATTGACTTCAATGCATTTCGCAAATTTTTCCCAGGAAATTCGCACATTTTTTGGCAAAGTGAAACGGGACAAATTCGCCCATCACTAATGGTGGCACAAAAGAAGCCATTGTTCAAAAAGAACCTTGTGAAAGCTCATCTGGCTTTTGCCAAGAAGCAACTCGCTGTGCATGTGTGACAGTTTTTTGGTGAGATGAAATCAAGATTTAGGGGGTTATATACTAAACTCCTTATCCTGTTGTCTGTGCTGGAGTTAGCCTGAAAATCTGACCTTTTCGGGGTTTTCAGGCAAAAATAAGAAAAAATTAGGGCTTTTCGTGAAGAACCCCAAAAAAAATCGAGCGATTTGGGAAAAATAGTATGATTCGGGTTTTTGTTAGATTTTATTGAGTTTTTACCCGAACCGATTAAATCAAGCTTTTTTAATAATAAATAAGGTGAAATCATGGAGTCTAGTTGGTCAGACATTTTTTATTTAAATAATCAGAAAAATGTGGATTCATTAAATAACCCTCCCCGGCCGTGTTTTGGTAAAAGTGGAAAGCAATATGCTATGTGGGGTACTAATCTAAACTTTTTAGATTAGTACCACACAACATTATGGGGGCAATTTTTTAAAACACAACTTTTTTAAGGTCAAGGCTTTTGACACCAAAAATCCAAAAAAGTTGCATTTATTTTGCAGCAAAACGGTGACAATTCCGAATCTGAAAATACTCCAAATAAACCTGTTGATTTTACAACTTCCTTTTACAACTGGAAGATCTTTCTTTGATTCGTGGTTACAGAGGTAGTGATGGACGAATTTCGCAAATTCGCTGCAAATTTGGCCCTGGCGAATACATTCGCCCATCACTATTCAGAGGCTTTCAGATATCTTTGACACTGGCTTTTGTGTGAAAATACAAAAAAGTTGTAGTTGTAGTCAGTTTTCACAACTTTTCAGTGACTTGTGCATTTGTGCATTTTCAGTTCGGATATTTTAATAAATTTCATAACATTAGTGGTTTTAGAGAAAGTTAGTTTAGTCGTGGGTTCAAAGACCTCTAAAACCACTGAAATTAGACTGTTATTAAATAGGCCTCCACGTGTTAGTTGTCATGTTGTGAAGTTGATTTTCCTCAACAGGGATTGGGCATCTTGGAGCAGATAGGAAAATATGGCAAAATCTCACTGTCAGGTAAACGGAGCTGAAGCCTCATCTTTTAGCAAGACAATGATCCCAATGACAAGGCCACTGGAGTGGTTATGAAAGAACAAGGTGCTACAATGTTGCTATAATAGCCCACTCTGACTCCAGTTTGAAATCTGTGGCACTAATTAAGTCTACAGTACATGTAACAGCTTTGAGAAAATCTGTAAGGAAGAATGGGCCAAAATCTGTGCAAAGCTAAAACAAGACTCAAGGCCCTATTATTAAAATCTGAGATTTTTTCTGCATTTTGAGAACTGATGCAAAAAAAGCACATTTTCTTCAGAATTCAAGGTTTTCCAAATTCAAATTTTTGGGACTTATTAATTTACATTTTTTTTAAAACCTGATGAGCTTCAATACCAGTCAATGGTAGATATGTTTTCAACATTCAAGCAATTTTTTTTTGTTTGCATTCTTTTTAAACAGTGGAATTTGCCAATCAATAGACAAGCAGAAAACCTCGCTGAAGGACAGACATGAGGTGTCCTCATAATTAATTGAAAAGAGAGTTTCAAAATGTAAATTTTATGAAAACAGCTTGACATAGAGAGAAGCTTTATAGTATGTGAAAGAAGACTTACTTCTACCCAAGTGTCAGTATTAATTGGAAAACTCGTGCACTATATCATGACTAATCAATTACTGTCGTCAGGAGCCACAATCAATCAAGATTTTGGGAACAACACAATCCTGAGTAAGATGTATAAATGATAATTCACTGTAGTATATAGAACATTAATAAAATAAATCACCTTTGTCTTGGCTGTTTGTCAGGGCTTAAAGTTGACCGCCCCTGTAATAGCAATTGAATTAAGTAGCATACGGAATGTATTATTATATAATTATCAGATATAAACAATTATATTGAAACTTTTATTACCATTTAAAGCTTACTGAATCAGGTTTTTATTATTTTCTTGAATTTCTAATGCGGTATAAACTGCAAGATATATTATTTTAATAAAATCAACATGGTGTTGCCATGGTCACCAAAATCCACTTCTACTTGCATATTATATATCGACTGTAGGAAAGTATTGCTAAGCATATATTTGTTTTGAGCAAATACTGTATATTTCTACGCTTTACCTTTTGGTGGTATTATGGACATCCCAGCTTAGAGTATATTATAGCGCAGAACTTTCTGCTAAACCCATAATATAACATTTAAATGATTTAATGGATCTGGAAGAGTCGGCTGCTAGCTGCAGCTATATAATGTAGCTGGCGAGAGTGTTATTTTACTACTCTGATACAATGGCATTTTAAATATATACTTGCTGGTTTCATTTTTACAGCTACAGTTGTATATGAATTGTGGGGACTATTTATGAAGCCTTGACTTTTTGTGGTTGAGTTTTTTAAAGGGAAAAACTAAAAATTTTTAGAGGAAACAAACATTTTTAGAATTTATTAAAGCCCAAAGCTGCTAAAAATCCAAATCAAGTCAATAGAGATGTCTCTGAAGTTGTTTCTTGACATTGTAACCTGCGCTGGTTTTCGTCCGGTAAATTCAAACTGTCGTGGCAACAATTTGAAAAAAACAAGTTTTCGAAGCGTCAATTCAAAAAAAAAAGTGAAGCTCGATTTTGTTGTGATGGTTTTTTTCGCACCAACTTTTTCGAACTGATTTTTTGATAATAAGTTCAATTTGTGGATGACAGCTAGGTTGATTTTGTTCTAAAAAAAATTAGATCAATGTGAGTTTTTGTAAATACCCCCCTGTGTTTGTGGAGGCCTATTTATCATTGGTCGGTTTTGAAACCACAACTAAACTTACTTTCTCTAAAACCAGGAATGTCATGACATTTATTAAAAGTACAAATGGAAAATTATACTGAATGATGCTTTGAGCGAAATACCTGGTGGTCTAGGGGCGAGCGGGGACGCTCACCGGATCCTCTTCCGCTCACTGGTTGCTCTTTGGGTGCCACGCTTGCGCACAAAATTAAAATAGGGCCCTCGCCTGGTAACTCATTGCCCAAAGTAAGGTCTAATTCATTAGTTCCTGGGTGCGATTCTGAGTGTCCCTGATCTGTGCTTGACCCTGCCTGTGACCTTGTCTAGTCTGCTGCCTTGGATCCTGCTTTGTACTGCGATATTGGTATGTTTGACTCGGGGGGTAGGGTTTTTTTAACTTTAGGGTTTAGTTCTCCTTTAAAATGCACCTTTCTTGCCCAACACCCTTTCCCCACCAGAGCTGTGGCCTTACACAGACACACATGGAGGTAGAGAATATAAAGTGCAGGTGTCTTTATTCATTTAAACTCGAGGCTGCTTTTTTGTTCAACAGTTATTTTGAGATTAAGGTACAGTTTTATTAGCTGTTCCTTTCCTTTGTCAATAAGTGCTGAACCTATTTCAGTAATACTGAAAGGATTTAGGAGTTGCTGCAGACCATGTTCTGGTAATCCTATAAAACAAGCTGTAAAGCAAGCCTCCAAGGTTACTAAGCAAAACAAGGCACAGTCTCCTTAACTCACTCAAAATCCAAATGTTTTTTTTTTTTCCTTTCAATTGAGAGACATTGCAACAACATATTTTTAGCCTTCACCTTCATTTTTCCAAAGTGAAATTTTTCCTAATTCAGGCACTTTATCACTTTGGATTAAGATGTTAGTATTCAGCCTTGAAGAGATAAATGGAAGTTGTTCTTTTTTCAATTATGTCTGTAAGATAGCAAAATATTGCTAGCAGCTTGTCCTCCCAGAAACATGGGCAAGCTGGCATTATACTTCAGCAGAAACATTTTAACGTCCTCAGTAAGATTTCTCAGGCTTTGCTGTAATTTCCTTGTTAAGGTCATCTAACCACTGGTGAAAATCCTATTTCAAGGGACTGCAAAATCAAATTTTCATAAGAACATTTAATATATTTATTGCTTCACATAAATAAACTTTTGAACTAAATATTCAGCATCAAGCCATCAAGCCAACTAACATTATAGGGCAGATTTACTAAGGTTCGAGTGAATTTTTGAAGTACAAAAAGTTTGAATTTCGAAGTATTTTTTTTTTAATACTTCGACCATCGAATGGGATACTACGACTTCGAATTTACTTTGTTTCGAAGTAAAAATCGTTCGACTATTCGACCATTCAATAATCTGTAATAATAATAAGTACTGTCTCTTTAAAAAAACTTCGACTTCAATACTTCGCCAACTTAAACCTGCCGAAGTGCTATGTTAGCCTATGGGGACCTTCCAGAGCAATTTTCTAAGTTTATATGTGAAGGAAAATCGTACGATTATATCGTTCGAATTGTACGTTTCGAAGTACGATCGTAATATGATCGTACGATGAATAAAATCCTCCGACTTCGAATTTGAATGTCGGAGAATTCTATTCGATGGCCGAATTTCAAAGTTTTTTCCACTTTGAAATTCGACCCTTGATAAATCTGCCCCTATATATACAGGTATGCGATCTGTTATTCAGAAAGCTCCAAATTATGGGAAGGTTATCTCTCATAGACCCCATTTTAATTAAATAATTTAACATTTTAAAACACATTTCCTTTTTTTCTGTTATAACAAAACATTACCTTGTATTTGATCCCAACTAAGATAGAATTAATCCTTATTGGTGGACAAACACTCCTGCTGGGTGCAATGAATATTTAAATGATTTTTATTAGACACTAAGTTTGCCCAGGAGCAATAACCTATGACAACAAATAAGATTCTTGCATTTAAACAGGTAATATTAAATGCTACCTGCTGATTGGTTGCTATGGGTCACTGCCCCTGGGCAAACTTAGTGCCTTTTATTACAAAACACCATTAATGTATAAAGTTCCAAATTACAGAATGATTTCTTATCTGGAAATCCCAAGGTCCCAAGCCTTCTGGATAACGGGTACCATACCTTATTTTCTATTAGAATCTGCTATTAAAACTGTAATTTTTAAGAATCTGTTCATAACGTGATTGTACGATCAATATTAAATATAATGGAGATTATGAGTATATGAACTATTCCATCCAGGGTATATAATAGTGCTGCTGAGAGATAACAGGTGGTGTAATTGGGTGAACTGTTCCATCACTTGCCACCTTTTTATTATTGGATTAATTTATTGGAATGGATTTTATAAAGTAAGCTTTAGAACCATCAACTTGGATTGTATTTAATTGATCCATTTAACTATAGGTCACTGTGTTCTCTCATCATTGATATTTTTTATGAGGATAAGAGATGATTTATAGGTTTTTGTTCTTTTATAGACAGTCTAGTCTTTTTATCATGCAATAAATTGTGTGTAATAAATTCAGGTAATTATTATTGATTTAACAAGGAGATTGCCATTGTAGCATTGTGTATATTGTTGGATTGCTACCCCAGTTTTCTGCAAATCTCCCTTCCAGTTGCATGTAAGGTACCTCACTACAGGTACAAAAATCCTCCATGTGACTACAATGTTGCTGGATTTCCGCATCATGGAAAAACATGGTGAATGCATGAGTTGGCAATACAGTTGCGATTTCCCCTATTCCTTCTACAGGTATGGGATCCCTAATCTAGAATCCAATTTTTAAGAAGTATATCTTGTCTAACGAGTTAAAAAATGAAAAAGCTTTTCTTCCAATTATTTAAAAAAATGTACCAGGTACCTTCAGTTCACATTTGTATGAACATGACATGTATGATGAACTGGTGCGTTTCATACCTCGTTCTGGCACTCTAGAAACCCGTTATCCAGAAAACTCTTAATTATGGGAACGCATTCTCCCATAGACTCAATTTTAAACAAAAAAAGTCTAATAATAACAATTCTAATTAGATAAAGAAAATTATTTATTTTTTCTTTATTATAATAAGACCAAGGTGCCCCTGAACATAACATAAATAGCTGACCAAGTAGTTGATGAGGTCCAGGTGCACCAGCCCCAGACCCCCAGCTTTAGGCAAACCAGGATACAGTAAGAACAGGGCTGTCCGGCACTCAGAGGAATCCACAGGCCAAGAAGTATTAGTTAAAAAATTACTTTATTGAACAAAGTTAAAAGCATACTTGTATCTCCATGGACCCTATGTGTTTCGTACCCACAGGGGTACTTAATTATAGGACATACCAAATCATAAGACAGTACCATGTACTTGATGGTAACAGAAGTTGCATGAATCCCTTTGGGTGCCAAAACAATCCTATTGGGCTTATTCAGGGGCAGATTTACTAAGGGTCGAAGTGAATTCGAGGGAATTTTTCGAAGTAAATAAATTCGAAATTCAAAGTAATTTTTTGGATACTTCGACCATCGAATAGGATACTACGACTTTGAATTTACTTCGACTTCAATTCAAAGTAAAAATCGTTTGAATATTCGACCATTCGATGATAATCAAAGTACTGTCTCTTTAAAAAAACTTCGACTTCAATACTTCGCCAAATTAAACCTGGCGAAGTGCTATGTTAGCATATGGGGACCTTCTACAACATTTTTCTAAGTCTTTACACATCGAATAAAAATCCTTCGATAGATCGCAAAAATCGATCTATCGTTCCATCGAACGATTTTTATTCGACTACAGGATTGCCAAATTTGTTGAAAAAACGTCGAATTTTACGTTTTTTAATCGATGGTCGAATTTTGAAGTTTTTTGTACTTCGAAATTCGACCCTTGATAAATCTGCCCCTTAATGTTAAAGGGATACTGTCATGGGAAAAAAACATTTTTTTCAAAAATGAATCGGTTAATAGTGCTACTACAGCAGAATTCTGCACTGAAATCCATTTCTCAAAAGAGCAAACAGATATTTTTATATTCAATTTTGAAATCTGACATGGGGCTAGACATATTGTCAATTTCCCAGCTGCCCCAAGTCATGTGACTTGTGCTCTGATAAACTTCAATCACTCTTTACTGCTGTACTGCAAGTTGGAGTGATATCACCCCCCCCTTTCCCCCCCCAGCAGCCAAACAAAAGAACAATGGGAAGGTAACCAGATAACAGCTCCCTAACACAAGATAACAGCTGCCTGATAGATCTAAGAACAGCACTTAATAGTAAAAACCCATGTCCCACTGAGACTCCTTCAGTTACATTGAGAAGGAAAATCAGCAGCTTGCCAGAAAGCATTTCTCTCCTAAAGTGCAGGCACAAGTCACATGACCAGGGGCAGCTGGGAAATTGACAAAATGTCTAGCCCCATGTCAGATTTCAAAATTGAATATAAAAAAAACTGTTTGCTCTTTTGAGAAATGGATTTCAGTGCAGAATTCTGCTGGAGCAACACTATTAACTGATGTGTTTTGAAAAAACAGTATCCCTTCAAAATGATTTTTAATCCAAATTACAGAAAGATCCCTTATGTAAAAATCCCCCAGGTCCCAGGAATTCCGCATAGTAATTCCATACTTGTACTAACCTGAAACAATGCTTTAATGTTTCAGCTTCCAAAGAAACAATCAGCTAATTGCAAAGGAGAGCTATGATAATGAAACATGCCTTGGGAGAATAAACTCAATAAAAGAAACAGTGAGACGAACTTAAGACTAAAGTATACACATGTTGACAAATAAAAATGTCTGCCTGTGAATAAAATGATTAAATGTTGTTCCAGTGCACCTGGAAATTGCACTTTCAAATTGGCTTTTAAGACACTGGATATACTTTAAATCCTCAATACATGGGGGGACGTGTACCATCATATAATGGTATTTTAATAACTGATATCCATTGTTCTGCAAGCAAGGTTTTGGACAGGTCCCCTTAATGTGATTTAAATGGAACTATACACTATACTGTACATAAAGGGAGTCTGATGGTTGTAGTGACAGTATAAGGCAGAAGTGAATTTAAATGCAGTATTTCAAGTTTATCTTGGCATTCGTATGGATGTGTCTACTATTTTATGTAAATTAATCACATATTTAAAGGCAGAAAAAAGTCATTCTAACTATTAAAATTGATATAAATAGCATAAATACAACCCACATGTCTGCTTGATATAGTCTAAAAATACCACAGAACCCCAGAACTTGTGATAACAAACATGAAAAATAGGCCTTCTAGTAAAAATATGGGTAACTGTCTGGTTCATCCAAACAGAAAAGATAATAAACAAATTCCTAGAGACACAAATTCCCTTCCAGCTGTAGTGTCATTAAAATCCAAACAGTACTGTGGATACAATTAGATGGAGAGATCACCGTTTATGTCAGTTCCTGTTCAGTTTGAAATTGGGTCCCCAAAGCAGATATTATTATCTGCTTTATTGTTATACGTTGTGTTATTATACTGATGCACTTGTTTAAAGAACAGTCTAAAATATTTTCTACTAGAAGAAATGCTACATATATGTTTATAGAACTTCTAACCGATAGCTATTGGGGAGTCCAAGGGCAACGCATTAGATAAGTCTCATGACTGGGTAGCAATCAGTATAGATGAAATCTTATTCTGTGTAATATACACTTCCATGCCCTGTCTCTGTCTGATCTTGAACTCACGGCATTTTGCTTTTGGCTACAACTCTAGAACCAGTGTTCTATTCCAGCTGGCTATACTGTTGTGGCATTTCTTCTCCTCTACTAAGCTGTTGGTTATTATGGCCCAGCTGTTTTATATTATCCAGACTGTTTATAATTATTAGCCTCTTCCAGCCAGCATTACCCTTTATATGTCCTCGACAGTGAGTCATATTCTTCTTGTTATAGGGCTTTCAACCCCGAGTTCCGAAGTGTATTCTTTTTACATTTTTATTCCTATACAAAAAAAAATAAAAAATACAGTTGGGAAGAATAATATCCAGATCAGGATACAAAGTACAATAAAACGTAAGGGTTTACATACTGTACCTCACAATATAGAAAGGTCAAAGCAGGTATAATCTTTGGCAAAGATTCGGCCTTTTTCAGTAGGAATCAGCCAAATCCAAGTGCCCGGCTGATCCAAATCCGAATATAAAAAAATCACATGTCTTTTCATCACATAAACAAGAAAGTCAAAAATGTTTTAGCCTTTTAGTTCTCTTTCCCCCTTATTTCCCTAATTTATACATTTATAATGCACAAGAGCCATGAATATCCTGTAAATTATATCCTTATAAATGGTGACTAGTGATGTAATCAGTTATAAAAGGTGAGCAGTGATGTAATTTTTGTCACATGACTCACTAAAACTTGTGTATTATAATAAATAAAGTATCCCTTGTTGGAAAATATGAGGATATTAGAAGTAACCTCGGAGTTACATGACCTGTATAAAAGCACTCGGCCGTCGGCCTCGTGCTTTTATATGATCATGGAACTCCTCGGTGACTTATAATATCCTCATATTTTACAATAGGGATACTTTATTCACTATATAGTAGTGGATTTCATTTTCTTCCTGTTCAAGAATTGTGCTTTCATTTTTGTGCACTGGAAATAAAAGCACCTACTACTAAACTTACTGTAATTCTTCATATCACTATAACCTTGGATATTAAGCTTGTTCATAAAGTCACTCCTAAAGGCATTCATTGAATTTGCCATCACCACATCACCCAGCAGGGTATTCCAAAACCTCACGAGAACAACCACCATTGCTGCTTCAAAGTAAATTCTTGTTCTTTGATTTTTTTTCTATAAGAAAAAACAACCCCCACTATTTGTCTATAATGTCCTCTAATGTACTTGTAAAGAACAAGCATTAATTCCCCTGTAAGCGCTGATTCACTATAAGAAACATCCCCAGTCTTGACATGGATTTAACATAGTTTAATAGAGTTGAAATCTTTTACCAATCTAGCTTCACATCTCTAAAACTCATTATTATCCTCCTTATGGACTGATGCCCGATAGGGCACTGCATATTCAAGGTGTTCATCCTTTACAATGAGCAGCATTTTAGTTTTAAAGGCAACTTAGAATTAGCTATTGTTTACTTTATTGGGTGTCTGCACCCAGTCTTTCATTCGTGTTATTGCACTGAGTTTGCCAACTCTAGTAGAAGTAAACTGCAGTGATCTATCTATGCATCCATTTATCTATCTCTCATCTCTCTCTCTCTCTCTCTCTCTCTCTCTCTCTCTCTCTATCTATCTATCTATCTATCTATCTATCTATCATCTATCTCATCATGTCACTCATCTAACTAAGAGTGTGGTTGCAAACAAAGAACATATTATTATATGACTGATTAAACACAGTGAAGACCCTGTGATTTTTATATTTGTATTTGCACTAATGATAGATGCACACACTAAGGCAGGGCTACCAGTACTCTTCTAGGCTTTTCAATTTGTATTCCACCATGTTGTTTGTAATTTATCCTATAACTGATTAGACAAGCACCAAAACTATAATTTCTGGATTTTCATGATTATATGCATCAAAAGCTATCATTTTTGGATTCTGATTATTATATTTGAAATAACTGACTACAAGCCATGATTTGCATATTCAAACGCACAATGAGTAAAACACATATAAATTAAATATTGTTGCCTTTGGTGTCATAGATACTTCTGCAAGCCCCGCTCAAAGGTTATTTAGGGTGAAATTTGAAATGAATGGCTGAGAAAGCAAAGTCATGTCCTTATGAACAAAGGAGAACAGTGATTTCTGCATGATTTCTGTCATAAAAAAGGTGCTGGCTTAAACCTACCAATGCCATAACAGTTAATAGGAAGTTGATTATGAGAATTGATAAGTAGAATTCTCCCCTAAGTTGCAACTATTCAACTGGCTTGTAAATGCTATTTACGACTTTTCCCCTGATTTTTTTTTTCAGTGACCCTCCTGTAGATAAGTTATATAGGCAGATAAACAGTACTTTACCAAGAAGTCATTGGCATAGTGGTTAGGAAAAAAAACCTAGAGTGTCATTTACGTATATAGACAATGGACGATGGTGTGCCCATACTAATGCTATTAAGTGAAACCTTAATTTGGGTTATAAAATTATATACCATGCTCCTAGTATTTTCCAACTCTGAAAAGCAATTCCTGTATGTCAATAAGCCAGTTGCATGGGGTTTTATGCACAATATATAAGGATAGGACAAACTGATAAAAAATGTATACAGGTAAGGGACCTGTTATCTTGATTGCTCGGGACCTGGGGTTTTCTGAATAAGGAATCTTTCTGTAATTAGGATCTAATTTATGTCTACTGAAAAAAGAATGTAAGCATTAAATAAAACCAATAGGACTGTTCTGTCTCCAATAAGGATTAATTATATCTTAGTTGGGATCAAGTACGAGCTACTGTTTTATTTTTACAGAGAAATCGTATAATAATATTTTTTAAAAATTTTAATTATTTGGCCAAAATAGAGTCGATGGGAGATGACATTTCCTATCTAGTATCACTGGGCAGATTTGCACTATGTAGTAGTCACAGCAACTAAGTAAGTTACTGTTGAGCAGTCTGTTGCATAAACAGTATACTAATAAAACTATGCCATGAGTTGAGCACTGGTGCAAATTTACCCAGAGTTAATAACTGAGGCCCAGTGAAGTTCCATAGTTAACAGTTTTAACAGTGAAACAGACGTAATATGGCATTATTTTAAAAAAAATCTACAAAAGATGATGAAGATCATTAAGATGTTTGTAAATGATAAAAATCGACTTTGGAATGTAGAGGGAAATTGTTTAAATCTGCATGAAGCTTTTTATGAAGAATGGCTTCCGTTAGTCTGTTTTTCATGGCTGGTTCTACTTTTAATAAGGACTTTAAGTTCTTACAGTATATTATTAGCCTTTAACTGGGACACCTGTCCATGAGATTGTTATAGCGATAAGGTCAGTTACAGCTGGGCAGACAGAAGGACAGATTTGGATAATCGGCTGGCTTTTTTTTTATCAACTTTGATACTTAAGCCATGCTGACTATTTTTGTTAATCGTTACAGGTTAATTCAATGTAAAAATTCTTATTTTAATATAAAAATTTACTTATCCTATGCACTGTTGTATACTCTTTTCATTTTAAATAAAAGTACAGGTTAAAAAGTAACTATAGGTTTTTCACCAGGCATTGATTTCACTTTGAAAAAACATGTGAGAAAAATATGTGTGTGCATTTATGGTACGAAAAAAAAACAGTCTATTGATTCCAATGCATGTGTGCCAAAAAAAGACACAAAAAAACCTAATTGTGTCTTTATGTCTCACATTTGTGTGTTTTGAATTTCTCTAAAACCCAAAAATTCTAGATTTATGAAGTGTAAAACCACAAAAATCTCGACTACAAAACTTCGGCAAGTAAAACTGTTGTGGTCCTATAGAAGGCAATGCTCAGATCATAGTGGACCTTTTTTAGCCAATCAGACTTTGAGGTTTTCAGATTTTTTTCCTCTAGTAATGGTCTAGTCATTTTTTAGTGCATCATTCAGTGTTTTTTTTTTTTCATTCATACTTTTTATATTCAGATGTTCTAACAAATTACATGGCATTCATGGTTTTAGAGAAAATGAGTTTATTCGTGGTTTCAAAAACCACTAAAACGAGAATGCTGGTAAATGGGCCTCTAAATGAGAAAAAACTAATTTTATTTTTATCTCATCTACATGAAAGTACATTGGGAGCTTTGAAAAACTACTTCTTAAAACTACTGTTTCTCTTTGTGGAGAGTTTCATGAGTCTTGTATAAATATACAAAGACTGCAAACTGCATGCCCCAAATCACACATTAAGGAGTGACATTGTTATTTGTTATCCCAGTGCTATGGCCAGAGGTGTATTAATCATCTTCTTAACCATATCATCAAAGAAAGATGAATTAGAGAAAATGGAATGGGATGTGCCAAATGTAAAATGAATGAGATAGCCGTCTGTAGGCAGATCACAAACATGCTGAGCGCTTCAGTCATTAAAAAGAGTATAAAGAGAGGAAAAAGTCTGAAGATCAAAGACATATAAAAAAGCATAATTATATATAAGATAGTGTCATCTGCTCTTTTTGCAATTATATTTGTCTTCTTTCACGTTCATGGTGAATATGTCATTTTCATATACAATTTTCATGCACAAAATGGATTGGAAAAGCACTACAGTACAAGCCAAGGATGAGAATGAAGAAAAAAAGAATTTGCTAAGTACTGTTTCACACTGAATTTATTGCAAACATAAATCATTTTGTTATTGATGTTTAAGCAATCCACTTGGACTGGATCCAACCTAAAGTGAGTCAAACATATTACCAACCCATTACAACAAACATAATCAATACCACAGCACATGGGAAGTGGGTTAAGACCCCCTCCAGGGTCAAGATTTTTCTCATCAGCACAGTTTGAAGTGAGATGGTGTTTAAGGATACCTTTTGTTTTAAAGGGGTATTTCACTTTGAAATTAACTTTTAGTACAGGTA
Organism: Xenopus laevis; assembly: GCF_017654675.1. Lineage (NCBI taxonomy): Eukaryota > Metazoa > Chordata > Amphibia > Anura > Pipidae > Xenopus > Xenopus laevis. Next base: position 34,318,104 of record NC_054379.1, on the reverse strand, counting down.
TGGGACCTGTTATCCAGAATGCTCGGGACCTGGGGTTTTCTGGATAACGTATCTTTACGTAATTTGGGTCTTCATGCCTTAAGTCTACTAGAAATGAATTTAAACATTAAATAAACCCAATAGGCTGGTTTTGCTTCCAATAAGGATTAATTATATCTTAGTTGGGATCAAGTACAAGGTACTGTTTTATTATTACAGAGAAAAGGGAAATAATTTTAAAAAATTTGGATTATTTGGATAAAATGGAGTCTATGGGGTATATTTATCAAAGAGTGAAGTTAATAGTGAAGTTCCGCCACTAGAGTGAAATTCCGCCACTCTCCATTCATTTCTATGGGATTTTTATAGGCGTATTTATCAAAGGGTGAACTTTCACTTCACCCATTGATAAATACGCCTTTCAAAATCCCATAGAAATGAATGGAGAGCTGCGGAATTTCACTCTAGTGGCGGAACTTCACTCTTTGATAAATTTACCCCTATGGAGCCATTCCGTAATTCGGAGCTTTCTGGATATCTGGTTTCCGGATAAGGGATCCTATACCTGTATAATATAGCCAAAAGTCTTATAGGTTAAGAATAGTCTTTACATTTGTTGTTTGTGGCTTTTAATACACATACATGTATGGAATTCGTTTTCTGGAAACCCGTTATCCAGATATTATGGAACTATGGAAAGGCTGTCTCCCATAGACTCCATTTTATCCAAATAATTATAAATGATTTCATTTTTTCTCTGAAATAAAACAGTAGCTTGTTCCAGTAGCAGTAATATAGGATATAATTAATCCTTATTGAAGGCAAAACCAGCCTATTGGGGTTATTTAATGTTTACACAATTTCTTAGTTAACTCAAGGTATGAAAAGTACCGAAAGATTTGTTATCTGGAAGACCCCAGGTCACGAGCATTCTGGATAACAGGTCCCATACCTGTATTTGTTTACTAGGGCTCAATTAACCTTTCTACTAGGCAGACGTTGGGAATTTCTAAATAAATTGTAGAAATTAAAAATACCAATAGCAATAAAATTGAACATTTACAGCCAATATGTCTTTTTTCATCGTTGGAGCCCTTTTAGGCTAGAGAGTCTAGGAATAAAACCATAATCAGACATTAAGCATTAAATCAAATAGAATAAATAATGAAAGTCATTTGAAAGGATGTTCAAAATAGTTATATTACTTATTATAAGTTAACATAAAGATGAGAATCTACCTTAATTTCTAACCAAAGAACATAGGTGTCAGGGAGCCGGGAGCCCCCTCTGGGGAGTAGTCCGGATCTAGGAGGAAGCCCCTCACGAGGAATCAGGGTCGTGGTATCCAGGGGTAAGGCAAGAGAATAATCAAAGTCCAGGCACAGGTCAAAAGACAGGCAGAATACAAACAAAGTCCAAGGCCAGGCAGGGGGTCAATGGCAGGCAGAGAATCAGCGAAGTCCAGGTCCAGGCAAGGGGTCACAACAAGGAATCAGGCAGATAAGCAGAGGAAACAGCAAGGGAACCCAGGAATACTCAGGGAACAGAATCCTATTTTCGGGCACCATCTTGGCGCCTCAGGCGTCCTTTTATATTCGAATTTGGCGCCCTTGCGCCAGCGTCAGCGCGCCCGCGACCGTCGCGCCGCGCTGACGTCACGGCGCCGGCGTCGGAACCCACGTGGGTTGCCTGGGCGCCGCCATTTTGGATTCTTCGCCGCCGGGAGCGGACGCGACTCCTCGCGCTCCCGGCGGTCTTGACAGTACCCCCCCCTCACGGGGGGCCTCAGGACCACCGGGACTTGGTTTCTGGGGAAACTTGGAGTGGAAGTCTCTTACCAAACGAGGAGCATGCACATCACGGTGTCCCTCCCAAGAGCATTCTTCGGGGCCAAAGCCCTTCCAATGGATGAGGTACTGAAGGGACCCTCTGGAGATTCTGGAATCAAGGATTCTCTCCACCTCGAATTCTTGTTGACCCTCCACAGAGACGGCAGGAGGAGGAGATTGGACATCAGAGAAACGGTTAGAGATGGTGGGCTTCACCAGGGAGACGTGGAACACGTTGGGGATTCTCATCTCTGGTGGGAGTTGAAGTCTGATGGCTACGGGGTTAATTATCTCCAAGATGGGGAACGGACCCAGGAACTTCGGACCCAACTTGGGAGATGGCACCTTCAAGCGAATATTCCTGGAAGAGAGCCAGACACTATCACCCACCTTGTAGGGAGGAGAGGGCCTTCTACGGCGATCCGCGAAAGTCTTGTGGACTAGAGCACTCTTCTCCAGATTAGACTTGGTTGCAGCCCAAATAGCAAGCATATGGGCTGCCAGATCATCTGCAGCCGGGACGTCCGACAACACGAAGTCCTGAGGAAAGGCTTGAGGGTGCTGTCCATACACCACCATAAACGGAGACCTTCCTGTGGAGGAATGACATGCATTATTATGAGCAAACTCCGCCCACGGGAGGAGGTCAGACCAATCGTCCTGGCAAAGAGACACGTGGTTCCTCAGGAACTGTTCTAAGGCTTGGTTCACACGTTCAGCTGCCCCATTCGTCTGCGGGTGGTAGGCAGACGAAAATTGAAGTGTTATTCCCAAATCTTTACATAGGGAACGCCAGAACTTGGCGGTAAACTGGGTGCCTCTGTCGGAGACGATCTCCACCGGGAAACCATGCAGGCGGAAGATGTACTTAATAAAGAGTTGGGATAATTCCACCGCAGAGGGTAACTTCTTCAAAGGAATGAAATGGGCCATTTTGCTGAAGCGGTCAATAACAACCCAGATCACAGTATTCCCACCGGAGGGAGGAAGTTCGACAATAAAGTCCATAGAGAGGTGCGTCCATGGACGAGAGGGAACCGGCAAAGGCTGTAACAACCCGCTGGGGCGGGAATGGCTAGGCTTAGAAGTGGCGCAGACATTACAAGCAGCCACAAAGTCCTTTACATCCTTGCGGATATCAGGCCACCAGACTAGGCGCCTCAAGAGTTCAAGGGTCTTGGCCGGACCAGGATGTCCAGCTTGCCTGGAGCAGTGGGTTTGTTGTAGGATGGCCAGGCGAAGTTCTGGAGGGACGAAGGCCATGCCAATCGGAGTATCTTGAGGAGCCAAGGACTGCCCAGCCAGAATCTGGTCGGCAAATTGGGGATACAGAGAGGCAATGATCTTGACTGGTGGAATGATTGGTTCTTGCCTCTCAGGGTCACGGTCCACCGGAGTGAAGCAACGAGACAAGGCGTCGGCCTTCAGATTCTTGGAACCTGGGCGATAGGTCAAAACAAAGTTAAATCGGGAAAAGAAAAGGGCCCACCTGTCTTGCCTGGGATTTAGCCTCTTGAGGGACTGTATAAACTCCAGATTCTTGTGATCTGTGAAAATCTGGACAGGAATTTCAGAGCCCTCCAGGAGGTGACGCCATTCTTCAAGGGCAAGCTTGACTGCCAAGAGTTCCCGATTCCCGACATCATAGTTCTGCTCTGCGGATGAGAACTTCTTGGAGAAAAATGCACAGGGGTGCAATTTCCCATCAGTGGAGTGTCTCTGAGACAGGATAGCTCCGGCTCCGACTTCAGAAGCATCAACTTCGATGCAGAAGGGTAGTGCAGGATTGGGATGTCGGAGAACAGGAGCGGAAGTGAAGGCCTCTTTCAAGGACTGAAAAGCTTCTATGGCAGATGGAGGCCACAGGCCGGGTTTACCCCCTTTCCGGATGAGGGCCAGAATAGGAGCAATGCGGGAAGAGAACCCCCGGATGAACTGTCGATAATAATTAGCAAATCCAATGAATCTCTGGATTGCCTTGGTACTCAAAGGGAGAGGCCACTCCTGGATGGCCGACACTTTCACGGGGTCCATCTCAAATCCCTCTGGAGAGATAATGTATCCTAGGAAGGGGATCTTGGATACCTCGAAGACACACTTCTCCAACTTGGCGAAGAGAGAGTTCTTCCTCAGACGAGAGAGTACCTCCTTCACCTGGGAGCGATGACTTTCAAGGTCCTTGGAAAAGATCAGGATGTCGTCCAAGTATACGACTACGAACCTTCCTAGGAGATCTCGGAACACATCATTAACAAACTCCTGGAAGACGGCAGGGGCATTGCATAGGCCGAAGGGCATAACGAGATATTCATAGTGCCCATCCCGAGTGTTGAATGCCGTCTTCCATTCGTCACCCTCCCGGATGCGAATGAGGTTGTAGGCCCCCGGAGATCCAACTTGGAGAAAATCTTTGCCCCTTTCAGCTGGTCAAAGAGCTCAGCAATCAGGGGCAGGGGGTACCTGTTCTTCACGGTGATCTTATTCAGACCCCGATAGTCTATACAAGGCCGAAGGCCTCCGTCCTTCTTCTCCACAAAGAAGAACCCAGCCCCTGCAGGAGAGGTAGAAGGGCGGATAAACCCCCGCTGGAGATTTTCTTGGATGTACTCCTTCATAGCGGTAGTCTCTGCAGGAGAGAGAGGGTAGGTGCGCCCTCTGGGGGGCATAGCTCCTGGCAGGAGTTCAACCGGACAGTCGTAGGAGCGATGTGGGGGAAGGAACTCTGCAGACTTTTTACAAAACACATCGGAAAATCCCTTGTAAGTGGAGGGCAAAGTCTTTAATTCCGCAGAGGAGACATTCACCTTCTCGAGGGGTTTTGGCGGAAGGCAATGTTGCAGGCAAAATAAACTCCAACGAGAGATCTGCCCAGTGGACCAGTCTATGGTGGGGTTATGCAGACGTAACCACGGAAGACCCAATATTACTGGAGTAGAAGGACAGGGGATGATGAAGAATGAAAGTTTTTCTTGATGCAGCGCCCCAACTTGTACAGATAGTTCCGCCGTGAACTTTGTGACGAATTCAAACTCCAGGGGTTTGTCATCTATGGCGGTAATTCGCAGGGGTGAAGACAATGGAAGCAGGGGAATCTTCATGCGTTCGGCAAAAAAGGCATCCATGAAATTGCCATCCGCTCCGGAGTCGAGGAAGGCCCTTTCGAAGATAGACTTACTTGCCAGGTGAATCTGCAAAGGAAGGAGAAGTCTGCGTGAATTTTCTTGATACTTCTCCTGAGGACCTCGAGTGATGCCCCCTACATGAGAAACCTGAGACATACCTCGGGGTACAAAACTCTTGGCTTTGGCAGGACAGGCGTTGGCAAAATGGGAATGCCCACCACAGTATAAACAGAGACCTGCCATACGTCTTCGGAGTCTTTCCTGCTCGGAGAGGCGAGTCTTTCCTACTTGCATAGGTTCCTCCAAGGGAGACGTCGACACATGAGTCACAGGAACAGCGGGTGTTTGCAGAATCGGCCTTTGAAAGCGAGGGGCCAACATGGGAGAAAATCGTCTGCTGCGCTCTCTCTCCACCTGGTGCTCTCTGAGACGAGTGTCCACCTTAATGGATAGAGCGATCAGCCCTTCCAGGGTGTCAGGAGTCTCTCTGGAGACGAGATCATCTTTGATGCGGATGGATAGGCCTTGGTAGTATACAGCCTTATAAGCGTCATCACACCATGATGCTTTTCGAAGGGTTAATAAAGGATAAGATACTGGACTTCATAGCAAATCATAATACTATGAGTTTGTGCCAGCATGGTTTTATGCGTAATAGATCTTGCCAGACTAACTTAATTTCTTTTTACGAGAATGTAAGTAGAGACCTCGATTCTGGGATGGCAGTGGATGTGATTTACTTAGACTTTGCTAAAGCATTTGATACAGTGCCACACAAAAGGTTACTGGTTAAATTAAGGAATGTTGGCCTGGAACATAGTATTTGTACCTGGATAGCGAACTGGCTAAAAGATAGACTACAAAGAGTGGTGGTAAATGGAACATTTTCTAATTGGACCAGTGTTGTTAGTGGAGTACCACAGGGCTCTGTACTAGGTCCCTTGCTTTTCAACTTGTTTATTAATGACCTGGAGGTGGGCATTGAAAGTACTGTTTCTATTTTTGCAGATGATACTAAATTGTGCAGAACTATAGGTTCCATGCAGGATGCTGCCACTTTGCAAAGTGATCTGTCTAAACTGGAAAACTGGGCAGTAAACTGGAAAATGAGGTTCAATGTTGATAAATGCAAGGTTATGCACTTTGGCAAAAATAATATAAATGCAAGTTATACACTAAATGGCAATGTGTTGGGAGTTTCCTTAAATGAAAAGGATCTAGGGGTCTTTGTAGATAACACGTTGTCTAATTCTGGGCAGTGTCATTCTGTGGCTACTAAAGCAAATAAAGTTCTGTCTTGCATAAAAAAGGGCATTAGGTTATGCACTTTGGCAAAAATAATATAAATGCAAGTTATACACTAAATGGCAATGTGTTGGGAGTTTCCTTAAATGAAAAGGATCTAGGGGTCTTTGTAGATAACACGTTGTCTAATTCTGGGCAGTGTCATTCTGTGGCTACTAAAGCAAATAAAGTTCTGTCTTGCATAAAAAAGGGCATTAACTCAAGGGATGAAAACATAATTATGCCTCTTTATAGGTCCCTGGTAAGGCCTCATCTGGAGTATGCAGTTCAGTTTTGGACTCCAGTCCTTAAGAGGGATATAAATGAGCTGGAGAGAGTGCAGAGACGTGCAACTAAATTGGTTAGAGGGACGGAAGACTTAAATTATGAGGGTAGACTGTCAAGGTTGGGGTTGTTTTCTCTGGAAAAAAGGCGCTTGCGAGGGGACATGATTACACTTTACAAGTACATTAGAGGACATTATAGACAAATGGCAGGGGACCTTTTTACCCATAAAGTGGATCACCGTACCAGAGGCCACCCCTTTAGACTAGAAGAAAAGAACTTTCATTTGAAGCAACGTAGAGGGTTCTTCACAGTCAGGACAGTGAGGTTGTGGAATGCACTGCCGGGTGATGTTGTGATGGCTGATTCAGTTAATGCCTTTAAGAATGGCTTGGATGATTTTTTGGACAGACATAATATTAAAGGCTATTGTGATACTAAACTCTATAGTTAATATAGGTATGGGTATATAGAATTTTAATTAAAAGTAGGGAGGGGTGTGTGTATGGATGCTGGGTTTTCATTTGGAGGGGTTGAACTTGATGGACTTTGTCTTTTTTCAACCCAATTTAACTATGTAACTATGTAACTATGTAACACCAGGAAGTCTCCGCCATCAGTGTTCGGAAGTCTATAGCATACTCATTGACACTGCGGCTTCCCTGCCGGAGCTGCAAGAGACGGGCAGGGGCGTTCGTAACCCGACCTGGAGCATCAAAGACTATACGAAAAGCTTGGAGAAAGTCTTTAACATCAAAAGTCAGCGGGGAATTCTTCTCCCAAAGAGACGTTGCCCACTCCAGTGGCTTGCCTTCCAATCGAGACATCACATACCCCACCTTGGAACGCTCACTTGGAAACTGTGTGGGTTGGAACTCAAATTGAATTTGGCATTGCGTGGCAAATCCCCTGCAGGCTTGTGGGTCCCCACTGAAACGAGGGGGAGGTGGAATGCGAGGCTCACCTGTCGGGTAGCTTATGTTCGTAGGGGCTGCCGCCATGGGGGGATCTCCAGTAGGTGGAGCAGTGGAGGGCGCAGAAGGCACTTGAGCTAGCAGGACATCGAGTGCTTGCCCAATGCGAACCTGCTGGTTTTCGTAGTCCTCCATGCGGGATGCCAGTCCGCGGAGCGCTCGTCCGACATGAGGTGTGGCTTCCTCAGAAGGATCCATGGCCCGAAAATAATGTCAGGGAGCCGGGAGCCCCCTCTGGGGAGTAGTCCGGATCTAGGAGGAAGCCCCTCACGAGGAATCAGGGTCGTGGTATCCAGGGGTAAGGCAAGAGAATAATCAAAGTCCAGGCACAGGTCAAAAGACAGGCAGAATACAAACAAAGTCCAAGGCCAGGCAGGGGGTCAATGGCAGGCAGAGAATCAGCGAAGTCCAGGTCCAGGCAAGGGGTCACAACAAGGAATCAGGCAGATAAGCAGAGGAAACAGCAAGGGAACCCAGGAATACTCAGGGAACAGAATCCTATTTTCGGGCGCCATCTTGGCGCCTCAGGCGTCCTTTTATATTCGAATTTGGCGCCCTTGCGCCAGCGTCAGCGCGCCCGCGACCGTTGCGCCGCGCTGACGTCACGGCGCCGGCGTCGGAACCCACGTGGGTTGCCTGGGCGCCGCCATTTTGGATTCTTCGCCGCCGGGAGCGGACGCGACTCCTCGCGCTCCCGGCGGTCTTGACAATAGGTCATCAGACTTATTGCATTCAAGCCCCTGTAAGTCATAGTTCTAAGACTTTTGTACCAAATCTAACCTAATTGAGCTTTCAAGTTGGTTCTTCCAGTGCATCTAGGAGAGCATGTAGACATTGTCTCCAAATGTTACACTGCTGGTGTTCAGAATATTCCCCCCTGCCTGTACTCTTAGCTGACCCATCGGGGGTCAGCCCCACAGTCAAGCAACCACTGCTATAGAAAGTGTGTGTTGGGAGGAGAAGGGTCAAACACCTTTTCATATATTTAATACATAATGTATCTGATGAAATACAATTGTCCCATTTACATACATAGTTTAGAGATGTTAATGTTCAAAAGTCAGTAAAATTGTTTATCTTCATTTGAAAAAGTTAGTACTTTTGGGGCCTCTTTATCATGCTGTGTAAAACTGGAAGAAAACTCTTCTGGATAATTCATAATGGTATAAATCATCCTCTCTTTGGACCTTTGAACCTGCATGTTCATCATTTCCTCTTTAATCCAGTACAATGGTTTGAATAAATTCTGATATGTGTAGCCACTGGGGTCATAATTATTACATTGGGCTATACTTTTAGATGAGACTGTAGCTCAGGCCTGTCCAGCTTTTAATGTAAAATATGTGGCCAATCACCTCACTATAAATGGTCATGTGTTCTTATTCCTGGTCAGAAAAATCAATTAAATATTTAGGCATATACATTACCCCCTCCATATCACAAATATACAAGGAAAATTTTGAACCGTGGATCTCTAGGTTGAAAACACAGTTGGAAGCACTTACAAAGATGGAATTTTCGTGGTTGGGAAGAGTGGCAGCGTTCAAAATGATGATCCTCCCCAAATTATTATATCTATTTAGGAATCTCCCCATCAAAGTACCCCCAAGATTTTTTCCCCCATTACAAAATTTACTTAACAAATTTGTTCTTTTTAACAAGGCCCCTAGGTTTTCTTACAAAGTTCTGACACTACATGCCTCTAATCTGGGTTTTGGAGTACCAAACCTAGAACTATATTACAAAGCTACAGTCCTGGAACAGTCCAGAGGGATTTGGACAGGTGAGTTGAGCAAACAGTGGATTGAGTTGGAGCAGAGACACAACCCTAGTGTTCCTTATAAGAATCTACTAGAAACAAAACTAACATGGAAGACTAATACTAAAGTTTCAAATACAGTAATAGCTAATACTATAAAAACATGGCAAGAATTAGTTAAGAAGTGCTCAGATGAACCACTGGCATCTGATGTCTCGGTTCCCTTAAATAACTTAATGTATGTAATGAAAAAAGTCTCTTTAGATAACTGGACTGAACTGGGACTTAGCTCAGTTGATAAATTATTCCAGGACTCGGAGCTTAGGCCTTTTGATGAACTTGTTCGGCAATATGGTCTACCTAGTTCAGATGTACATAAATACAACAAAATCCAAAAATACTTAAAACGCACAATCCTATATCAATTAAACTTCCCCCTCAGATAAAAAAGTTATTATCACCTGAGAATTCACACCTGAAAGGTACTGCTCTCTTTTACCGAACATTACTAAATAATCAAAAAGGAATACCCCATAAGCAATTAGATAGATGGCAGGAATATCTTAAAGAAGATATAACACAAGAGGATTGGGAACTTGCTATGAGGACATTAAAAAGGTCGTCCCGCTGTGTCTCTCACCATGAGAATCTGCTTAAAATGTTATGGAGGTGGTATATGACCCCAGACAAGATCACCAGGTTTGACCCCAGTGCTTCCCCACTATGCTGGAGAGACTGTGGTATGGAAGGAACACTGGAACATGTGTTTTGGGAGTGTCCTAAGATTCAGGACATGTGGAAGGAAGTGGAGAACATACTAAAAAGACTTCCAGTTAACCTATCTCATATTCCTCCTCACATGGCTTTGTTACACCTGAAAGTCATTGACTTACCACCAAGAGAAAGATTTATTCATAACCATGTTTATGTCTCCACTAGAATCCTATTAGCAGAAAATTGGAAACTGAATTATATCCCAAAAATTGAGGAGATAATAAAAAGGGTAGAATTTAATCTTTCTGCAGAAAAGGCGTGGGCAACAAAAATTGGATCTCTAGATTCATTTATGGCTAAAATTAGAATGTGGTCATTGGTTTATCCTGAAACAAAATTATTCATAGATTTAATTGGTTAGTTGTTCTATCTACTATCCTCTTACATATGTATGCATGTATATTCGCCGACTCTGGATTATACTGCTAGAAAGAAGAAGATACTTTCTCACAATGGTTGTGTTATAAGTTACTAATGCAACAAATATGGTTTACAGCAAATTAAGTGTAGTTTTAGTGTAGTTTAGTTGTAGATGTAGTCCTTTTTTTTTTTTTTTTTTTGTATTGTATGTCACTTTGGGTAATTCACAAAATAAGTAGAAGAAAAAGCTCTGGTTCACTTAAAACTTAAATTTATTTCTCTGGAATACTTTATATAAGGATTGATACAAAGAAGGTGATACCGGAAATAGAGTAAAATGTATTCTGAGATGATACTTTAGCTTAAAGACTATTACAATGTTTTATTTTTGATTATTATATTCTACTTGGACTTCTTAGTTTTTATGGTTCGAAAAGGCCTGCAAGGAGACAATTTGCTTTATATAAACCTAGGCCTAGTTTCTTTCTTTATACAAGAAATACTGTATCTTTAACTATGTTATGTTAAAATGCCGTATATGTTATTAAGCATTTAAGTAAACAAGGCTATGTACATTATATATATATTGACTTTTATGCAAAGTCTGTGTTGTAAAATTTAAAAATTGCCCAATAAAAAACATTGAAATTAAATGGTCATGTGATACATGGCACTCAATGAAGGAACACAGGTCATCCACAGGATAATGCTGCTGTAATACAAGTGGCAAACCCATCCAACTTTGGGGAGGGTTTTTCTGATGGGAGCAGTGAGGCAGGCCCATACCCAGTAAATGCTGACATGGTGTTGTCTAACAAAGGGAAATCATGGTATGTTACATACAGTATTTTTTCCCCCCAAACTGCTTAAAGGCATAAAGCTGCTAATACAACAGTTTTCATTTGTACATTATTCCATACACAATTACATGGTGGTGTATTTATCAACAGTCTCGACTAAACCCACAAACTCTTAGGGGCCGATTCACTAACTTCGAGTGAAGGATTCGAAGTAAAAAAACTTTGAATTTCGAAGTTTTTTTTGGGCTACTTCGACCATCGAATGGGCTACTTCGACCTTCGACTTCGAATCGAAGGATTCGTAGTAAAAATCACTCGACTATTCGGCCATTCGATAGTCGAAGTACTGTCTCTTTAAAAAAAACTTTGACCCCCTAGTTCGCCATCTAAAAGCTACCAAAGTCAATGTTAGCCTATGGAGAAGGTCCCCATAGGCTTGCCTAACTTTTTTTGATCGAAGGATATTCCTTCGATCGTTGGATTAAAATCCTTTGAATCCTTTGAATCGTTCGATTCAAAGGATTTTATCTATCTGTGCGAAATCCTTCGACTTCGATATTCGAAGTCGAAGGATTTTAATTCCTAGTCGAATATCGAGGGTTAATTAACCCTCGATATTCAACCCATAGTGAATCGGCCCCTAAAACTATGAATGTCATGAGATTTATTTAAAAATCGGAATAAAAAAAGTACAAACCGAAAATTAAGCTGAACTCTGCTCTAAAAAATATGATATATTAAGAAAACCTCAACAAATTTGAGTTTTTCGGACAATAATAATAAATATGTATTTTAAGGCAGCTGACATCTCTTTTTACCCAAGTAGGCATGGCCGTTATCTTTGCACTCTACCATTAATATTTTAATGACTGACAAGTCTGTCAATAGAATAGAAAAGTAAATTCAACACTAGTGTGACCAAAATGTATTACTTTTAGTATGATCATTTATTAAACTATGGCTTAGTCCATTAAAGACCTAGAGGGGTTATGGATTGGAAAGAGGTGGCACTCATCAGTTTTCGATTTTATGTCATTCCATGCAGCATTGATTGGAGCCACATGGATGGGTATACATAATTGGTTGCCATGGAGACACAACCAGGGATTTCACTGAAGTGTAAGACAGTCCAATATATTCTAGTATCTCATCTGTTTTTGCAATTTGTTATGATATAATGACATAGCTAAAATTGGTGCAAAATGACCCCCCAGTGGGTATATATATATATATATATACTCGAAAACTTGCTTGAAGCCGGCACAGCACGTATAAAGGTTAAGTGTGCCTGGGTGCAAAATGCAAACAATAAGATAACTGTCCCAAATAAGGCATGCACTTACAGGTCTTATCCAAGGTGAAAAAATTGTGTTTATTCAGCAAAAAACTGCTGAATAAACACCATTTTTCACCTTGGATAAGACCTGTGAGTACATGCCTTATTTGGGACACATACATACATACATACATACATACATACATACATACATACATACATATATATATATATATATATATATATATATATATATATATATATATATATATATATCACAATCCAGTGAGTATCCACACTCCAAGGCAAACTCTATTGCGGCCTATATAGCTGGGTGCACAGTTAAAATATATATAATCTTCAATTCAAGAAAACCGGCACTCCCATGTAAAAATTTTTAATCATTTATTCTGTTGTACCATTATCCAACGTTTCGGTCACTGTTAGGACCTTTGTCAAGGATATATATATATATATAACATGATCAGCATTGAAAAAATAATAATGTTTATTTATTCCACAGCTTAGTAAAATACCAACTTTTCAAGGCACTTAACATTAAGTTGACCTCAGAAAACTAAACAGTATAAGAAAATTCACATTTTGAAAAGCCATATGTTTTTTGGAATGTACACATTGGGGCAGATTTATCAAAGGTCGAGGTGAAGTTTCAAAGTGAAAAACTTTGAATTTTGAGCTATTTTTTGTGTACTTCGACTAGGGAATAGTCATACTTTGATTCGAATTTGAAAAAACTTCGAAATTGACGGTCGAATTCTTTTGATGTACTGTCTCTTTAAAACTTCGACTTTGACCATTCTCCACCTAAAGTGCTGTTTAGCCTATGGGGGACCTCCTACAACCTGTATGGAGGCGATTGGAGGAGTTTGGGATCAAAGTACGATCGAAGTACAATCATACGATTCGAAGTAGGCCGAATTCGGCCCACTTCGACCCCCAAAAAACTTCGACCTCCATTCGATTGGTCTTTTTGAATTTGAAGTTCGAAGTTTTTTTTAACTTCGACCTTTGATAAATATGCCCCATTATGATTAATTCAAAATTAGTTGATAAATATTTTTACTCTGAACTACCAGTCTAAATCTGAGGGGCAGAGTTGCTAAGGTTCGGATGGTAAGTTTGTTTTTTGGTCAAAACTCACAATTTCGAGTTTAAAACCACCAACTCTAATTCGAATTTGAATCCAAGATTTATCATCCCCCTACCCTGGAAGTAACTCGAATTTGATAGGTCATCACGTAAAACCTGCCGAGTTCATGCAGAAGTCAATGCCAGAGGTCCACTGACATATTTGAAGAAGTTAATAGCCTTCCTGACATTCAAGTTTTTTTGGAGAAAAAGTTGATTCGAATTACGTTCAAATTCAATTTGAGTTTTCAAGTCAGTAACATTCATTCAAATTGTATTATCTTAAATAAGATACCATTTGAGTTTTGAGGTCATGCAAGTTCATTCGAGGTAAAAAAAACCTCTAACATCCGACACCTGATAAATCAGCCCCTAAGTTACAGTTAATTGCCTTAAAGCAATTCTCTCCCACATATCTTGTACTAATATTATCTTTCCTAAATATGAATGCCAGAGGTCTTTGGAAAAGTTTGATGCATAATAGACATTTGAGAAAAAGCCCCTTTTACAGATATTTAAATGGGAACTATTCACAACATAATAGTTGTACCTCCTTTGACATCTATTTCTCGCAATAACATGTTAATATGGTAAAGACATTAAAGGTGGTATAGTATGTTAATATATTCTGTGTGTGGTTTTTCATCACAATGATGTAAATTTTCAAACTCTTGTCAGTGAGGAAAGAGTTAATGTGTATGACATTATACAGCTGTTCCGGTGTATTATATTCAGGGCCTTATTTAGGTCCGATGCGCACTTATGTCACAAGCCTGCGAGCTGACATCACTCGTTGTGTGTGTGATGTCACTTCCGCATTTTTCCTCTGCCCCCTACCCCCCTCACCCACTCTGCTCTGTCATCAGATTTCCAATGGAACTCCAAGGTGGAGGGTGGGGAGGGTTTAAAAAAAAACAAAAAACCAAACACAGGCACCCCGAGGGCCATCCCCAAAACCGTGCCGCCCTAGGCACAGGCCCTCGGGGGTCTATATATAAATAACGTTGTTTCTTTTACAATCAGTATAACATCGTATTTTGACAACTAGTTTATCAACTGAATGAAGGAGAAACATAGATCTGCATATGAGGTTTGTTTGTTCTTTTTATAATGGTGCAATCATTTTTAGAAATTGCATCTTTTATTCAAGCACCAATCAATGACAAGAGAGTAACATTTTGCTTGGAAAGTTTCTTAGTTGAAAATAGAAAATGCATACAGTTATAAATATACCTTTGACTCCAGCTAGCAAATTCTATGTTATGTGCTTTGTGTGAATTGGGGGGGGGATAGATGAAACTTTTAAAGGGTCACAATTTCTTGTGTTTCCCTGGTTTCCATGTAGCACTTGGTTTTTCTTGTCATTTGTTTTTGTTGCTGGTTATTAGATATTTATTTTTCATCACTACTCCTAAGCTCCTTCCTTATTATTTGTTGCCAATGCTGAACTTTGTTTTAAAATGCAGAAATTTCTAGTGTGCCTTTTTGTGAGTCTACATTTTTATGTGCATAGAATTTAAAGGGCCAGTAAACCAGTAGAGTTTTCAGGTCCAGTGCTGTCCTAGGCCCTAGACATGATGTCAGCCATATAAAAATAGACACAATCATTGCTCATAGTGACCGCATTCATTAAAGGTACTTATATTCAAAGTCACTATTTGCTATTCCACACAGTTGTGCTTGATGCTGATCCAACAATCCCAATCTTCTATCACAAATTATGTTCTACTGCCCTTGTTGATGCTGGTGAGTCCTGGAGCTACTGCAGGGTTCCAAATGAGGGTTGCATGCAAAAGAAAGACACCAAGGGCCAGAAATAATGCCATTCTTACTCCTACTTTTTGCTACATCAGGTTCAATTGTGTCAGGTGCAACTCCCTTTCGCAGCCACAATTACACTGGAATTGGAAAGCATATGGCCCATATAGTGTTACAATGTTATATCAGTGTGGAGACTAAGGGGCCCAAATTTTGTTTCTTTCCATGAATCTTTAAAAATCGCTCCTTTTCTGACACTTTTATTTAATACTATCATTCCTCAGAAACAACTACCTCCAAGCTTAAACTTTATCATGCTGGTCATTCTTAAACAAAGTAAAGACCCTACCCAAGCTAATTCTTACAAACCAATGGCTTTATTAAACCAAGATCTGAAAATTTTTACTAAAATTTTTGCCAATTGTCTTTTATTAATTCCTCGAAAATGTATTTCATCTGAACAGCGAGGTTTTGTAAACAAGAACTGTTATCAATGCTATATACAGTATGTTGCAAATGCCAACTGCTTTGGTGGGTATAAATGCAGAAAAGGCGTTCAACAATATCTGCTGGAATCGCCTAAATGACCAGATTTTGGCTTTCAAGATTCCTTTTTGGATCTAGTACATTTGTTATACTCGAATAGTTGCAGTGGGTGAAATGACTGAAATTAGGTGAACCAGGCAAAGATGTCCCCTTTCACCCCTCTTATTCAACCTATCTGTGGAACCTCTCATGAGACATCTATGGAATGCTACTTGTCTGGCCGGTCTTGAAATAAACAACTTGCTAGTTAGACTAACAGCCTTTGCAGATGACATTCTACTAATAATAAACGATCTCAATAATAATTTCAAGGACATTTATTTTCCATATTTCAAAAATGAGCCTCCATATCCGGTTTTAAAATTAATAATAAAAGAAAGGAAAGAAATATGGACATCTATGGACATACTTTTTCCACTATTCTAAATCAACTATGAATTGAAAAATGTCAATCCTATATAAAATATCTGGTCCTATATCTGCAATTTCACTCCAATGATAAAGAAGATTACTCAATTCTATTATAAACGGATAATAAGTGTATTTCCTTTTCACCAGAAATTATAGTTAGATTCTAACACAACATTAAATACAAAATTCACTTTACCACCAACATTAGCTCTTCTAGGAGACTGATATTAAATCGCCAGGTGCAAATGCACGGCGAATTCCCAGCGTCAAAAACAAGACACCGACACCGTTTCGCAAATTTTTCGCCGTTTTGCGAATTTTGCTGGAAATTCGCTAAGTTTTCGGCAAAGCGAAACGCCCCAAATTCGCCCATCACTAATATTAATCTTTCCTCTTAAACCCACACATCAAAAGAATGGAGCTCCCTTCATATTTCCTCGTTTGTCAGACTGGCCTCGGCTGCTGCTCACAGAATTATCTTCAAAGAAATGGACAGAGTCTTCTCCTCCCACTTTTAATGAGGCCTTATTAGAATTACAAGACCTATACACCAAGGAATACCAAAGGTTTGACAAAGCGAAGATCCATTTAAAGTTTGACTCTAAATGGAAAATTGGAGAGAAAATTCATCAATTCCTTTTCTATTCCATTGAAAATGTAAATGTATTTCTTTGTGGCTTTGCCACATAAATTAATTTGTTAAATATTTAATACTTACTTAGCACTAGAAGCTTTGACATATTCATTAAACAAGATAAGCTCTTTTTTTTATATACATAGTGACAAACTTTGTTGCAATATTCTCGTACTTAATTGTTGTCACTGATTCAATTTATTGTTACCTTTTAGTGATGTAACACTTTGGAGCCAATTCATTAACTTCAAGTGAAGGATTCGAAGTAAAAAAACTTCGAATATCGAAGTGTTTTTTGGGCTACTTCGACCATCGAATGGGCTACTTCGACCTTCAACTAGGACTTTGAATCGAACTATTCGAACTAAAATTCGTTCGACTATTCGACCATTCGAGTCGAAGTACTGTCTCTTTAAGAAAAAACTTTGACCCCCTAGTTCACCACCTAAAAGCTACCGAACCCAATGTTAGCCTATGGGGAAGGTCCCCATAGGCTTGGCTAAATTTTTTTGGTTGAAGGATAATCCTTCGATCGTTGGATTAAAATCCTTCGAATCATTCGATTCGAAGGATTTGATCGTTTGATCGAAGGATTATTCCTTGGATCTTTCGATCGCAGTTTTTCTTTCGATATTCGAAGTCGAAGGATTTTAATTCCCAGTCGAATATCGAGGGTTAATTAACCCTCGATATTCGACCCTTGATGCATCGGCCCCTTTGTATCCAAACATGGTTATTATTGTATTTTTCTTGACAATTGTTATTATTATAATTACCATGTATTTTTAGAGCGCCAACTTATTGCGCAGTGCTATAAAATAAATATGCTTATACAAAGAAATCACATGTATTACATAGATATGACATACAGAGTTAAATACATAATGACCAGTACCAGTACAAAAAGGTGAGGAAGGGCCTGTATGAGCTTACAAACTAAAAAGAGAAGGTAATGAGACACAAGGTGTGGGAGTGGGCAAGATCAGAAATAATTAAGGTGAGAGATGTAGCATATAGCATTGCATTTGATAGCTAAACATAGTGAGGGTAGGCTTCTCTAAATAAGTGTGTTTTAAGAGATCTTTTGAAAGCAGAAAGGTTGGGAGAATGTTGGAGGAAAGTAGAGAGGAAATACAGGTAAAAAATTTTGAAGTGTGAAGTAACAGACAAATCAGTGTCCAGGTCTCAGAATTAGTTGATGTTAAAACACACACAAAGTATAAGTTAGTGCTCATTGGGGTACATGCAATAGCTTAAGTCTACCTTATTGAATATAAGATGGTTGTTTCCTCCTGACCACATATTCATCTTATCCCACTGATAAAGACTGAAGATCTTTCTTTCTTATATGTTTGAATCATTCCTGACACGTGAAAATCATATTTTTATTTATTAGAACCATCTGAGCTACTGACAATGTGTCATATCAAATACCCTAGTCTCTAATCAAAGCATCTGCTAAAAGACACATGCTACCACCGATAGATGGTACAAAGGTAACAGTCTGCTTTTACTTACTACAATAGCTTTATACCATTTTAACTGACTTTTTATAAATTAAGAGTGATAAGGATCAGGGCAACTCACTTATTTCTACAGAAACATTTCACAAAGCCTGCTGGATACTATTATTGAGTTTATAATTGCTGATATCCCTCATCTACTCAGGTTTTTTTTTGTTTTCCTAACAGCAAGAATGCAAAGATTAGGCCAGAGTTTACTAAATTCTAGATCAGATTAGATTTTTAATAGATATTTGCTATTTCGGGCATAATTTGTAACTGCAAAATCTTCCTGGAGTTAATCACCATTTTTTGTCAGTGAACTAAGCTAAACTGAAGCTGAATAACATGATTGAATAAAATGTAGAGATTGTCTTGGCATATCTGGGTCATAAGGTTAATGGATTTTTATGCATAAAATATTGGAAGATAAAAAGAAGCCAGTGGGAGTGCTAATTAAGTCATTCTTAGGAATAGCAGGGGAAGTTTAATTTATTAATGCAAATATATTAAGAAAGGAAAATCTTACATTACCATTTTTTCTGTTTATTGTTCTAAGTGCTGGGGAATACCTGCATTAGATCACATTTCTGATGCTTTCTATGCTCTCCACATGCTCTGAATTTCCCAGTGACATCAGATTTGGTCACCAAATGACATCAGATAAAATCTAAGACAATAAGACCCATTTTATTTCGAATTTATACTACAGATATTTATAATAGAAAGGCAGGGTTGTTCTTATTGAAAAAAATCTGACATGATATCCTTTGATAAAACTGAATTTAGAAAAACTTTGAAATAGAAAAAAGGCAATTATATGTAATTTTCAAGAATTGTTTCCATTTCAGCAACATTGCAACAATTATTTAATTGAAACAACCACTGCTTACACCACAATGTAAAGCATTTCTTATTCAGATAAAGGTCAAACAATACTGTAAATTGCAAAGCACTTTGGGCTGAAAACGAAAGATGAGTCTCAGAAAGCTGCAGTAGGAGCCATTAATCTGTTCTGATCACTTAACAAATCAGTTTACATTTACTCTACTAATTGGGGCCAATTTACTAACATTCAGATTTCCTTTTATTTTTACCAATTGTAGTTTTTTTTCTCTAAAAATTTGTGTTTTTTTTATTTCTCAAAAACTCTAAAAATTTGAGATTTATAAAATGTAAAAACCCCAAAAACTCTTAATACAAAACTGGGCCAAGGAATTAAAATCCTTAGACTTCGAATATCGAAGTCGAAGGATTTAGGGCAGATAGTACGATCGAACGATTGAAGGATTATTCCTTCGTTCGAACGATTAAATCGTTGATCAAAGGAATATCCTTCGATCAAAAAAAACTTAGGAAAGCCTATGGAGACCTTCCCCATAGGCTAACATTGAGTTCGGTAGGTTTTAGATGGCGAACTAGGGGGTCAAAGTTTTTTTTTTTTTAAGAGACAGTACTTCGATTATCGAATGGTCGAATAGTTGAACGATTTTTAGTTCGAATCCTTCAATTCGAAGTCGTGGTCGAAGGTCGAAGTAGCCCTTTCGATGGTCGAAGTAGCCCAAAAAACACTTCGAAATTTTTTTACTTCGAATCCTTCACTCGAAGTTAGTGAATCGGTCCCTAAGTATGTTATAAAATGGCCAGTTCTAAGCAGCTTATCAACTGGTCTTTGTTTTTCCTTTTTTTAGTTTTTTAATTATTTCCAGCTTTCAAATGGGGATCACTGACCCCATCTAAAACAGAAATGCTCTGTAAGGCTGATACTTTTATCACTCCTCTTTCTGTTCAGCCCCTCTCCTATTCATATTCCAAACGTTTTTTTACTTGCCTAGGACTGTACATTTGCATGTAGGTGCCATAAAATAAAAATATCGAATGCACCATAGCGCATGGATTTTATATTTCCAATGGCCCTGTTTTACAAGTAATGTATAGCAGAGCAAGCTCAAATACTTCAGACATAGAAAGGGTTAAAAGGGATCTATCATAACTTAATTTAGATATGCTCTTATCAATCAGCAATATGCTGTCAAAGGCCTATAGAAGTCAATGGGAGCTTTGCTGATGATATTGGTCCTCTTTTTTTAGCCATTCAGACTTTTAGAGGTTTTCAGATATTTTCCACTAATAATTTTCGAAAAAACTTTTTTGAGTTTTTTTGAGGTTTTAAAGGATTTTTATTTTTCTTTGTATTGTTAAGCATTTTTTTCCTACTTTGTTCTTACTTTTTATATTTGGATCTTTTAATAACTTTCATGGCATTCTATGTTTTAGAGAGTCTAATCGTGGTTTCAAAAAGCACTAATACCACAAAAATTCGACCTTTAATAAAAAGTCCTCCAAGAGTTGGATCCCTCTCACTTGCAGCGCTGCTTCAATTGCTGTGTTGGTTATATAGCTAAGCTTTAGGAAACTGGGGTCCTAGCTGCTATACCGGTCTAATTACATACAATGAGTATCCATTAAATTGATTAAATACCTTCATTGTTTAAAACACATTTAAGTTAAGGTACTTGCACTCACTGACAGCAAATTTGCAATTTCAAAGATATTTTCGAAGGCACAAACGAGGCAAGTCCGTTGAGCTTGTTCCATTTGAATGGATTTGTGATGAATAATACCATTTATACAAGACTAATGCAGTAGGGAATTGTGACAGTCGTCTCATGTATAATTTCATTAATTTACATGTGCTTACCTCTCTGATTTATTGACAATAATCATTTTCTCAAGGGCTAGTAAGCAGAAACATTGCATTCAATGTCATTATTAAGCACGTAATTATAGTTAAAGGACATGAAAAGCCCCACTTATCAAATCTTAGCAAGTAAAAAAAGGAACACTTGCCCCTGCTGAAATGTTATTGTAATTTAATTTGTAATCTCTTAATTTATGAAGGATGCTTTTGTGAAAAATCTCATTCCAGCATGATTGTGGCAGCCATATTGGATTCAAAATTGTAGTTGCAAGTTGTCTGCACTAAGGAGACATTGCAGCCATGCCCTGGCCCATAAAGGATCATTCCCTGCAAGCACCCAAGTCAAAAGCTGAAAAACGAATCTGTAAATGTGGCATCCTACACCCTTTCGTTAACAGAATCTTTTTTTAACTGATGTAAAACAGTATTGTGCATATACCTCCATATGTAATAAAAGGCAATATGTTTGCCCAGGAGCAGTAACCCATAGCAAACGATAAGATGTATACTTTTAAACAGGCGACCGGTAAATGCTACCTGCTGATTGGCTGCTATTAGTTACTGGCAAACTCAGTGCCTTTTATTACATAACTCTGGATAAAAAGGTATTCAAAATACTTAAAAAAAAATGTCAGAATACTATGGGCTCTCCGTATTCTTTAAGGAATTAATCATTTTACCTTTTTTACATGATAGAAACAAACTTTGGCTCAGACAGCAATGTTTATACAGGTATGATTCCTGTTATACAGAATGCTCAGGATGTGGGATTTCCAATTTAAGGGATCTTTCTGTAATTTGGATCTTTATACATTAAGGGACAGATTTATTAAGGGTCGAATTTTGGGTTCATGGGAGTTTGTAAAAAAAAAACCATGAACTCCCATGAACTCAAAATTCCGAAAAAAAAAACTTTTCAAAGAAATCGAATTTTTCAAATTTGGGTCTACCTGCAAACTCAAATCGAATTTGATTTGAGTTTTTTCACCAAAAAAAATGTGATTTTCAGGATGTCTCCAAACATCCCCCAAAAGCTAAAACAGCAATTCTGCAGGTTTAAGGTTCTTAAAGGGCCAGTACATGATGAATTTCGAAATTCCAATCAGATTTTTTTTTTAAAACCGCAAATCGAACTTTTTAACTATTCCCTAGGCCTAGTTGAATTGCACTAAAATAATAATAATTTAAATGCGAATTTTTACTTAAAACCATGATAAATCTGCACCTAAGTCTACTAAAAAATATAAAATAAACCCAATAGGCTTGTTTTGCCTCCAATAAGGAGTAATTATATATTAGTTAGGATCAAGTACAAGGTACTGTTTTTTATCACAGAGAAAAAGCAAATCATTTTAAAAAAAATTCAGCTTTTGGATAACGGATTTCCAGATAACGGATCCCATACCTGTAAACAATGTGTATGTGCATTTATTATACATTTACACATTATTGCCATGCTTCTGAGAGTTGAATTGCAACTGTTGATAAAGAAAAAGTAATGGAAACACCAATTTACATTATGTACTGCATATTAATCATTGTGGATTTTGACCTCCTTTGAATTTAGAACAGCATTAGCTTCTGTACTTTTGAAATTTTGGAACAAGTTTTTGCAGAGATGTTGGAAACTTCAGAAACCCCTCAATCTGCACTGCTTGTTACAAATTCTTCAATAAAGGTTCATGTTTAGATTTTATGATTTGGACATGGGTATATTTAGCTGAATAAAACTGCAATGTGTTGCCTGGCCAAAATTCTACCATTCAGAAGTCATTGGTTGTGACTTTCGAGAAATGGCTATGAACCACCATGTCACCAGGTGAAAACTATTAGCACAGATACATTTTTTATTCTGGATTCTTGCAACTCGCTAAAGGCCCATTTATGCCTTTTTCTATAACATGTTTGAATCCAGATTTCTTGGTTACCTTTTTGAACCAAAATTTGCCTCCAAGCCTGGAATTGAAAAAAAAGCCCCTGCTTTGAGGCCACTGAGGGGTAAATTTATCAAAGAGTAAAGTTCCGCCACTAGAGTGAAATTCCGCAGCTCTCAATTCATTTCTATGAATTCGATTCGAAGGATTTTAATCCAACGATCGAAGGGTTATCCTTCGACCAAAAAAACTTCCCCATAGGCTAACATTGGGTTCGGTAGCTTTTAGGTGGCGAACTAGGGGGTCGAAGTTTTTTCTTAAAGAGAAAGTACTTCGACTATCGAATGGTCGAATAGTCAAATGATTTTTAGTTTGAATCCTTCGATTCGAAGTTGTAGTCAAAGGTCGAAGTAGCCCATTCGATGGTCGAAGTAGCCCAAAAAACACTTCGAAATTCGAAGTTTATTTACTTTGAATCCTTCACTTGAGCTTGGTGAATTGGCCCCTAAGTGGTTTCTAAAAACATATCTTTTCATACCTTTAGTTGCTGGACAGGATCTATAATTTATTCTGCAAATTGTTAGCAATTCTAAATGTACTCCATTGGTTGCCTAAATTTGCTAATAATAATAATAATCTAGTATCCTGAAACCCGTTAGCCCAAAAGCTCTGTTTTACAGAAAGGCCACTTCCCATAGACTCCATTTTATCCATATAATCCAAATTTTTTTAAAATAATTTCCTTTTTCTCTGTAATAATAAAACAGTAACTTGATCCCAACTAGGATATAATGTATCCTTATTGGAAGCTGAATGAGCCTTATGGGTTGATTTAAAGGGATTCTGTCATGATTTTTATAATGTACTTTTTATTTCTAAATTACACTGTTTACATTGCAAATAATTCACTCTACAATATAAAATTGAATTCCTGAACCAGCAAGTGTATTTTTTTAGTTGTAATATTGGGGTGTAGGCAGCCATCTCAGCTCATTTTGCCTGGTCATTAGGGATGTAGCGAACCGCCGATAATGTGTTCGCGAACGCCGTTCGCGAACACCGGCAAAATTTGCGAACAGTTCGCGAACAGTTCGCGAACTTCGAACATCCGAAAATCGTTCGATTCGAACGATCGAAGGATTTTAATCGTTCGATCGAACGATTTTCGTTCGAATCGAACGAAAATCGTTCGATTTTAGCAATCGAATGGTCGAATGGTCGAACGATTTTGACGCGAACGCCTATTGGCGAACGTCGCGCGACGTTCGCGAACTTGCGGCGGACGCGAACAGCCGATGTTCGCGCGAACAAGTTCGCCGGCGAACAGTCCGCGACATCCCTACTGGTCATGTGCTTTCAGAAGGAGCCAGCACTAGGATGGAACTGCTTTCTGGCAGGCTGTTGTTTTTCCTACTCAATGTAACTAAATGTGTCGCAGTGGGACTTGAGATTTTACTTGGGAGAAAGGGAGGGGGTGATATCACGCCAACTTGCAGTACAGCAGTAAAGGGTGACTGAAGTTTATCAGAGCACAAGTCACAAGACTGGGGGCAGCTAGGAAACTGACAATATGTCTAGCCCCATGTCAGATTTCAAAATTTAATATAAAAAAGAATTTGTTTGCTCTTTTGAGAAATGGATTTCAGTGCAGAATTCTGCTGGAGCAGCACTATTAACTGATGCGTTTTGAAAAAGTATTTTTTTCCATGACAATATCCCTCTAATATTTACATAATTTTCTAGACTTAAGGTACAAATATCTAAATTACAGAAATATCTGTTATCTGGAAAACCCCAGGTCCCCAGCATTCAGGCTCCTTTCCTGTATATGTCCTGTAAATTTCTTATCATTTCCTTTTATTCTTGCACATATTTGAGAAAAAAATATACCATTTATATAAATGTTTGTCTGGACCTTGCTCAGACACAGACTCCAGCAAGTCTGCCAAACATGGGACAGTTGTATCACCTCCATCTGCGGCGACTGTAGATATGAATTAAGTGTTTACATTAACAGAGTGCCTTCCTGAAACACTGAATTTGTTTTCCCCATGACCGGCATGCCTTAACGGGATGGGATGCATGTGTCAAACAGTCAAAGACTTTCAGATACGCCTCTGTTGCTCTTGAGATTGTAATCTTGCTTTGGGTGAAATTGTCACATGAAATTTGTACATTGCTGTTCTTGTTCAAATGACATTGGACATTATCAGTATATATAGCAAGCGAGGTATTCCTGGTTGTGCCTCTGGACATACATTGCCTCAGTGGATTCAGAGCTGACTGAGCACCACATACTCTTCTGCACAGTAAACTAAATATGAAATGTAATTATTATTTGAGTTCTGTAACTGCAACCTACATAGTTTTTGAGCCCTGCAGAATTAGGTTTGTTGTCTTAGGTAAGGCAAGGTATACTCTTTGTTAAAATGTCATTTTTCTAGTAAACAAAAAAGTAGTGAAACCATTTTTTACTTATATATATTGTGAACATTTGACTTGGTGGTAATGAGATAATGTTCAGTCAATCAAACCAGTCCATGAGCTTACAATCAGTGTCAAACTGGACTAGGATGAACCCAGTGGATCCAGCCTTCATGTGCCCTGCAACCCAGATCCAGTCCCTTGCCCAGACCGCCCCCTCTCCTCAGGCCGAATCCTAACACAGGGGAGAAGTACAGTAGATGGTACCAACATTGGGGCATGTCTGCGGTGTGAGGTTGGGCACAGAGAGGAGGGACCTTCAGTTCACATGAAACAATGCCCGGAGAGTGAGCTAGGAACTGGGAATGACAGGGCCATGACAGGGCTAGGAATGAGGGACCCAGAAGAGGAGATAAAGGATTATGGTGGTTGTAGTTCCTGGGTTGCTATTGGGGTGGGTGGAGACACAAGGGGTTAAAAAAGGAATGAAGTGAAGGGAGCATGCAGAAGGGATTCCCATAATTGTGGAGTCGGTGAGAGTGGTAACAAGTGTAGGACTTAACAGGGGTTAGGCCTGGGGCCAAAGTGATGGAAGGGACCCAGTGGAAGGGGCATGAGTTATGGAGGAAGCAGGCGGGGCTCACGCTATTGGGTCTAATTCTTTGCAGCCTTCAGCGGCTACGTAAGTTAAGTAAGTTAATAGTTTAATTTTTGATAAATGTGATGGTATATTGCCCTACACTCAATGCTTTTGGTTTATGTTGGTCGTTATGTATGTGTTTTAATAAATAAGCTGCGGCCTTTTTCACCCAAGATATCAGGTGTGGTTGGTTTGTTATTTATGGAAACCGGAGGGGCAATACTTGGGGGCACATTTACTAAGGGTTGAAGTGAATTCAAAGTGAATATTCAAATTCAAAAAGTTTGAATTTCGAAGTAATTTTTGGGTACTTCAACCATCGAATAGGCCAACTTAGATTCCGAAGTGAAAATGCGTTGACTATTCGACCATTCGATAATTGAAGTACTGTCTCTTTAAAAAACTTCAACTTCGCCACTTCGCCACCTTAAACCTGCCTTATTGCTATGTTAGCCTATGGGAACCTCCTAGAACCTATAGTATTTGGCTAAGTTTTGAGAAGTCGAAAGATTTTTTTTGTATAATTGTACCATCATACGATTAAATCGTTCAAATCGTTCGATTCGAAGTATGTTCAAAGTACAATCGTACGGTCTTAAAAATCCTTCGACTTCGAATGTCACTTTAATAAAACTTAGTAGAGAGTAGAGAGATCGTACAAAATCAAAATACTACCCTGGTTGGTATTATACATAGTGATGGGCGAATTTGTCCGGTTTTGCTTCCAGTGAAATTCGCGAAATTGGCGAAAAATTTGAGAAACTGCGATTTTGACGCTGGCAACAAATAGTCAGCGACAAAATGGGTGCCAGTGAATTTACGCTGCAAATTTGCAAATTTTTTCATTGCCGGTGAAACACACAAATTCACCACAAATTCGCACCTAGCAAATAAATTCGCCCATCACTAATTATACACTGTATAAGTGGCAATGGATATAACAGTATTTAGAATATTTATATCTAGAGCATTATCATTTAATTATCTGGTAAATTATAGTTACAGATACAGGTATGGGACCTGTTATCCAGAGTTCTCAGGACCTGGGGTTTTCTGGATAAAGGATCTTTCCATAATTTGTATCTTCATACCTAAAGTCTACTTGAAAATCATTTTCTGGTTTTACTTCCAATAAGGATTAATTATATCTTAGTTGGGATCAAGTGCAAGGTACTGTTTTATTATTACAGAGAAAAAGGAAACCATTTTTAAAAATCTCGAGTATTTGGATAAAATGGAGTCTATGGGAGATGGCCATTCTGTAATTTAGAGCTTTCTGGATAAGGGGTTTCCGGATAAGGGATCCCATACCTGTACATTCCATATATTTCCAGTTCCATTTGAAAGACAGGACCTGTAGTCTTCGACAATGATAGTTCTGTGATATAAATATGTTCCTTTCTACCATAAAGTCTTCTGAAATATACAAAAATATATATATATTAAAAAACCAAAATATTGTTTACTGCATTTCTTTTCCTTATTCACAAACATTGTATTTGTGTATCCAATTATCTCAATATCCTACAGTTACAAACCCATCATGTACAAAAATGTTTATAGTCTGACTAGAGGAGCTTTCCCCCGAGGACTCTCTGGAAGGCTTGTCTTGATTAAAGATTTCATTCTTCTAGACTTACTCTGTTACATGTTATAACCAAGGTCTTTCAATATTTACCATTAAAATTATAGGAAACTTAGGGAATTATTAACTGAATATATAGAATATTCATTTTTTAATATACTGTAATTTCAAAAGTCACAATTGTGCTCTATGACCATAAAAATACACAAATTCACATGCTATGGGGAATTTATATGTTTAGAAAATATTCTTGAGATCACCTCCATATCAGAGGAAAGTAAAATTTGGGGTGAAAAATACTCGAATAAATCGAATTTCTAGCAGAAAAAAAAAATTAGAATCACTTGAATTAGCGAGTTTTCGAGAGAAACCCACCGAAAAAACTCAAACATCATAAAGGCTACAAACATCTTCAAATGGTTCAAGGGACCTCTCCCATTGACTTCTCCATGGTATCAACAGGTTTTATCTGGAGTATTTTCAGATTAAAGTTATTTCCAGCTTTGTGGTATAATAATGCTTGAAAAATTTCAGTTTTTTTAAAAGAAGTTTTTTTAACCTGAATATTTCGAAAACTCAAATTTTTTGGGTACAAAAAATACAACGTAACCTTTAACAATAACCCCCTTAAAGCAGAATATTAACATCTTTAAGTAACAAGTATGAAAAACTGCTAAAGTATCCCCATAGTTAAATGTATCTTTAGAATTCTACAATATATGTATTGAAAAGGGAAACTTTTTCCAAATAACCAGAAATAATAATACATCATAAGATCAATAATGATGAATTTATAATTTTGAACAATGGACAAATATGTTTTCTAAAATAAAACTGGAATGAACTGGTCTAGAGCCTTTAAAGGGGAACTCCGGGTTCCAAACCAAATTTTGATAAAGAGGCCCACAGGTCCGCTAATATATCCATCACAGTTACCTGTTTCTTCAACAAGTATGAATAAATGCCATTTTCTATGCTGAAATCCAGCTGTTTAACAGTTCTTCTCTTTCTGCATCATTTGAAATCCTGGCAGGGAAGGAGGGACTAAAGACTGATGTTACAGATTGTAATAACTTCTCCACAGCTTACAGACAGGAACTACATAACCCACAATGCTTTGCACTTTTATGTTCTGTTCCTTATTGAAATCACGTGTGCAAGGAATTGTGGGGTTTGGAGGATGCAGGCTAAGGACAAATGGCTGTTGATACAAAGTAACAGTAGTCAGCCAGCTCAGCAAAGTAGTCAGACAGATCAGCAGAAGAGCAGGGGGCTAGGCTTAGGGAATTGTTCCAAACCATTAAAAATCATGAAAAATCTGCATATTTTTTAATTGCAAAGTTGCTTGAAATTATGTTTACTTTTCAAAAAGCCTGCGTTATGTTTGTGTGAAGTTCCCCTTTAAGTGTAATTAATGGTCATTTTGCAATATAGTAAATACATTCACATTTATCTTTATCACCTTTATCCGTAATTTCTCAGTTTCAGGCTGTTTTTTGTAGGCAAATGTAATAAGCCAAGAACATTTAACACTGTTCTTTTTTCCCTATAGTATTATAGCAGGCTTATTAACTTTAACATATGAACTTTAATTACAGTTGCCAGAACAAAAGAATATTTTATTCCATTAATAAAGCAAATTGCACTTATGTCTGAATGTTTATAACTGCCAATTGTATCCAGAGGGGCTATTCATATTTTGCTCTTTTTAATATTGAATTTTAGAATAAGTTTTTAAGAAACATTTCATTTGTTTGACTCTTTGAGGAATCTACAGTTGGCAAAGTTATTTTAATTGTTTTATCAGCTCGCAGTATTGAGTAACTAAACAAAATGGACTGAAGTCCTGTGACACATTTGTATATACTGAGGGGCAGATGTATTAAGGGTCGAATATCGAGGGTTAATTAACCCTCGATATTCGACTGGGGAATCTATATCCTTCGACTTCGAATATCGAAGTTGAAGGATTTTGCGCAAATAGTTCAATCGAACGATCGAAGGAATAATTGTTCGATCGAACGATTAAATCCTTTGAATCGAACGATTCGAAGGATTTTAATCCATCGATCAAAGGATTATCCTTGGACCAAAAAAAGATAGCCATGACTATGGGGACCTTCCCCATAGGCTAACATTGACTTCGGTAGCTTTTAGTTGGCGAACTAGGGGGTCGAAGTTTTTTCTTAAAGAGACAGTAATTCAACTATCGAATGGTCGAATAGTCGAACGATTTTTAGTTCGAATTGTTCAATTCGAAGTCGAAGTCGTAGTCGAAGGTCGAAGTAGCCCATTCGATGGTCGAAGTAGCCAAAAAACACTTCGAAATTCGAAGTATTTTTTCTTCTATTCCTTCACTCAAACTTAGTGAATGGGCCCCTGAATGTCCAAGCAAATGTCACCACAAAATCTAGAAAGTATTTCTTCCCGATTTTACCGTAGCACAAATATAATTTATTTTCGACAACAAGGCGTACAGATGCAATTATTACGAGCAAAATATCTTTGTAAAGTGTCCGATCATTTTCATGCTCTGCTGCCAAATGTACTGATGCGTATCAATGTCTGTAGAAGGAGCAGAGGTTCTATTCACCCTGTACTGTAAATTAATGAACTGGCTACTTTTGCTGTACATTACAGGCATCTCCTTTAGAGCAGCATTTTTAATCAGGCCACAGTGAATATTTTATATAACCAAGCATGACTAGGAACGCTTGTTAACAATCTTAAATGTAGTCTTCAGCCAGTTTTTCTGTGTAAACATCCAAATTGGCCACAGTTTGAAGAGTTTTTATTTGTATGTGCCTTGTTAATATCTCGTCAACACGATAGTTCATAAACTGGAAATATGATAATATGCTGTATAGTACAGTACATCAGTTCATTAGCATGCTGCAAACTAGTATGCAGGGTTACAAAGCTAAATAACAAGATAAACAGAATTTCATTATTATCCCTTGGATAATATGCACATCTTCCTTATGGTACTGATAATGGACAGCATGCCGAGGAAGGATATTTTTGAATAAAGAATAAAGAATAGTGGTGACTTTTTAGGTAAACTCTGTGGGGCAAATTCACTAAAGCGCGAAGGCGTCACTAGCGCATTTTCGCTGCTTAGTGAATTTGCCCCTGTATTTTAGGAGTCAGGCTATACTAAGGCTTTGGGGCAAATTCACTAAGCAGCGAAAATGCACTAGCGACGCCTTCACCACACTTCGCCAGGGCGCCGCTAATTCACTAAAATCCGAAGTTGCGCTCAGGGAGGCGAACGGTACCGGATTTGCACTAGCGAAGTTACGCTAGCAATGCTTAATTTGCATACGGCACTAAGTTAAAGTACAATGGACGTATATGTTGCAGCAAATACATTACACTACACAAGCCTGGGAAAGCTTCATAAAATAAAATAAAGTTGTTATATTGCCCTACACATGTGCCCACTGTATAGTTTATGTGCCATATGTTAGGAAATGTATTTGGGAAGGAGGGTACCCCCCAAAAAAATGTACAATCTTTTTCAGCCTATCAACCTTAAAAAGGAAAAGACGCCAGCGTTTTTTGGGACTTAGAAAAAATTTCAACTTTTTTTGAAGCAATCCCTATCTACTCTATTGCACCTCGCCTGGTCTCTGTTGGCGAAGGCAAGTCTGGCGCAAGAGTTAACGTTCATGAATTAGCATAGTTACGTCCCTTCGCCATAGCGAAGTAGCGCTAGAGTAGGTCCACTTTGCTAGCGAATTTACGCCAGTGCCCGTTAGTAAATCTGCGAAGTAACGAAATGACGTCACGCTGGCGAATTTGCGCTAGCGTTAGCCACTTCACGCTTTAGTGAATTTGCCCCTAAGACCCTACACAATAAAGGGGGTTGTGGGCAAGTAAATGTCTTATTCTCTTATCTCAATGATTTCATGGTTCAATGAAAATCATTTATTTATGGACTTATATAATTAGTGATGGGCGAATTTCTTCCATTTCGCTTTGCCGGAAAACTCGTGAATTTCCTGCAAAATTCGTGAAATGGCGAAAAATTTGCAAAAAAAGTGAAATCGGAAAGTTCCAGAAAAAATTGTGAAATCCGAGCGTTTTCACGAAAAAATCGTGCAAATCGGACGTTTTCACTCAAAAATCGTGAAATTTGAAGGTTTTCACAAAAAAATCGTGAAATTTGAAGGATTTCACTCAAAAATCTTGAACATCTGACATTTTCACAAAAAAATCGTGAAAATCGGAAATTGACGCCGGCGAATTGTCACCGGCGAATTTTCATGGGAGATTGGCGAATTTATTCACTGGCGGCGAAACACGGAAATTCGCCGCAAATTCGTGCCAGGCGAATTTATTCGTCCTTCGCTGGTTATAATAAAACAGTAGCTTATACTTGATCTAAACTAAGATATAATTAATCCTCATTGGAAACAGAACCAGCCTATTGGGTTTATTTAATGTTTACATGATTTTGTAGTAGATTTAGGAGCATATTTATCAAGGGTCAAATTTAAAATCGAAAAAACATTGAAATTCAAATAGACCAACTGAAATTAAGTCAAAGTTTTTTTTTGGTCGAATAGGGCCGTTTTTGATCGAATAGGTCCGTATTCATACGAATCAAATTGATTAAAGTTTTTTCCAAAAAAAACCTTAGATTCTTCAAAGTCCACGAATTGACTAGGAGGTCCCCCATAGGCTAAAACAGCAATTCGGCAGGTTTTAGATGGTGAATGGTCAAAGTTGAATTTTTAAAGAGACAGTACATGATAAATTTCGATATTTGAATTTTCAATTTTTTTAAAAATTTTAATCGAATTTGAATTATTCCCTAGTCGTAGTACACAAAAAATAGCTCGAAATTCAATTTTTTTTTTCATTTGAAAATTCACCTCGACCGTTGATAAATCTGCCCCTTAAGGTATGAAGATCCAAATTACGGAAATATACGTTATCTGGAATGCCCCAGGTCCCAAGGATTCTGGATAACAGACCCCATGCCTGTAGTACAGATAATATTTCGTCAGCAATAACCCTAATGGTTGACCTGTAGGTAGGGAAAATTCCCTTCATGAGCCTATCAGGAAGTCCACAAGTTCGGTACTTCCTCTTCAAGGAGCCAGTATGTGCACTACCACAATCAAAAAGTTTGCAATAAGTTATGCATGCAAGCAAAAAAAATGTATGTGGACCAGAAGTTCCACATTTCACATGTGACACTTAGTTGTAATAGTGTTCCTGAATGTTATGTCAAGGTTTTGCACTGGCATTGACAGTTTGGACCTCATCAGTGAGTTTTCCAACTGAGGAAATGTCATTGTAGATGCATCTCTGGATACGTTTGGCCATACAATGTACATACATATTGTACTAGGTATAGTCAATCTCCTATAATATCAGTTCCTCATTATACTGTACAGAGAAGACTACTGAGAACCCAGCAGGAATGAGGAATGTTAATGGTTTAGGAAATACCTCACTGACAATACTTTTGAACTCACTCCATATTACTTAAACCTTGTCAGCAACAGTAGGCTTACGTTTCGGTGGGGCTTTCTTCTTTGGCCATTTGTAAAGCATCTACTAGATGATAAACTATGGCACCATGAGTCTGCTTTTAAAATACTGATATTCTCTCATGTTTGTACCAGATGTTTACCAAAATATGCCAAAATACACACCCGACTTTGGCTTTTGTCAAAAAGGGTATGACAAAGTGTCTTAGCAGAAGCAGGTCCAAGCATTGCAAGATCCTTTTACTGAAGAATGCTGAAGTAATGGATCTATCTTTCATCACTTAAATTGATTTCCCTCATCTTGGCATAAAGTGTGTCTCTGTCACCTTGCCAAGAGATGGGAACTGGCACTAGTAGCAGCAGCTGCTTCAGCACTAAAAATAAAAGTGTCAGGAAATATTCCTCAACATAAGGATGATAAGTTGAAACACTTTGTTTGTTGTGTTATAAACATAGCCAATCACACTGGTGAGTTATCTGTATAATTCAGCTTTATAAAAGCATTACTTTTTACATATTAAAATGCTAGAATAAACTGTAAAATAATCTCAATATAGCTCACTGAAATGTGTTTATTATAAGTAATTATGTACTCCCAGTATTAAAATATAAGGATGTTAGAAGTAACTTTAGAGTTCTGTCTACAGTAAAAGAGCACTTGGCCTTCTTTCTATTGTCACGGAATTTATTATGATTAATAAACATATTATACATATGTAGCTACACTATTTTACATGTTCATTTTAGTCTTGTCTTCTGCAACAGACCCAGCAAAGTTTAGCATTATCATTGATAATTTGCGCCCACATTACTGTCCATTAGTGATGATCGAAATCAAGTCAATGGGCTTTTTTTCATGGCGGCTGTTTCTGCAGGAACTTTTTTCACGGTGACTTTTTCCTGTGCAAAATACATTGGAGTCTATGGGCGCTTTTCCACTGTGACCTTATCCTCTGCAACCTTGTTTTTTGCATTCTTTTTTTTTTCGGCACAGAACACATTGCTTTCTAAGGGTGTTTTTTAACAGTGGTTTTGTAAAAAAAATTCACTTATGGTGAATTGTGCTGTGAATCCATACCCGGTGAAAATTTTACACTCATCACTACTGCCCATTTTATAATTCTGATTGGTTCAATACAAGAACTTAACTATTGGGTAATATTTGACTCTTCATGGCCTATGGATTAACAATTAAATTAAAACGTTTTCCAAAAATCTCAAAAAATTGTGTTTCTTCTATAATTCTTAAAAACTCAAACAATTTGAGATTTATTAAGTGTAAAACACGGAAAACCCTCATACAAAAACATGCCAAGTAAAAGTTGTTGCGATCCTATGGAAGTCAGTGGGAACTTCGCTGATTCTATTGGACCGTTATTAATCAATCTGGGCTTTTAGAGGTTCTCTCATTTTTTTTCTCAAGGAATTGTTCAAAAACTAACACTTTTAAAGGTTTTAGAGGTATTAGTATTTTTTTATGGACCATTCAGCACTTTTTTCATTTGTACATTTTAATATTTGGATTTTTTAATAAATTTCATGACATTTGTAGTTTTAGAGAAAATTAGTTCAGTCGTGGTTTCAAAAACATATAAAACCACTAAAATGAGACTACTGATAAATGGCCTCCATGAGGCATACAGTTTGGCTCCCAAATTATATGGTTACTACTTGGGAACCATATAATAAGTGCAGAGCTCACAATTCCAAATGGGTCCTGGGGTCAGACAGACACTATGGGGCCAATTTATTGGTTTGTTTTTACGATTGAAACATTTTCAAGACAAGGGGTAGATAATAATCACATCTGTGTTTTGTTTGTGGTGAGCAGGCCACATCCCCCCTAGTGAAACAGAACAAAAGACAATTTTTTAAAATTGTCCTGTTGGCAAAAACTTGCTCATCCCAAGTGCTATATAGTAAGAGTTGCTATGGGCTAGTGGCCTTGTTAAAGCTTTGCACACTTGCAAGCAATCCGGTATTCCTATACTATTCCTATACTCAATGAAACGTAATCATGAAACAAGTGTGAAACAGGTTTCCACCGCTCAGTGAAAATTCTGATAGACCATAATATTTTCCAAAGTTAAAGGAAAAGAAAAAATAATATCACTTCATCCTCCAGTGACGTCTACGTCCTACCATTGTGCTCCTATTTTAAAAAAAGTGCACCTATCCTGGGTACTTACATTGAGAGTGGTTGGCTGCCATCTTGCCCCTGGCTAGGTATCCCATAAAAGAGGTTCAAACGTGCATGTACAATACAGAACGTTTTTTCAAGATTTTGAATGCGAAGTCAGGACTCTAGCAGGGGCTACCTGGTTGCCTGGGGTAAACTGGCAGCCTCCCACCCTCGATGAAAGTACAGAGGACTGGTGGTGTGATTTTTAAAGAAGAGGTTTTCTGGCATGGGATAGAATGGAAGCAATTAGAGCCATAACAAGAGAGAGCTTAACAAATTTGTAATTACCCCCACTCCAGCCAGTGAGATTACATCTTCTTGCTCTTTAGGTGAACCAAAAATAGCTGCTGCTGCAGTCACTTTAGATCAAATTATTAGCTTATTGGCCTGTGTACTGGCATATGGGGGCAATATGGTGGCCACCATGGATCAGTTAGATAGCTACTATTGATGTTGTCATCTCCTGATGGATGTGCATAGGTCCCTTTTTATGGTCTGATTGTTGACCTGGTCCAAACAATCTGATCAGCCTGATCATTGGACCCTCTATGTGGCTAAATGGGCCAAACATTTCTTTATTTGGCAACCTGGACATACACATGGATCTATTTATCTTAGGGATGCGCCAAATCCAAGATTCGGTTTGGGATTCAGCCAGGATTCGCCAGGATTCTGCCTTTTTTAAACTGAATCCAACTCTTAATTTGCGTATGCAAATTAGGGGTGGGAGGGAAATCGCGTGACTTTTTGTCACAATCAAGTAAATGTTTTCCCCTTCCCATCCCTAATTCGCATTTGTATTCGGCTGAATCTTTCGCGAAGGATTCGGGGGTTCGGCTGAATCCAAAATAGTGGATTCGGTGCATCCCTAATTTATCTTTAAAATAAATGCAATTACCAAGAAGGAGTTTGTTTTTATTTTACTTTCCAAGACAGAGGCAACAGCTAGGGGCATTTACATAGGGTCGAATATCGAGGGTTAATTAACGCTCGATATTCGACTGCTGAATGTAAATCCTTCGACTTCGAACGATTAAATCGCTCGATTCGCAGGATTTTGAACGAACGATTTTTCTTAAAGAGACAGTACTTCGACTATCGAATGGTCGATTATTCGAATGATTTTTAGTTCAAAACGTTCGATTCGAAGTCGTAGCCGAAGGTCGAAGTAGCCAAAAACATCATTCGAAATCCGAAGTTTTTTTTATTCTATTCCTTCACTCGAGCTAAGTAAATGGGCCCCGTAGCATTGTAGAGAGGATTTGTACATATAATACTCAAGAGCCATGGGTATCCAGTGAATGGTATCCTTATAAGCAATGCTTAGTGATGTCATCAGTTATAATCCATGCTTAGTGATGACATTTAGTGATGTGCATTATAATAAAATTGACCTGTATAAAAGCACTCAGTCTTTGGCCTTGTGCCTTTATATGGTCATGAAACTCCTCATTGACTTATAATATCCTTATATTTTACAAAAAGGGGGTACATTATTTGCTATATAAACTGTTGGAATTGATATATGGGCAAACTATAGAGAGGTGAGTAACCTCTGTGCACTTATCCCTACACGTTGTGTTCATTTGCCTCTACTTGCCAGCATTGTGTAACAGACCCTAAACCTGTACTTCATTAGATTGAGTCAGGGGTACAACCCCATCATAATTAATTGTAATAACTGGACTTTAAATTCTACATTCCATCTTGTTGACATGGCATCACAGAGTTACACCCACTATTGGAAATGCAGAACAACAACTTTCACCTTGACTCTCAAAATGATTTTAAATCTCCAAAAAGTCATGCTGGGATTTTTTTTTTATTTACCTGACAAAATGTTTATCTTATTTGTTTTATTTAGCATTTTCACTGCCTCCCACCAAAAATTTAAAGCTGTAGTTGAGGATTAGAAAAGATTCAGTTTAGATCTTTTTTGTCCA
The DNA here is from genome assembly GCF_017654675.1 of Xenopus laevis. Taxonomy (NCBI): domain Eukaryota; kingdom Metazoa; phylum Chordata; class Amphibia; order Anura; family Pipidae; genus Xenopus; species Xenopus laevis. The sequence goes on along the minus strand of NC_054379.1, from coordinate 34,280,809 downwards.
GAGTCAAATGCAACCTTTGTCCTTGAGTCCTGGATGTATGTTTGAAGGAGAGTGGAATCAAATGTCTATTGAAGTGTAACATATACATTTAACAGTCAATTCCAGTTGCTATTATTACTGTTAGTCGGCAAAGGGCACTTGGTGATTTCAAAGCTCATCATTTTTGCTTGAAGTTACAGATATTGTTTTCATAGCTGGTTTTGTGTTTTTCCCTTTTTAAGCCAAAAAAATTCAGTTTAATTATACTGATAATAGTTGTGTGTGATAATACTATCAAACTCATTTTAAAAGCACTGTTTAGTGTGTGCAGTGTCTAGTTGTGTCTTCTGTCATGTTGATAATAAATATAGGAATAATAAAGGAAATATGTAGGAGGGAATGTGCAATGTAAGTAGTTCTCCAGGGAAACCTTTCTGAGCTGCCACCATGAGCTTATACAGTAAACTCTTCATCTGCTAAATCATTTCTCAATATATATAAGACTTTGGGGGAATTTAATCAAATGGTATAAAATAATTTCTCCAAATATTCTCTAGCAATACTGTAACCTCCCCCACATGTTTAAGGAGAAGGAAAGCTCCAAGACAGTTTATTGGCAACAGATTAGCCACAATAGTGCAAGCTAGAATGCTATATTTATTCTGCAGAATGCTTTACCATACCTGAGTAAACAAGTCTAGACACTGTCTTTGTTTAGGATAGAAGCTGCCATATAAACTTGGTGTGACATCACTTCCTGCCTGAGTCTCTCCCTGCTCACTTATAGCTCTGAGCTCAGATTACAGCAGGGATGGGAGGAGGGAGGGGGAGAGGAGCAAACTGAGCACGCTCAAGCCCTGCCCTGGAGGTTTATGCTGAAAACAGGAAGTCTGATACAGAAGTCCATGTGTACACAATAGATGGAAACTACTGTGTTTATTTTGACAGAGGACTCGGAGCAGCATTACTTTGAGGGTTTACTGGTGTATTTATATAGACCTTTCTGATAAAGCTTACTTAATTTTAGCCTTTCCTTCTCCTTTAATGTTTAGACACTCCTTCACTGATCACTGACATTCAGACCCAGATCGCAAATTGCCTCCTAGCTATCTACTCCTGGAAAGTAACGTTTTTTTTATTTGCCTTCTTCTTCTGACTCTTTCTAGCTTTCAAATGGAATCATTGACCCCATCTAAAACAAATGTCCTGTAAGGGTACAAGTATTGTTATTGTTTTTTTTTTACTCATCTTTTTATTCAGTCCCTCTCCTATTAATATTCCAATCTCATATTCAAATTAGTGCATGGTTGCTAGGACCCTGAATATGCTGAAATTGCAAATTGGAGAGATACTGAATAAAAAGCTAAATAACTTAAAAAACACAAACAAAAAATGAAACCCAATTTCAAATTATATAGTGGATAATGTACCCCCTACTGTAATTTATAAAGATATTATGTCACCGAGGAGTTATGTGACCATATAAAAGCATGAGTGCTTTTATACAGGTCACATAACTCAGAGGAGACTTATAATATCTTTATAAATTTCAGTAAAGGGTACATTATGCATTATAATCTACATTTTGTGTGAAATGTCGGGAGGGGGGGTCGGAGGAGTTGGCATCCAATTTGGGCGTGCCCGCGTCCAATTTGGGCGCGCCAGCATTCATTTAGAACGCAGCTGCATCCAATTTGGACACGCAGCGTCAAATTCGGCGCACGGGGACCCCTGTTATAAATGGCGTGTTCTGACGTCGGAACGCGCCATTTATAAGGATATAATTTACAGTCTGGTCCCATAGGGAAATGACAGATTATATATATATATATATATATATATATATATATATATATATATATATATATATATATATATATATATATATATATATATATATACAGTGTCGGACTAAGACACCAGGGGCCCACCCAAAAACTTTTGACTAGGGGCCCACCAATTGGTCTTAGACCAGGGACCCACTCTCAGTACTATTATTATTCCTCTCCTCACTCAACCTCTATTCTCCTAGTCTCTTTTCTTTACATACTATAAACTATTATTCCATCTATTTAGCCTCTTTGTTCTCATAGAAATAGGGAATGGCCATGAAATAGACCAAATGTTTAGCAGCATAAGGGCCCACTGACACATTGGCCCACCGGGACTTTTCCTGGTGTCCCAGTGGGCCAGTCCGACACTGTATATATATATATACATATATACACACAAATCACAGCACACTGGCTGCCAAGGTACCATAATAGCAAACCCATAGCGCATCAAGGTTTCAGTTCTACCCCAATTTGTCCATGTATGCACCACCCATACATTATGAAAGGCCTTTGTACTGTGGCCCAATCAAGATGATGGATCTGCAGTTGCCCAATCACAAGGAACATATGGATATTATTGCCTTTAATAAGCCGTTCTGCTGTTGGTGTTGTTTTTAAAGAATTCTAATTTTTATTTTCAATAGACAACATTTTTGCTCAGCTGAAATTATCTCCGTTATGTTAGGGTTATAAACCTTTAAATATTCAGATAATTAAACTTCACTATTCTAATATAAAAGGATGTGAAAACCTGATTATTATCAGTGTATTATTATTGATGCGTACACAGTTTATTTTAACACAGTTCTATGTCTTTATTATACAAACCAATTTCGCATATATATAATTAATAAGGGACATGAAAACTAATTTGAATGAGCGTACTCTAGTTGCTCTTTCTTTAAATGCTAGTTTATCATCAGTCTGACGAGTGCTTGGTACTGGGTGTACATTACTCATCCCACATATGATAAATAGTCCACAAAGACATATGCTATGACACCCACCAAACAATAACTGCAGCCAGATAGTGTATAATGCTATGAAAGAAAGCTCCTCTAACAGGCTACAAATGCTTCTACAGCAGAAGATTAAATAAGCTGCGATTTATATCTGGCAAGTCTTGTGAAAATGAAAGCAAGTGCAGCTGATTGATGTTGTCGCTTAGCTGATTCAGAATATGTTTTGGGTGTCTAATATTTTCATGCAAATTAAAATCTACATTACTTTTATAGTATGTTTTTACCAAATGAATGAAAGGGAAAGAAGGAGAAATATTTCAGCCTCCTGACAGGTTTACGCTCCCATAAACTTTTTATGGTGATACACTGAATAGTCCCGTAATATTTATAGCATGTTGTCAAGAATATGTTCACATTGCTGCCTGATGGCAAAATATCAGATTTCTAAGATGTCATACATTGAATTGTTCTAAGTATGCGTCGCCAATGAGATGCCAAAAAATGTTTGTCTTCCAAATGCATGGTAATCTTTAAAGCAATACATCAATATAAGTATTTGGTATAAACAGCTGTACAGGTATAGGATCTGTTATACAGAAACCATAGACTCCATTTTATCCAAATAATCCGGATTTGTAAAAATGATTCCCTTTTTCTCACACACAGTTTATTGGCTTTATTTAATGTTTAATTGATTTGACTTGACGTAATTGATCTAAATTATAAAAAGATTTAGGGGCAGATTTATCAAAGGTCGAATTCCGAAGTTAAAAATACTTTGAAATGCGACCATCGAATTGGAAGACTTCGAATATCAAAGTCGAAGTTTTTTTCATCGAATTTGGGTATCCTGCGATCGAACGATTAAATCCTTTGAAACTATTTCAGCGATCGATCGAATGATTTTACTTTGATTTCCAAAAACTTAGAAAAATGCTCTAGAATGTCCCCATAGGCTAACATAGCACTTTGGCAGGTTTAATTTGGCGAAGTATTGAAATTTAAGTTTTTTTTAAAGAGACAGTACTTCGATTATCGAATGGTCGAATATTCGAACGATTTTACTTCAAATCGAATTCGTAGTATCCTATTCGATGGTCAAAGTATCCAAAAATTACTTCGAATTTCGAATTTTTTTACTTCGAAAATTCCCTCGAATTCACTTGATAAATCGGCCCCTTATTATCCGGAAAACTCCAGGTCCCAAGCATTCTGGATAACAGATCCCATACCTGTAATAGTTAAACTGTCCAACCTGCCAATTGTAGCAGTAAGATTGTGGGCAAAATCTGATGTGATCAAATGTGTGATTTTGCCATAGTCCAAGATGGGATAAAAGAAAAACATGATCACAGAAAAAAACATTTTTTTTCACCTAAAACCCGCTGAGATGCTAGACGTCAACTAGAAGTGTTTTTGCAGCAGGCAATTTCTGGGTGTTTTTTTTTCAATCACAATTAACCATTTAAGATTTATTCATTCATTAGGTAAAGGTGGCGTGCTTCCAAAAAATTAAGACTGTATTGTGCATGGTATAATAAACAAATACACCGATACATTTTAATATAAAATGTAGACCAATTTTTCCTCAACAGACTAAGTTTCCAGCAAGTGAGCAGTAAAGGCTGAGGTTGGGGAATTCTAACTGCAATGGGAATGTGTTTTTGGAAAAAATGTATGCAAAGTCAGCAATGATAGTAGATTGCACAAAACATTATGTTCCACGCAGGATGCTGCCACTTTGTAAAGTTATTTGACTAAACTGGAAAACTAGGCAGCAATGAGGTTCAATGTTGATAAGCGCAAATGTATGCACTTTGGTATAAATAATTTAAATGTGAGTTAAATGACAGTGTGTTGGAGGTTTCCTTAATTGAGAAGGATCTAGGAATTTTTGTAGATAACAATTTTTCTAATTCCAGGCATTGTTATTATGTGGCTACTAAAGCAAATAATGTTCTGCCTTGCATAGAAAAGACATTAACTCAAGGGATGAAAACATAATTATGCCTCTTTATAGGTCCCTGGTGAGGCCTCATCTGGAGTATGCAGTGCAGTTTTGGACTCCAGTCCTTAAGAGGGATATAAATGAGCTGGAGAGAGTGCAGAGACTAAGTGCAACTATATTGGTTAGAGGGATGGAAGATTTATATTATGAGCGTAGGGGTTTGGTTGTTTTTCCTAGAGAAAAAGGCGCTTTCATTTGAAGCAGTGTAGGTGATTCTTCACAGTCAGGACAGTGAGGTTGTGGAATGCACTGCCGGGTGATGTTGTGATGGCTGATTCTGTTAATGCCTTTACGAATGGCTTGGATGCTTTCTTGGACAAGCACAATATCAAAGGCTATGATAGGGCGGTATAAATGAGTGCATACTGTATATGGGCACAGGGGATCATTTGGAGAGGTTGAACTTGATGGTCTTTTTTCAATCCAACTTCAGCTGGCCATAGACTCAAAGATTCGCTCGTTTGGCGACATCACCAAACGAGCGGATCTTTCCCTGATATGCCACTAACGGCATGGCTACATCGGGAGTAATCCGAACGTTCGGCCGTATGGTCGAACAATTGAATTATGATAAGCCAAGGGGCTCCGACGGGTCGGTCAGGTAAAAATCAAACCTTCCCGATCAATATCGTAGCCAGATATCGGTCGGGAAGACCCGTCGGAAGCCCCAATACACGGGCAGATAAGCTGTCAAATTGGTCTACACGACCAATATCGGCAGCTTTATCTGCCCGTGTATGGCCACCTTTAACTAAATAACTACTTAAATGTCCAGCAAGTGAGCATTAATGGCTGGGAAGAGTTCTAACTGCATGAATGGGGCTAGAGGCTCCTAGCTCATCCAGCTGAGAAAGCAGAAATGAGTGCATATATATATAAGTACACAAAGTTTCAACATTTATCTCATTTGCTGTGCTACTTGTTTTTGGAGACATAATATGCACCAGCAGTCCAGCACCATATTGGAAGATAATCAACCTGAACCTGGTACACTTGACTATAGAGCTATTGGATATTTTAAATATGTAGGCTTCTGTTAAAACATATTTAAGTCTCCCTTTTTCAGTGTTATTTAATATGTGAAGTTGTTTTCTATTTCTTTAACTCCCTAATTCAAATATTTTATATATATATATATATATATATATATTATATATATATATATATATATATATATATATATATATATCACAGTCCAGTCAGTATCCGCACTCCAAGGCACACTGTTAGGGCTTCTTGTATAGCCGGGGTGCAAGGTTTAAGATATATATAACATAATATTCAAGTGAACCTTGGGAGTATATATATATATATATATATATATATATATATATATATATATATATATATATATAAAATATATTTAGGGGCAGATTTATCAAGGGTCGAATTTCGAAGTGGAAAATACTTTTTAATTCGACCATCGAACAGTCTCGAAATCTGAGGATTTTATTCATTGTGCAATCATACTTCGATTCCTACAATTCGAACGATTTTATCGTACGATCGTACGATTTTCCTTCGAATATAAAAAAATTAGAAAATTGCTCTGGAAGGTCCCCATAGGCTAACATAGCACTCCGGCAGGTTCAAGTTGGCAAAGTATTGAAGTCAAAGTTTTTTTTAAAGAGACAGTACTTCGATTATCGAATGGTCGAATAGTCAAACGATTTTTACTTCAAACCAAAGTCGAAGTAAATTCGAAGTCGTTGTATCCTATTCGATAGTCGAAGTATTAAAAAAATTACTTCCAAATTCCAACTTTTTGTACTTCGAAAATTCACTCCAACCTTCGTAAATCTGCCCCTTAATATTAAATATATATATATATATATATATATATTTTTTTTTTTCTTTTTATATATGTGGACTATTTTTCCAATCAGGCTTACTAGGTGTTATTAAACAATGTACTGCTGCAACCGCATCATCACTAAAATTCGTTTGCATTTAAAGAGAAGAGACAATTTATAATAATAAAAGTACACTACATCCATTCAATTGAACAGGCTATTGTGGAAAAGTGTCCCTTTACCATGTAATAACTACACTCTCTCTCTCTCTCTCTCTCTCTCTCTCTCTCTCTCTCTCTCTCTCTCTCTCTCTCTCTCTCTCTCTCTCTTTCTCTTTCTCTTGCTATAGATATATATCACGTTTTAAACCTACTATTTAGTCATTGTTATTGTGTGAAGTCTGATTGTTGTGTGTATATTGAAATGGACTTACATTATCAATGTTTAATTGGTGCTCAGAAGGGAATGGTTTCGTCTCTTTGTTTATATCTGAGTCAATTTTTTTGTTTACACTGTCGTGCTTAAAAGACATCCGTATCAAAACATGTTGTGTATATACATGGATCAACTGTTGTCGAGCCGCACTCATTTATTCTGTATTACTGAAGCATAAAAGACATATTTTATTTAGCTTAATTAAAATTACATGAAACACCAAGGATGAAACAGTGGGGGACGTCATTGTGGATTGTCGCAAGACTCTCCAATCCAAATTTACACATTTTGTGCTCTAAAGTGCTTTTTGAAAAAATACTTTTAAAACATTTTTTTTCCAAACTAATAAAAATTAGAACACACTCAGAGAGTGATTGGAATAGAGATAAAAAAATAAATCTGAAAGAAGAAAATTATTTAATACCAAAGTGCAAGAAAGAAATATAGAGCTGCTAATAGCCCCGGACCTTCAGCAAAGGGAATAAAATACTTGACTGAATCACTGATGGGCATCTACTAATGGAATCTACTCAGGTTATTCTTGAACTGTAAAAGGCTTTGTTTGTTGTGCTTTGTTAAATAAAATTCTTTCTACTTTTTGATGACTTGAGTGGATTCTGTAAGTGCCTACTCATCAGTGATCAAGCCCAAAAAATCTGAAAGTATTCTGATAATCTGAATGCTATATGCAGAATATACAAGCTACCTATATCTCTATAGTTAGTATAGGTATGGGTATATATAATTTAATTAAAAGTAGGGAGGGGTGTGTGTATGGATGCTGGGTTTTCATTTGGAGGGGTTGAACTTGATGGACTTTGTCTTTTTTCAACTCAATTTAACTTTGTAACTATGTAACTATGTGTCATTGAAGCCATTAAAAGTTACTTCATTTAGATACAAATATCTGCTCTGCACCTGCCCTTTTGATATTATGATGGCAGTGTAAACAAAATAATTGCACAGTAATCGGTGTTTGAGATAACTGTAAAATGACTGACATAGTTTTGGTCAGTAAGATACTCGCTGGGCAATCTTCTTGCATTTGTAATTAGGCTTAAAGGGGAACTATTAAATAACAATAAAGAGACTTGCTCCATACCAGCAGGGTCAGACTGAGGGGCCCTGGGTCCACCAGGGCTACTACCCCAGGGCCCCCCACCACCCCTGGTGTTACGCCGGTGGGCTGCTTCACTGACAGTTTGAATAGATATCAAGGCCATGTTTGTGCGCATGCAACAGCACACCGTGTTTGTGCGCATGCGTCGTTGTACCATGTGACAATTGCAGGATTTATTATATCTTTGAAACCTCATTTGCTTATAACTAGGAATATCAAAATTAATAACACACTGCAACAACATTTTTGTGGTAGTATGGCAGCTCTCACAGAGTAAGGGGGTTATTTACGAAACTCCGGTAAGGCTTTTTGGGGCAAAACTCAAATTTTTCTGTTTTTTTTTTAACTTACATTTTTCGAGATTTATTTAAAAAAAAAAGATGCAGCAAAAAGCCAGAATCCGTAAATCTGCTATCTCAGACCTGCCGAGGTTGGGTATAAGTCAATGGCAGAGGTCCCTATTCTATTTTGAAGATTCTGTGGTCTGCACTGGAATTAGTCGGGCAAAAATCTGAAAAATTCAGGTTTTTCAGGAAAAAGGCCGAAAATATCAAGCTATTTGGTTTTCGCTCAATTTTAAAGAGTTTTTACCCAAACTGATTAAATTAAGCTTTTTCAGTAATAAATAAGGTCAAATCGGGTATGAAAGTGTTACTTCAGGCAAATGCCCCTAACGTTTTTCTTACCCCTCTGTGCAGATTCAGGCATCGGAGTTCACCTGCGCCATCTTCAGCCGTTTCGGTAATCTTGGGAATGAGACCAGCGCTTCAGCAATTTTCGTGAGTTTCGGTGCATGCGCAGTTGTTGCTAAACGGAAAACTGCTCCAAATGCGCATGTACTGCCACGCCGGTCTCATTCCGAAGAGAAGGTTGTTTTTTTTTTTTAGTTATGTTGTATGTGTCCTTTAAAATGGCAAATACTACTAATATAAGTTAAGGCAAATAGGTCAGTTCTAGGGAAGATTTTAGCCCCTTTATCCTCCATAATTTCTGCTACAACTGACATTCACAGCTATAGCCATAACCAATAGCATTTGTTAATAAAAACACTAAGGAAATACAATATAAATAACATTAACTGCAAAATGTTGACTCATTTGTTTTTCATTCTTGATTTAAAGATAACTACCTGATACAGTAAGTAAAAAAAATCATATGCCTAGGGGAATAAAAGCAACAAGAACAGGGTTATCTTTTCTTTAAAATTTAAATGTTTTTAGTAAGATAGCAGATGTTGATTTTTCCCTGTTTACTATACAAATTATATTTAACAAAATAACACTTACCTGAGTTAGTACTTCTAAGGGAAGAAAAAGAATGATCTTCAGCAAAGCAGGTCCCACTTACCAGGGTTCAAGAAACTGACTACTTTTTGGAATAAATTAGAACTGAAATGGATTCAATTTAAGGTATGTGGACAGGGTCGTATAACTCACAGCAAGAAAGAGATTACTTTGACTTTGACAAGTGCTTAATTAGCCCCAAGATGCTGCCCGTATAAAAGAATTAGAAATGTAATTGAATACATGAATGTATCCGAGCGTGAGTAAACTCTAGTTTGCCAGTTAGGTCTTTTTGTTTTCTTGCTTTCTTCTTTAAAAGAGATGCTTTGGCATTTACAAAAACTTCCAATTCAGAAAATAAAAGTCTAGATTTGCATGAAATCTTTCCCTGTAAGGATAGTGTTTATAGACAACAAATCTCCCATTTGTAAAGATACTTGAAATACTGTAAACTTGTTTGGATTCAAGCTCCCACTCCCAAGGTTTATACCAAGATAAAATATTGTCAATATAGCTTACCATATGTAGTACAAGTATGGGACCTGTTATTCAGAATGCTCAGGACCTGGGGTTTTTCGGATCTTTCCGTAATTTGGATCTTCATACCTTAACTCTACTAGAAAATCCTATAAACCTTAAATAAACCAATAGTTGGGTTTATTTGATGGTTTTGTTTCCAATAAGGATTGGTTATATCTTAGTTTGGATCAAGTACAAGGCACTGTGTTATTATTACATAGAAAAAGGAATTAAAAAAAAAAATGGATTATTGTCTATGTCTATGGGAGACAAGCTTCCATAATTCAGAGCTTTCTGGATAATGGGTTTCCGGATAATGGACCACATAACTGTATTGTGAAAAAATGTGCCTTTTACCCAAATCTTACCTTAACATGTGCACACTGTTCCCATTCCTCAGCCACTGCTATGGGCCTCTCTAGATAGTACCCACCCTACATAGTAACATAGTTACATAGTTATATAGTTAAATTGGGTTGAAAAAAGACAAAGTCCATCAAGTTCAACCCCTCCAAATGAAAACCCAGCATCCATACACACACCCCTCCCTACTTTTAATTAAATTCTATGTACCCATACCTATACTAACTATAGAGTTTAGTATCACAATAGCCTTTGATATTATGTCTGTCCAAAAAATCATCCAAACCATTCTTAAAGGCATTAACTGAATCAGCATCACAACATCACCCGGCAGTGCATTCCACAACCTCACTGTCCTGACTGTGAAGAACCCTCTACGTTGCTTCAAATGAAAGTTCTTTTCTTCTAGTCTAAAGGGGTGGCCTCTGGTACATTATTTCAGTTTGAGAACCTCCTGAAATAATGTGTTTGGAGAATGCTCTCAGTAGTCCTCGAAATTCTAAATGAGACAGAAAAGAAATGAGAGATATTAATAGGGCAGAGTAAAAAGTATCTAATTAAATCCTGACTACTGTAGCATATTATATGCAAATTAATCTAATTAATCTCTGTTGTAGAATGATATGATATTCAGATCTTTGCTAGATTGGCATCATTCATTATGCAGATTTGTAATTTCATCGCTCCAGCTCAGGGCTGTACTGGAAATTTGTGTTTAGAAGAACGATAGCATCAAAATAAAAACGGGTTTGTGCCTACATATCTGGCTAAAATGTACAGTATAAAATGCAGATGGAAAATGATTTTAATGTTTAATTGCCACCAAAAACTAGAAATTTTAGGTTAAGAACTTCTTTTGAGGCAGACATATGCATTCAGCTGCCACTAGCTTCCAAGTGACACACCTCTGTAGTTAATGGAAGTAGCAAAAACAATTTTGATATCAACTGCTTGATTCTCTGCATAGTGTTGTGATGCTCACAAAATTCCTGTGGCCCTGATACACATGCTCTTGATCTGTGTCAGATCTATTCCAGTTAATTGAATTTTATAAAGGCTGAGTGTATACCACAAATACATCTTTGCTTCATTCAGTGATATCACATGACAATGTTATGTTCTAATGTTACATATAGCATCCAATACGCTGAAGGAGCCCTTGGGAATTTGGTCTCAGCAAACTGTTCTTCCTGTATCATTTCCTTTTTTTTGGAAAGTGTCATATTGCAGGGTAAGGTCAAAAAGAGAATTTTTTTTTAAAGAAAGAAAATCACCTGCACAACATGTTTCCAAAATGTAAGGCATTTCAGTAAAAAAATGCATAGGCTTTACAACTCATACTGTATATTCCAGCAAAAGGGAGCTGTAGTAGGCACTAGTAGTAAAACAAAACAGTTTTGTGAATAAACTATTATTGAAAATTACCACTTTCGTTGGTGTCTGCTTGGAGGAGGTAAGTTCATTACTACCTCCTCTGAATTACCCATTGGGTTTTTAAGTGCTTTTAGCTATTGTTATCCTTTTGGCGCCTCTGTTTTGTCTTACTACTATATTGAGTCCACCTCGAGTGGAGGGGTATAATCCCCTTTTTCTTCTTCTACAGAGAGTGACATTTTATTCCTGAGTGGGGTCAGGATAATCTCCCCACCTGCCTATACAGTGGTTGCCTATCAGTAACCCTGTTTTGTGAGTATTAACTTCTTTACTCTACCATTACTCCCTGTAAAAACATATTACACTATTGGGGCTCTTGGTGTTCCTTTTTGTAGTAGGCATTGTACTAGTTCCCTTGTGTGGTTAATAAAGGCCTATACATAACTAAACCAGCTGTATCAGAGGTAAACTTGCAGGGAACCAGTCTAGGACAATTCTAAGCAATACATATATATTAGTAATATAGGAGTCCTGAGACTGCTTAGGATATCTCACACTGCGTGAAGCAGGAGAACCCTGGAAACTCCTACCTGCACCAAAACTCTTTTAGGGTTCTGGAATTTTTCAGGGAACTTGAATATTGCAGAGAGAAATCTGGAAGCGTGGTACATAAGGAAGGGGCGATTTTTTTTGCCTTGTTTCACCGAAGAATCGATGCCCATAGACTTATATGGCCGTGTGCGTAAAAAAAAAAAATGAAGCGCAACAAAAAAAAAGTTCATAGACTTTAATGGGTGTCGGCGACAATTTTTGGCGAAACGAAGCGGGTCAAATACGCCCATCCCTAGTGGTACAGGCAAGTGTGTTGGAATTCAATCAAATGGTAGACTTAGCAATAACTTCTTATAGCATTTCTTAACATAGAAATGCAACAACATTTTGGTAGCTTTAAAGAGAAATCCATCTGTTTTACTCACAACAGAATTTAAGACAGAAAAACTTGTAAAAGTGTGTCACAAAAGCAACAGATTTTGTTCATTTACCAGAATAGCCTGGTTCACAGACAGACTGGTAACACAGGCCGTGTTTTTTACAGCAAGGTTTTAGCCCCACTTAAGGTATTTAGTCCATACCTCAGTTTATACAGTCTTGGGTTTTTCTAAAGTTTTCCACACAAAACTTCCCTTGTTTCAGAAAGACTTTGCAGTCTCACAGACGCTGGCCCATTCCCTAAAACCCCTCCAACATTTATTAAATTACATGCTTGTTCCCCAGCCTCTTTTATTCTACTCATATGCTGGGTCTCTGGGAGATTTGTACCTGGTGTTTTCCCAGCCACTGTGCCACAGGTGGAATCAAGAAAAAGTCTAGGACTCAGGGCAGTAGCAATCAGCAAGCAGACACAGGATCAGGCACAGGTCAAACAAAACCAGGCAGCAATAACAGAGGAATATGACTTAGGCATGGAATTGTATGCCCAGAGCCAGCTTGTGTAATTAGTGCATGCTTGAAAAGGAACAGAGTAAAGTCTGCACGTGTATTCCACCAGGAACCTATGGCACAGTAGGTGTGTATGCACAAAAAGCACCCGGGACTGCCGTGAGAAAGAAATAAATACGCACTGGTCTCCTGATGCACCTAACAATAAATAAATATTGATGAGCTCTCACCATCCATAAAGTAAAGTCTAAGGAGGTAACAGGATATCGGGTGTCAGTAGTCCTGTTGCTTATCTTGATTATGTTTTGGCAAAAAAAGGGAAAGAAAAATAGCAGAAATAATATTTTTATTGCATAAACATTTTGGAGTATGTGAACTGTGCATCTTACAAAGGGTAATTTTTCACGGCAGACTTGGCATCTGCTGACTGTTTTTCTGAACTATGTCATTTGTCTTTAGCATGCTGGGAATACACATATACAGTGCACATTATTATTTCGACACTATGATAGGATTGCAGTAAAGGTATAAAGTGTTTTGTGCATGTAGAGAAAAGCGATGTTTGTATGTGAGGTGTCTAAATCTATTACTTTGTGCATTATTATTCAGTTTCCCTGTTAACCTCTATGACTTGTAAACCTTCTGAGCCAGTTTTCATGTTGATTTCAAACCTTTCTGACACATTTCAACTGATGCCATAATGTCTGGGTCATTATCCAGGATTTTTATGTATACATTATGCCCACATTAATATTTAATAATGTGTTCCAGGCTTTTATTTCCGGAGAATGAAGATCATTCTATATAAACTGTAAGGTTGATCTGTGAATCCATTTCCCTGTTGTTATATCTCTGCTATATTTAAGAGATCTTTGCCAATTCCTGTAGGTCATGTTCCTCTTTATTAGAATACTTATAGGTGTGTTGTTCTGTTTATTGCTAGCTCAGTACAGTGAATCCATCTCTGGCATATGTGCTTTGTTACACTATAAGCAGGCTCATTGTTCTGGTCCTTACTGCGTCTTAATTGAAAGTAAGTTATTTAAAGCAGTTTTCTAGTTGCTCTCTCTGCTCTAGTTACTTACGATTTCAGGACCTTTGGGTCAATTTAAATATTCCTTGTTAGATCCGAATGTCAAGTAATTCTTTTTTTGTCAGTCTTGTTTTCAGTTGAATTGCTGAATAAATTGGTTATTCTAATGTGCTGGTTCAACATGGATGATTTGGTTAGCTTGTTTTTATTTAGGGATGCACCGAATCCAGGATTCCTTCTGCAAAAAATTGCACCAATATTTTACTCACGTGACGTCAGATATCAGGGAACCCAGTTTGTGAGAGTCCAGCATTGTTATAATAAAACTTTTTTGGATTCGGCCGAACCCCCAAATCCTTCGTGACGGCCGATTATCGAACCGAATCCGAACCCTAATTTGCATATGCAAATTAGGGTTGGGAGGGAAATTGTGTGGCTTTTTGTCAGAAAACAAGGAAGAATAAAATGTTTTCCCCTTCCCACCCCTAATTTGCATATGCAAATTAGGGTTCGGATTCGGTTCGATAATCGGCCGTCACGAAGGATTTGGGGGTTCGGCCGAATCCAAAAAAGTTTTATTATAACAATGCTGGACTCTCACAAACTGGGTTCCCTGATATCTGACGTCACGTGAGTAAAATATTGGTGCAATTTTGCTGCACATATGGTTGGCCAAAATGCACTGACCAATCGATCAGCAAAAGTACAAGGAAATGTATCTTGCTAGTAGGGATGCACCGAATCCACCTTTTTTGGATTCGGCCGAACCCCCGAATCCTTTGTGAAAGATTCGCCGAATACCGAACCGAATCCGAACCCTAATTTGCATATGCCCCATATGCAAATTAGGGGTGGGAAGGGGAAAACACTTTTTACTTCCTTGTTTTGTGACAAAAAGTTACATGATTTCTTTCCCCGCCCCTAAGATACATATGTGGATTCGGTTCGGCCAGGCAGAAGGCCGAATCCGAATCCTGCTTAAAAAGGCCGAATCCTGGCCGAATCCTGAACCGAATCTTGGATTCGGTGCATCCCTACTTGCTAGCTAGTTGCCTAATACATGCATCAAAATAAGATACCTACAGTATAATCATACTAGAGGTTGATATATAGTATGCAGAATTATTTCCCTCCCCTCATTAAAAAGAAAAACTAAGTGTCATGTTACAAAATGAAGTGCTGATATGGTCTTATTATGTTTTCATTATGATTTGATAATTGGCTTCAATGCCATACAGTTACATCATCCCAATTTTTCAAACCAAAATCTGCTTGTTTTGCAACCTGGATGTCAGTGTATGCCCAGCTTTACAAATCGGAGCCTATTTATATGTCCACTAAAACCATGGTGCACTGCCTTAAAGCCTATGTCTTTATTAACCTATGTAATACTTTTTAGGCAAATGTATAAATGAATTGCAGGACATGACATGTTAACTTGAAAACTTAAAAAGTGTTCTTTTTACGTAGCATTTTACAATATTTTTTATTCCAAAACATTTTACCTTACAGATTGACCGTAATGGGTTATGTCTTGGTTGTCTTGGTTGTCTTGGGTGGTATAACAGGACACTATACACCCATAACACAACTACCACCATGGTTTGGTTTTTGGTCCCCAGTACAGCTATGGAACCTGTTATATGGAAACCCGTTATACACAGCTCTGAATGACAGAAAGGCCATCTCCCATAGACTCCACATAATCTAAATATTTGAAAACTGTTCCTTTTTTCTCTGTAGTGATAAAACAGTACTTTGTACTTCATCCAAACTAAGATATAATTAATCCTTATTGGAAACAAAACCAGCCTATTTGGGTTTCCATGGTTTTGTAGTATGCTTAAGGTATAAAGATCCAAATTATGGAAAGATCCATTAACCAGAAAGCTCCACGTCCTAAGCATTCTGGATAACATGCCCCATATCTGTAGTAGAGTCCATAGTAGAGTCTGTTGTAGTACAATATAAAAGTACAAGCATACATAGGGTTTATAATTAAATGTCACGTAGCCAAAATATTTTGGTTTAAAGGAAAACTATACCCCCAAAATGAACACTTAAGCAACAGATAGTTCATATCATATTAAGTGGCATATTAAAGAATCTTACCAAACTGGAATATATATTTAAGTAAATATTGCCCTTTTACATCTCTTGCCTTGAACCACCATTTCGTGATGGTCTGTGTGCTGCCTCAGAGATCACATGACCAGAAATACTACAACTCTATCTGTAACAGGAAGAAGTGTGGAAGCAAAAGACACAACTCTGTCTGTTAATTGGCTCATGTGACCTAACAAGTATGGTTTGTTGGTATGTTTGTGAGTACAGTGAATCCTACGATCCCAGGGGGCGGCCCTTATTTTTTTAAAATGGCAATTCTCTATTTATGATTACCCAATGGCACATACTACTAGAAAAGTATATTATTATGAAAATGGTTTATTTACATGAAGCAGGATTTTACATATGAGCTGTTTTCTGCAATATATTTTTATAGAGACCTACATTGTGTGGGGGGTATAGTTTTCCTTTAATTCAAAGATTAAGGGGCCAATTCACCAAGGATTCGAAGTAAAAAAACGTCGAATTTCGAAGTGTTTTTTGGGCTACTTCGATGATCGAATGGGCTACTTCGACCTTCGACTACGACTTTGAATCAAAGGATTCAAACTAAAAATCGTTCGACTATTCGACCATTTGATAGTCGAAGTACTGTCTCTTTAAGAAAAAACTTCGACCCCCTAGTTCGCCATCTAAAACCTACCGAACCCAATGTTAGCCTATGGGGAAGGTCCCCATAGGCTTGCCTAAGTTTTATTGGTCGAAGGATAATCCTTCGATCGTTGGATTAAAATCCTTCGAATCGTTCGATTCAAGGGATTTAATCGTATTTGCGCAAAATCCTTTGACTTCGATATTCGAAGTCGAAGGATTTTCATTCCCAGTCGAATATCGAGGGTTAATATTCGACCCTTGATGAATTTGCCCCCAAATGTGTAAAGTGTAGATGATGTAGTTACAAAAACCAGGTTGCTGTATGCTGGTTCTACCGGGAGGACAAAGTCGAGGGTGCAATAGTCTAAAAAGAGCAATTTCAAACTGTAGCATAAAGTATGTATGTATGTATGTATATAAACAATCCTGAATAAAAAGTTCTTTACTGATACATCTCATGATGCTATGATTAAGAGCTTGTCTAAAATGTCTGTTGCCAGTAATGTCTTCCATGGAGTAATGTTTAAATATATATTTATACAGAAGAACTGTTTTGTGAGTGACTAGTTATTCAATTTGCTACAGTGCAATTATAAAGCATTATTCATACTCATTTTAGTATTTATAATTGGACAAGTCTGTCTAGAGTGTACTATAACTTGCCATGCTTATTATGAGTGTTTACTGATAGAGAACGGCACATGCTTTGTTGTTTATTCACTACCATGATGCAGCAAGTGTACTAACAATTAAGTGTATGGATATTCTTCCTAATAAGTGTCCTTATTACTGGTGTAAAGATAAAATCTTTTTTATTCTGAAAGAAAATTAGCCCTTGCACAGTAAATGGGCACAGCTTTATGTGGTTAAATGAGTTCATTATCATTGCATGGGTGCCCAGTATTTCCTTTAAATAACAAGTCTTATATTTATTTTTATTTTTTTGAAGGAATGTTCACTTTAAACAAATACATAAACATTTCCTTCTAGAAATACATTTTCCTCCATTTGCATAAGGGATTCTGCAAAGTTCCATAAAAGGAAAAAGTCTCAAGCAAGTCCAATACATATAGCGATGCATATGTCCAGATATATGTACAGTCTATGGTCTTATATATGGTCTTTTTAATGCTACCGTGTTCGTCTTCTTAACTTCTTCCTCTGAAACAAAACCTACAAAAAAGATATTGATTATTCTAGTTGCAATTATTTAGAGCATGTTTTTTTTTATTAGTGTTAAATGTCTAGGAAATGTCTAAAAGAATTGCTGTCAGATATTGGTCATTGCTCTGTGTGTGTTGAACGTGCTTACAATCCTTTAACCTCCTGAAGGGAGAATATATCTGTGATCCATGATATCGTCTCAGAATCTATTGACTGTTCATTGAACCACAAAGGTAAACATCTTTATTTCAGGAAGAAATGACGGCAGTTCTGTAGAAACTGTTCCTGCAAGATAATTAAGAACCAGTGCAGATCAGTGTCGGACTGGCCCGGTATCCCGGTGGGCCCCGACCCTCGTGGGCCCCCACCGGGCCAGAACCCTTATAGATATTTCCAATCGGCGCCGAGTGGCGCGCCGAACGGCGCTGGTGCGCATGCGCGCCGAACGCCGTTCTTGCGCATGCACGCCGAGCGGAGCTGTTGCTGGACCGACGCGTTTTAGTAGGGGGGCGGGGGGTCGGAGGGTCGGAGGGGGGCCCCTGGACAGCAGTCCCGGTGGGCCCCGGGCCCCCCAGTCCGACCCTGGTGCAGATTTTGTGATATTATTATTATTGAACATTCTACATAGGAAATTGCTTGCCCAAATAAAAGTAGCCACAGAATGTTATTCTGTTTAATGCCGTGTTCAAGAGAGAAAATCTGTATTCTTAACCTTAACCTTTGATTTATTGTCATAATAAAGGGGATTAGTGACCCTAGAAAAATAATTAAAAACTGCCCCACTACCTTCAGTCCTGGACCATAGTATCTAAAATTGATCCTCAAGAGGTACATGTACAGTCCTATAAATTTATCAAAATTGTTTGCCTCAATATCTGACAGATTATTGTGACACTTTCAGTGAGTTGGCCAGATTTGCATTCGGCCAAAAGGCACAGGTGAAACTCTGGATTTTGGAAATAACATTGATATGGTTTAGGAGAGAATAGGGGTCTGTAAGTTAGAAGAGATAGAATTCCATTTAAGAAAAAGTTAGAAACCTTAATAAATGCTACCACTATAATAGTATAGCTGCTTAGTGATCAATGGAGAGGTGGAATTTGAAATTAGCAGGTCATAAATGAGACATGTTAGAGCATATTCTGATAAATGTTGTGGCCAAAATCTAAATTATAGTCAGTCAAGTCATGGTCAAAAAGAAAGTAAGCCTGTTAATAGTAATAATGTAAGTAATTTAGAGATAAAGGGATGAGATGCAGTGGGGTTACCAAGATCATTAGAGTGATTAGTGCATGTTGTAATGGAGAAGAGGAGGAGAAGATGAGCATTCATGTCGAGAGGGGGTATAATTGCATGGAGGTTTGGAAGGAATAGGACTGGGAGGACAGGTAGTAAAATATGAGGAAAACACAAGGGAGAATAGGCACAGAAGAACCTGAGAAGATTTTAGGAAGGGAAGGAACAGCTAGGATGATTCTGTGCAATGTAATTTCTTACAGTGTAGATATAGGAGGGGGCAGGATACTAATTGTAAAAAATCAGTGTTTTTCAGACATTTACCCCTGTCATGAGTTGTTGTGGCCGACACTCTGCTTTCCCAATGAATACAGTGCTGCCTGCATTTGGCAACACTATATTCATAAGACGAGGGCAGGGGGAGGCATGTAGGTGTCTTCTATCCTGCCCCCTAACTTGTGCATTGTTCAGACATGCATGTCAGGGACTGGCAGGTGTATGGTGCAGAGCAGCCCTATCCCTACCACTTATCTATTGGCAGGCATTAAATACAGGATGGCCTAGTACTCAGCACCTGCACCCTTGTGACAACACAAAAACAAATAAATAATGCATTAGAAAAGAAGTTCCATTTTGTCTAAAAAAATTTAATAAGATACAAAATATGTTTGCATATAGTCCCAGTCGTTCTGGTTAATAGATGCCATACCTGTATATGTACTGTGTACTGGATCAATATGTAATTTAAGTAAATTATATAAATATGTAACAAATATATTATTATTTAGAAATGCATCTATTACCTGTCAATTCTAAAAACCTTATTTCCTGTTTGGATTTGTGTAAATTGTGTAAAGTGTAAATACTATTCTTGTGTGTGAATTGCCTTTTGTGCTCATGTTTGATAACTATGTGTTTGACCTTGTGTCAAGCCATCACAGATAAGTAACGAATACAGCTCTCTGTTTCTGCAACATTAATTACACATTATGTGTTCAGAATCAATACAGTTTCCAGCAAACCCTTATGCCTTTTTATTGGCTGCTAAAGAGGAAGATGCTTTCTGGAAAACTCCTCAATGACCATGAAATAGTACTTCATTATGGCATTTACAAGAGAATTTCAGCAGTACTTGTATATTCGGATCGATGCACTATTTGTATAGAACAGCAACCTTGCAATCTCTCAGTGATCTTTTTGCCTTTAAGGGCTCTTAAAATCACATTAATTGTTGAAGTCATCATGCTTTTTTGTTGTGTTTAACGGGGAGGCACATTTATTAAGGGTCGAATTTGGAATTCATGTCATGTGAGTTTTTTTAAACTTCCCTAAACTCCCATAAATTTGAAATTCAACTATTCGAAATTTATTAATAAAATCAAATTTTTTAAACTCATACGAATTTAAGTGAGTCAAAAACTCGAATCAAATTTGATTTGAATTCTAAAAACTCAATTTGAATGCCAGGAAGTCTTTAAACATCACCAAATTGATCCATGGACCTCTCCCATTGACATATACAGTAAGTCGGCAGGTTTTAGGTGGCAAATAGTCAAATTCGAGTTCTTAAAGGGCCAGAGTATGAGAGAGTATTCAAATTAAAACTCGAATCAAGTTTGGATGATTCACAATTTACTTTTTAAAGTTCATTTTGCTGACCCTGAATGTTAATATGCTTTCTGTACAAGCAGCAGTTTCAATGGGTAGTTCAACTTTAGTGAAACATGACCCCATGGAGACCCATTTATTAAAGGTCAAATTTTAGTGGTATTAGAGCTTTTTAAAACCACAATCAAACTCTATTTTTCTAAAATCACAAATGCCATGAAAGTTAATTAAAGATCAGAATATAAAAAGTATGTATGGAAAAGGGTGCAGAAAAAAATATGATCTTTTTTTGTTAGTTTTTTGGACAATTACTAGCAAAAACAAAATCCAAAAACCTCAAAAAGTCTGGTTAAAATAATTGTCCAAAAGGATCAGTGCAGCTCCCATATACTTCTATGGGAACTTATGGGACAGCTTTTACTTGCCAAAGTTTTGTATTAGAGTTTTTCCTGATTTTTTACACAATAGATTCGAATTTTAGAGAACTTTTAAAAAAGTAATTTAGCAAAAAATATGATTTGTGAAAGAAGGGAAATGTAAAATGTAAAAATGTAAAATGACCCCCTTAGTCTTCGAATACTTAAGAAGACTTTCACTTCCATTTATGAAAGTGGTCCAACCTGCTGCAAAATGCAATAACATCTTTAATGGGGTTCTAATCACTATAACTTCTAAACACAGCATAACTTCACATATTATCAAAGTTAAAGCATTCTGGAGGTTGTAGTCCAACAACATCAGGGTAGTATTTTGTTAAAAAAATACTAATCAATAGTGTTGGATAAATAAATTCGCCAGACACAAATTTGCTTTGAATTTCCACATTTTGCTGCAAGCAAATTAATTCGCAAAACTGCGGTGACAATTTGCCAGCAAAATATCTGCTGCGTCAGAAAAAAATTGGCACACGCAAAATAGGAGCGCACATAAAAATTTATGCATGTCAAAAATTATTCTGACGCCCATTGACTTTAATGCATTTGGACCAAATAGTCGTGCGCATAAAAATTTAAAATAATTTTTCGGTGAAGTGAAATGGCACAGATAAAATGTCCTTTATTCCTGTTTCATTACAGTGTTCAACTTCTAGGGATTGTTTTATGGTTGGGCTTAGATTCCTTTTAAACTCACCTAGACTGCTACAAAGGTCTGTTGATTGGAGGACTGACTAGGGTTGAAGACCAGAAGATCTTGAAGGGGTTTGATGTGTTAATGGTTCAAGAATGTCAAAGCCAAATTAAGTCCTTACTATGTTATTTCAATGTTTTGTAATGTTATAACTGCATATTGATAAGCAATGAAAATTAAATTTGATACAACTCAAACTTGTATTTAGAATTCACTATTTTTAAGATTTTCTCCAGTCGCAGCAAATTAATTTAGCCACTAGAGTAATGGAAAAAAGAGAGAGCGGTTGCGGCGACTATCATAGAATCAGGGTCGGACTGGGGGGCCCGGGGCCCACCGGGACTGCTGTCCAGGGGCCCCCCTCCGACCCTCCGACCCCCTATTAAAACGCGTCGGTCCAGCAACAGCGCCGCTCGGCGCGCATGCGCAAGAACGGCGTTCGGCGCGCATGCGCACCAGCGCCATTCAGCGCGCCACTCGGCGCGCATCGCCCGAAAAAAAATATATTTTTGCCGATTGGAAATATCTATAAGGGTTCTGGCCCGTCGGGGGCCCACGAGGGTCGGGGCCCACCGGGTTTTTTCCCGGTATCCCGCCGGGCCAGTCCGACACTGCATAGAATTATTTATCAAGTGACTTGGTAATGTTCAGGGTGGGAGATCATTTTTGTTGACAAGAACTTCTCAAGAAACAGTTCATGTTGTTTAAGGTCCATGCATGAATGTATGGTGGATGGTTTAATTATCAGAATAGAAGAAAAAAGACACAGTAATTATTCTAATTGATCTGACTTATCATCATTCATCATCATCATTAATTTATATAGTGCCAACAGATTATGCAGAAGGACATCAAGAATCTATAGTACATTGATGTAAAGAAACAATATTTACCTTTGTCACTTCAATTCAAAACACATACTCAAAGCAATACAGGTATGGGATCTGTTAAAAGATTCATTATCCAGAAAACCCAGGTTCTGAGAATTTTGGAAAATAGGTCCCATACCTGTGCTTCAAACAGTACTCAACCTTTTTTAAAAGACTAAATTTCTCAGCCAGGGGTTCCTCGATCAGTTTATTCATATTAGTCATACTGAAAAGCACAGGCAGCACATAGTAATAGAAGCTATTTTCCCAGAGAGATAAGAATTAAAACATCACATGGTACCAAGGAGAAGTGATAACCCTACAGCCTCAGACAGGAGCCGAGAGGATTTTAGCCTTTCCATGAAATCTGTTATAATTAAAAGATGAAAGTATAAGTTAATTTTTATTCCTGAGCCCCTTGGAAATTTTGGTTAAAAAATTTGCTTCAGGGATAATATATAAAAGCATGTGAAAGGATGCAAGTTGCAGTATAGAGAGGTGGAATTCAGAGCACATAGAATTAGAAAAACCAAAGAATGAATTACACAATACATCAATATATAACATAATATATTTTCTAATACTTGTTATGTCTTTATTCTGTATTTGTACAATGGGAAATTACAATTAAAATTAAAAAGTACACTTAAAATGATTTTACTTTTCCTTTTTTTGTAGCTTTATTCTAGCATAGATAAAGAATTACTGACTGAGGCTATGGCTTTGGCATTGCCTGAGCTGCAGTCTCAAGCTGAAATGCTAATAGTACTGCTGCTGCTGCATTTCTTTCTGGTAAAATAATAACTGCATAACAAAACTGTAATACTACCATTGGCAGTCTAATGACATTCTTCCCTCATGATTTTTAACATGGTAAAAAAAGTGAGACAAAAAAGTTTTATTGGTGAAACAAAACGTATGCCGAATTTCTAGCACAGAATCCCAAAAAATTTCAGCACTGGCAAAAATTAAAATTTTTCTGCAAAACTTCAAAATGAGCAACAAAAAAAAATTGCTTGCCCCTAGCTGTAAATGTTTAGGGTATAGCAGCTTTTTAAAAGAGAAAGAAAGGTTAAATCATGCCAAATAAATGTACTTCTGAGTGAATACCATTACGGAACGCATTTTAGGACATCCTGCGGCTAAATACCCGTCCTTCCTGTGATGTCCTATGCCTTTTGAATGGCGCATCGAGGGCTGAAGGCTGAAGGCTGAGGGCGGAAGACTGAGGGCGGAAGACTGAGGGCGGAAGATTGAGGGCAGAAGACTGAGGGCAGAAGACTGAGGGCGGAAGGCTGAGTTAGCATGACTGATGGCTGAGAAGGGAGGATACAGGTTGGAAGTGTGAGTGCAGATTTGGACGATGAGTGACGGTAAAAGCACTCAATGCGCCATTCAGAAGGCATAGGACATTGCAGGAAAGATGGGTATTCAGCCACAGGATGTCCTAAAATGCGTTCCGTATACCATGTAATGCTGCTTCCTTGTTCACACCAGACGCAGAAGAGTGAAGAGCAGAAAGCCAACCTTTTCCCTCTAGAGCACATGCATTGAACCAGGGCCATTTAAAAACAAGAAGCAAAACAAGAAGATCATGTCATGGTGCTCGCTGAGATGTTCAAATATTAGGCACTCCCAGTGATTACAATCACTTACCTGATACCCCAGGATGGTGTTCACTGCACCAGACATTGGACCCCCCGTAAAAAAATCTTTGAGGGGGCCTGGCACACAGCGATGTTTACCCGTCCTCCCATCTGCTAACTCCCTGCTTTCCACCAGCATCTCCAAGACACCTATGTCCTCCCTTCCAGCTCGCAGTTAAGAGAGCGGCTGGGGAGGGGGAATAATTTCTAGTTATGTAGCAAGCAGACCCAGAGGCCCCCCACAACTATAGGGTCTGCCTCCTCTATAGTTACACCACTGACATCAGCACAGGGTATCAAGTACAGGTATGGGACCTGTTATCCAGAATGCTCGGGACCAGGGGTTTTCCGGATAACGGATCTTTCTGTAATTTGGGTCTTCATGCCTTAAGTCTACTAGAAATTAATTTAAACATTAAATAAACCCAATAGGCTGGTTTTGCTTCCAATAAGGATTAATTATATCTTAGTTGGGATCAAGTACAAGCTACTGTTTTATTATTACAGAGAAATTTGGATTGCCGTATATACTCGAGTATAAACTGAGTTTTTCAGCATCCAAAATGTGCTGAAAAAGTCTACCTCGGCTTATACTCGGGTTAGCGGGCAGTAGCTGAGATTGCAGTCACTTTTAATCATTCCTACACCAACAGTTCACTTGGGGAGAGACTGCAATATCACACAGCGCCCTCTGTTGGTTATATCAAAGAATAACAGTGCGCCCTCTGTTGGTTATATGAAAGAATAACAGTGACTGCAATATCACACAGCGCCATCTGTTGGTTATATGAAAGAATAACAGTGACTGCAATATCACACAGCGCCCTCTGTTGGTTATATGAAAGAATAACAGTGACTGCAATATCACACAGCACCCTCTGTTGGTTATACGAAAGATTAACAGTGATGGCAATATCAAACAGCACCCTCTGCACATGGTAGTGGGACAGTGGGACAATGCACACAGTAATCCGTTTGGCAATTCTCTGTCACCATCAACTTTGCAAAGAAGTCCGGTTGATCGCTGGGGGGGTCGCTTTGGCGGAATGTGCGCTGCTGGGAGACAGGGCTGTAGTTGTGTCTAGGCTTATACTAGAGTCAATAAGTTTTCCAAGTTTTCCTAGGTAAAATTAGGTACCTCGGCTTATACTCGAGTATATACGGTATTTGGATAAAATGGAGTCTATGGGAGACAGCCATTCTGTAATTCAGAGCTTTCTGGATATCGGGTTTCCGGATAAGGGATCCTATACCTGTAATTGCTAATTATAATTGATTGATTTAACCCAGTGATTTATTCTTTACTTCTCCTATAAAACAGAATATATTCACATACTCTTTATTATACCCAGAGCTTATCCTTAAATGAAAAAAATTAGGGGAGTCTTTAGAAATTGCTTGAAAGTTGATACAATTACTGCAGCCGTTAAACCCCAAGAATTGGCAGGTAATGGTACACAGGATTTCAAGTCACTTATTATGTACAGCAGACAACAGCAAGCTTTCAGGACAGTAAAAAGAGTTTAATACATAGAATATGCACGCACCTGCAAGGTCAACCATTAGCCTGAAAAAACCAAGTCTCTTTCACTGTCCTTATAAATTAATTCAGCATCACTGGCGGCACTCTGCACTGAGTTATAAGATGTTGGGCCTGCAAGACAAAAGTAGCAGTAATGTCTTATGGAAATGCCCTAACTGCTGCTGAGGCCAAACATGAACAAATGAACGTTAGTTTTATTTTGATAAGGGTAAACAATGTCCTGTGGGAACCCCTGTTTATCAATATTCCATGGATATCCCATGCTAATTCCTACCCACACTGCCCTGAAGGTAGGTGTCTTAGAAAATATGTACTGACTTTCTCTGAGTTTCATAATTTGCACTTGTTTGTAGGAAAAGGCTCTCCTTAATAATAAAATTAACATTTAAAACAAGGATTCTTTAATATACTGTAGGTGTTTTTCAAATATTTCAAAACTGTTTTTATTGTTACATTTGTCCTTTTGCCCCAAATGCAACACTTCCAATTTCTAATTTACTGATTAACATTAAAACAGAGAGGCAGATTTTATAGAATAAAAATGTTGGCTAGGGGTGATTACTTGTTCCAGTTTCTCAGACAGACACAGGATTCTTGGATTTTTTTTTTTCAGCACTTAACAAGCTATTCTATCACAGCACCGTTTCTCCACTGAGATTCCATCCTTGAGATTATTCTTGACCTTTATTGTACAACACTGGCATTTCCTGAATCAAAACATCATAGTTGTTCTTAGAAGACTGGCTGACTAATAACTTGTTAAACTTTGCTACACTGAATAGAAAAACATCGAGACCAGAGGAAAGCTATTTAAAAATGTATTACTTTTTCCAAGTCTCCATGTACTGTACCTTTCCACTGATACAGTATATACTTTATAATACACAAAAGCCATGAATATCCTGTAAATTATATCCTTATAAATGGTGAGTTCTGATGTCATCAGTTATAAACGGTGAGTTCTGATGTAATTTCTGTCACATGACTCATTGAAACCCCCAGTTGTAAAATATGAGGATATTAGAAGTTACCTCGGAGTTCCATGACCTGTATAAAAACACTTGACCTTCGGCCTCGTGTTTTTATATGGTCATGAAACTCCTCGGTGACTTATAATATCCTTATATTTTACAAGAGGGGGTACTTTATTCACTATATAATCAATACATACTTCATCATACTGTACAGACGACAAAGCTGTTTTTTGATTACCCTAAAAACTTGAGTTCATTTTTTGTGGGTATTGTAATTTTAAGGGGATCTAAAGCAAATCATAAATCTGTCTGTAATATTTATTTAATTCTAAAACTGGGCATTAGCTTAAAAAATAATATTACTGTTTATAACATAGGACCTAAACATTGCAAGCAATGGCATACCTAGACAGTGCCGGCCACCCACCTGCCCAACCTCCCTCCCTCTCTCCCCCATCCTCCCTCTTGCCCACCCATCCACCCTCCATTTCATCTGCCTATCCTCCCTCCCTCTTGGATATCTTCCCTCCCTCGCTCTCAGCCGACCGCCAACCCTCTTGCCTGCCCGAACTCCCTCCCTCTCTCCCTCATCCTACCACTCGCCTGCCCATCCTGCCTCCCTTCCTCTCACCTGCCCATCCTTCCTCCATCCTTCCTCCATTTCATCTGCCTATGCTCCCTCTAGCCTGCCCATCCTGCCTCCCTCTCACATCCCCAGTTGTGTGCAGCTGGGGAGCGGGCATTTCTTTAAAGCTATAGAGGAAGCAGATCCCATGAGCCAGGCCCCCCATTTCCCCAAGTCCCCCCTGCAATTGTAGGATCTGCTTTTTCTAAGGTTACACCACTGATTGAAGAGTTTTATAGAATTTAGGGGCCAGTACTAGAAATAATTGGAAAAAGTATGTTTAATATTGTATATTTTTTAGGCATGCACCATTGCACCATATCCAATTGTTTCTATTCAAGCGAATATTGATTCTTTTAAAAAGGAGTCAGGTGAATCCCAATTTCAAATCCTAATGTGCATATGCAAATAAGTACAATCCAGTGGTTTTAAAAAGTGCACAAATAATTTTTCCTTAATTAAGTGAACTAAAATCAGATGATTTAAAGGGTGCAGATTTTGGTTTGGCCAGGCAGTTGGATCTGACCAAATCCAAATCCTTACAAAAAGTTGCATACCCAATATTTTTTAAAATGTAAAATACAGGCAATGCCCAGGTTATGTATAAGATCTGTAGGTTTGCTCTTAAATTTGCTCTTAAGTTGAATTTGTATGTAAGCTGGAGCAGGTAGATTTACGTTTTAAATGCAATGTGGATGTTTGTCTTAAAGTATTTATTTTTACCTTTCTGTGCATTCTGAGTGAAGATGCATGGCAGTAAGGGGCACATTTACTTAGGGTCGAATATCGAGGGTTAATTACCCCTCGATATTCGACTGTCGAAGTAAAATCCTTTGACTTCGAATATCGAAGTCGAAGGATTTACCGCATTTCCTGATCGATGGAAAAATCTTTTTTTTTTAAAGAGACAGTACTTCGACTATCGAATGGTCGAATAGTCGAACGATTTTTAGTTCGAATCGTTCGATACGAAGTCGTAGTCGAAGGTCGAAGTAGCCAATTCGATGGTCGAAGTAGCCAAAAAAATCATTTGAAATTGGAAGTTTTTTTTATTCTATTCCTCCACTCGAGCTAAAGTAAATGTGCCCTTAAGAGTGGGGTAGGGAGCACTCCGCAGTAGACAAAACACTCCAGGGGGTTTGTGTGGGTGGTTTTTTAAGATTAATACTAATAAATGCCAAGCAAACCACAGTACTTTACTGAAATAGCCTCTGTTTGTAAGTACGAGTTGTATGTAAGTTGGATGTTTGTAACTCGGGGGCTGCTTGTATATTGAAATACAAATTGAATATGTATTTTTTACTTTTATGTTCAAAAAAGGTATTTCCTTATAATTTGTAGTGCTAATTCCAAAATATTAAAAATTGTGCTACAGAGTTTAATATTATAATAATATAAGATTAAAACATAGACAGAAGCAAGCCCTCAAGGAGGCTGTTAATTTTCAAATGCATATTCATGAAAAAATGTGTTTGCTTAGGGAGAATTTACTGTTTTTAATAAAAATGAATATTAGCTGAGAAGCCTTTCTGAAAGTATGGCATTCACGGAGGCTGCCAGCACATTCCCTATTTAAAGAAGAAAAAGATTAATAAGAAAAAAAAAATTGCCAGCGTTGCTATAAGGCCTCATACAAATTTTGATTAATGTAGGAGTACAATTGGAATGGCTGCTCACACAAATTGTATAAGTCTGTAGTAACATAGTAATCTGACCTGTTTCGCATCACTGAAAATTCTCGAAATGGCGAAAATACATTGAAGTTAATGGGTGACAAATTTTATGGCGTGCAACAAAATATTTTTTGACGCACAACAATTTTTTTTCGTGTGAAAACTGGTGAAAAATTTTGCTCATCACTAACCAATATTGTTGTTTGCCATTGTTAAAGTGGAAACCAGTGGCAAAATTATCTTGCCCACTCTGCTGGTCAAGCCTTCTCTCCCGCCGAGGTAGAGGGGATTTAAATACTATATAGGAAGACGACCCTGCATTCCTTCCCCCCAGCGACCGTGGGGTCTGCTTACTTTATAATTATGCCACTGCCTGACTCGTGACAGTTCTCAAGGGTCTTTCTTTCCCCAACCCCCCACCTAATGGATGAGCATGGAAATAAGGACTTATTCATGAACACTGGGTAGATCTGCCCCTGGACAGTCACCCATAGAAGCCAATCCATTGATTTTAAATTAGCTGCAGCTGGAGCAATGAAAGCAAATGTTGGATTGGTTGCCATAGGTAATTGACCGCATTAGAGTCCTGCAGCGGGTGTGGTACCCACAGAATACAATACAATGCAATGCAGTTGGGACAATAATTAATGTCTCATCCATGTGGGCAACCCATGGGCACTTATTTGGTACAGGTGGGTGCACTGTAGGAAGACATTTGGGGCAACAAAATGTAAAATCTGCTTTACTGTACTTTACTCTGCTTTGTGATGTCACTATTGGTTTCTGTGACATCACTTCCACTCCCAGGGCCATCGTCAGGAGTGGGTTGGGTTTTTACACAATGGGCCACAAATGTGGGTACGTTGGTGCAGGTTGTGATAGGGGTAATCTGGTATGGGTTGGGTGCGGGTCTGGAAAAACAGACCTGTGCAGGACTCTAGACCACACGCAAATTTGCCCAGGATTGATAAATGATCAACCTAGTTGCCAAGTCTCTGTAATTACAAACAGGCTGCTACCAGACAGGGGAGCAAAAACAGATTGCCGTCCTTGTATTAGTGGGATGGCAGATCCAAATGCATGACTATCATGTTAAATGCATGCTACTTGAAAGGATGGGGTATTCTTCATTGGGTTCCTTATCTACACTGCTAGGGTTTGCTGTAGATATCACCTAGTAGACAAAGACAAAAGGTACTGTAAAACTAAATTAGCCTAATGCTTTGCAGGCATCATTTTCTTAAAGGGTCACTTAACCTACTTATATTGCACTGCTCAACCACTGCTTCTGGACTACAAATTTCAGCCTACCTGAACATATTATCAAAGAATCGAATCAAATTCATATCGAGTTTTCCTCCGAAAAAAACCCTCAAATGTCAGGAAGGCAGTTAACATACTCAAATGGTTCAATGGACCTCTGCCATTGACTTGTAAATGAAATCATCAGGTTTTAGGTGGCGTTTATTCATACCATGTTTCCTTGGTCGAGGTGTTATAAATCTCACATACGAATTTACATTCGAGTTGGTGCTTTTAAATTTGAATTTACTATTCGAACCTTAATAGATCTGCTCCTTAATCTTACATCCCATTTTTTTTTAGATGGGGGTCAGTACCCCCTATTTGAGAGCTGGAAAGAGTCAGAATGTCTATAACATACTAAAAGTTAACATCAAGGCACCCCTTTAAATGCTAAACAAAATTATTAATTTTAAGAATCAGCAAAGAACCTTCTGTTTTGCCTATTTTGAAGAGAGACTTGAGTGTGCCAATGAAATGAAATGAAATGGACCTCAGTTTTGCCATAGCCAGGATGGTTCAGGGAATACCCACAAGTTCCATGTGACCAGATCCACAGAGTGATGCAGCATTTGGTCTTTGCTATGACACATTTTGACAAATCAGCATTCCCTGGTTCTGCAAAATATAAATCCTGCAGAGTAAAATCCTGCATTTGGTGCATCCCCAGTATTAAGAGCATAAGAAATGGCTGGAAGGAAAATGATGCCAGTTTCAAATTACATACTTCAATAACATCAACAATTGATTCTTATGGTCAATAAACTCCCGATAGGACAAGTGCCTGCATTGCTTGAGAAGAGTGCATCAATTTCATAACCACTACAAGCCATTTGTTACGAATAAAATCCCGTAATCTTTGTGTTTAATTACAGAATTAATGTTTTAAGAGTATTTCTGTGGAATCAAATAAAAAAAATTGCACATGTAAGTCTGCATTTTGAATTGTTTTTATGAACATGACAAAAGCGTAAGGCTGAAGGCTATCTTTCTCTGTGCCTGGGTACTCAGTCTGTTACTGTACTTGCCATTTTTGATCATTGCTGTGTCATTCTATTGATGCATATTTTATATGCACTGAAACTATATAATAATGTTTCTATCTCTGTCGTTTTAGGCTGTGTGGAAGAAACTTGGAGATGCTGCAGGTTCATGTCCTGGAATTAGACATCTGTCAGGCAATCAGTACAAAGGGCCAATGTGATAGAACATGATTATTGCCTGAGCCCTTCTCAAGATGAAGAACAAACTTAAATGACAAAGGGAGATTATTTAATCAAGAGATGCTAAGGCCTAGGCAGAAAGTGACATGTCTTAACATATCGATATATATATATATAATATATATATTGATTACATTGAAGCGGTACAAGTTCCATAACATTATCTTTTATGCTGCAATGTATATCTTTTTAAAATAAAGTAATATTGTTTTAACGCACAATCCAAATGATGAGAATATTTAGCAGATGGCACAATTGTTTTAAACCAAAAGGTGTCGAAGCACATTTTAACAATAAATAATTGGCATTTTACTTTAAAAAGGGCTGTTCACCTTTGGGTTAACTTTTAGTATGATGTAGAGAGGGATATTCTGAGACAATTTGTAATTCGTTTTCATTTTTTTATTATTTGTGGTTTTTGAGTTTAGATTTTTATTCGGCAGCTCTCTAGTTTGCAAGGTTAGCAATCTGGTTGCTAGGGTTCAAATTACTAGGGATGCACTGAATCAACTATTTGGGATTCAGCTGAATCCCTGAATCCTTCATGAAATATTTAACCGAATACAGAACCAAATCTGAATCCTAATTTGCATATGGAAATTAGGGCTAGGCAGGGAAAAAAATTGAATTTTTTTTTTACTTTTTGTTACAAAAAGTTATGTGATTGCCCTTCCCGGACCTCATTTGCATATGCAAATCAGGATTTAAATTCGGTTCGGTTCTATAATTCTGCCAAATCCGAATCCTGCTGAAAAAGGCTGAACCCTGGCCGAATCCCCAACTGAATGCTGGATTCGGTGCATCCCTACAAAGTACACTAGCAACCATATGAGGGCGGAATAGAAAGCAGAGTAATAAAAAAAAGTAGCATTAGCAATATAAATTTGTAGCCTTAAAGAGCATTTGTTTTTAGAGGGGTCAATGACCCCCATTTGAAAGCTGGAAAGAGTCAGTAAATTATGAAGACCAACTGAAAAGTTTGCATTTCTATAACATGCTAAAAGTTAACTTAATATAAACCCTTTAATATAAATAATGTAAATATAAATAATATAAATAATATTTAATATAAATAATGAAGGCTGGTTCTAGTGAAGTTGAAAATCATTTTGCAGCACTCTTAAATGATCTCTGTTCCTTTAATAATGAAGCTGACTTGTGAAATAAAGGGTCTACCCTGCACCCTAACAGACAGGCTCTGAAAGTTAGAAAAGAGACCCGACCCCCTCTTTCTCTTCAGTTGTTCTTGTGCCTTACTGAAAAGTTGTGAGCCTAAGAAATTCAGTTCTGGGATTCACCTCTACTACATAAGGGTTTGCGTTGTTTCTAGTCCTTAAGAAATTGATCTGTGGTTGTTTGCCAAGTGAAGCCCAAGACTGTATATTCCATTCTCACTAGTAAGCACAGAGCGAATGGAACTTCAGACCCATCTGAACCAGTTTCTATCAGCAGGGTCATAGGCTGCAATAAGTGGCCTTAATTTCCAAAAAAAATCACATACAATTCTTGGTGCCATTTGAATATATTATACCACAAAATAATTATTCTTACTAGTTCCTATATAATGTAACAAAAAATGTGACACTTTTTTGCTTACTTTTTGAACTGTAAATATAAAATCTATAATCTCAAAACAAAGGGTAGTGATCGCCCAAAGTGTTAATAATAAATAGCAGAAAATATAAAAATATCTAAAATTCAATGTTCTTCTTGTCATACCCGCATATTAAGTTAAAAGGTACTGCACAATCTTACAGCGGGCATGCACAATTGCTCCATTAACAGAAAATCTACTTCACAATTAGGTGTATTTTGTGGTGCTAAAATCATACTGGTTCCTTTCAGGGAGTCTAGCAAGCAGAAAATAAAAAATAATTTATTTCTAAAAAAAAAAAAAAATTAACTAATTTTGATATTATTTACATGTATTTAAAAGTATTGGGACCACACTTAACGTTAGATGTTAAGCCATTTCCACTAAAAAATAGTTTTGGAAAAAAATATATAGGTTGGATCACTTCTAAATGCTGTTTCAGTTTTATATGCTTTTCTGATTTAAAGAATACAAACGTGCACTGTTTTATGCAAATAAAGCTGTTTTTTTTTTTTCATTAGGGTTTCATCAAAGAAATATTTTCATTATCTAAAAGCATGGTATCCCATTATTCAAATGCTTGATGCTCTATATAAGATTGCCTGATTATTGACCAAGAGGTGCCATAGATGTGCGTAGTTGGGTTTCATAATAAGTGAAAAACATTAGGTTGTGTGTAGTTAAATGCTTTGATAGATGTTCCATGTGATTACAATTCTATGATAGTTTATTGTATGAATGTGCAACAGGCTTGTGTCAAGATATAGTTGCTTATTTTTCCACTAAAGCTGTTACTTAATAGGAATGCAACAATCTTCTTCTTTTTAGACATATGAATAGCCAAATCCAATAAATGTTGTGTATACGTCAATTCCATACTTTGTTAGTAACTGATTTCACACATATTAGCACTCTGTCCACTAACTCTGTAATAAACAATGGGATAAATTTGCATTTCTGCTCAGAATACTACTGGCCGTATGTTATGGTCCTATCTTTTCTTTTCCAGATTGTAATCTTCATTGTAACCAAAACATTAACATTGATTCCAAAGTGTGACAATTGCTGTATTAACTATAAACAATGAAAGAATGAAAGGTAACATGACCCAGTTATAATACAGGTATGGGACCTGTTATTGAGAATGCTTGGGACCTGAGGTTTTGCGGATAATTCTGTAATTTGGATATTCACACTTTGATGGGGGAATGTAATAAAAGTCAGTAACGGAAAAAATATTCGCAATGTGAAAAGTTATGCCTCTTTGCGAACAAAATTTCCTTTGTGCAAATTTAAAGGGATACTGTCATGGGAAAAAAAAATGTTTTCAAAATGAATCGGTTAATAGTGCTGCTCCAGCAGAATTCTGCACTGAAATCCATTTCTCAAAAGAGCAAACAGATTTTTTTATATGCGATTTTGAAATCTGACATGGGGCTAGACATATTGTCAATTTCCCAGCTGCCCCAAGTCATGTGACTTGTGCTCTGATAAACTTCAATCACTCTTTACTGCTGTACTGCAAGTTGGAGTGATAGGACCCCCCTCCCTTACCCCCCCCCCCCAGCAGCCAAACAAAAGAACAATGGGAAGGTAACCAGATAACAGCTCCCTAACACAAGATAACAGCTGCCTGGTAGATCTAAGAACAACACTCAATAGTAAAAACCCATGTCCCACTGAGACACATTCAGTTACATTGAGAAGGAAAAACAGCAGCCTGCCAGAAAGCATTTCTCTCCTAAAGTGAAGGCACAAGTCACATGACATGGGGCAGCTGGGAAATTGGCAAAATGTCTAGCCCCATCTAGCCCCATGTCAGATTTCAAAATTGAATATAAAAAAATCTATTTGCTCTTTTGAGAAATGGATTTCAGTGCAGAATTCTGCTGGAGTAGCACTATTAACTGATGCGTTTTGAAAAAAACATGTTTTCCGATGACAGGATCCCTTTAATATAGCTTTTGAGAACCTGAAAACCGTTTAGCGTCCACTTCCGAGAGTGGAAGAAGATTTGCAAATTTTATAGTTTGCGCCAGTGTACAGTGAATGTAATAAAGCTTCTTACTGAAAAGGTTGTTAAGTTTGCTCCAAAAAATTAAGACACCTTCAAGCGCTTCTTAAAATGAAAATTCGCAATGCACAATGAAAATTCGCAATGTAATAACAGTTTAAAGAAGAGTATTACATTGCAAAATGCGAACTTTAATTCTTATTTGTGAAAATTGTTTTGCTCTTTCGACTTTTATTACATTCCCCCCATGTATCTATTAAAAAAAGGTATTGTTTTATTATTACAGAGGAAAAGGAACTTGTTTTTAAAAAATTGGATTATTTGAATAAAATGGAGTTTATGGGAGATGACCTTTCCATTATAAGGTGCTTTATGAATAATGGGTTTCTGGATAACGGATCCGATACCTGTATGTATAAAAAAAATAGCACATAGCATGGCTCTCTTTAAACAATTAATGGCTAGCCTGCACAAAACATAGTATTATGGTTTTTATTTTATGCAGCGACAATTGCTATAATTCAGTATGACTAATCACTAAAACAGCAATTTAAATGCATGAACTAAATGAAGAAACCATAGGGAACATCTCTCTGTTGGATGTCTCAATGATTATATGTATTTTTGTATATTCAATATTCAAATATATTTAAAAAGGGTTATAGTAGTAGAAGTATCTCCATAGTTTCATTAAATTTACGGTTTTGTCCCCAAATTCATGAGTTTTGACAAAGTAAAGTTAATATTGTACATTAATATTCATTTCTAAAATCAGTTATGAAGTTGTAGTACAGCCAGTGGATTTCCATCTGCTTGTCGGGGCAAGTATATATTGTAAGTGGAAATCATATGGCATATTGGAATTTGTTTGGTTTGTTTCATGAGGGATAATGACCAACAGTTCAATAGCTTGGTTGAGAGACAAACATTTTCAGAAAAAAAATGTAAACAATAGGATTGTTTTGCCAACAAATATGGATTCATGCAGCTTAGCTCGGATCAAATGTAAGGTACTATTTTATTGATACAGAGAAAAAGAAAATAATTGTTAAAAAGTTTATTTTGCTTAAAATTGTTGGCTTTCCCAATATGCAAAGTTTTATAAATAATGTTTTTTTGGATAATCAATCGCATACTTGTATTATGTGGAAGAAGATAATTTAGGGTTTAAAATTGGTGTGAGAACTTCAACTACCTTTCAGAGCGACTCCTGTAAGAAAAGCCAAGGAATATCGGGACAACAGGAAAGGCAGAAAAATGTAGAATTGATGGTTTAGACCACCTTTCCCCCATGGAGGAATTATTACGAAAAAAATCAAGAAATACAATGCAAACTGAAAGTTGGTAAATGGAGTATGAATATGTGCATATGTGTAATGATAATATGATGTCATGATAAAAAAAAGATCAGAATTTCCAACACAATGGCAGTTTGTGTGAATTCTTTTCTGTATGTGAAAGCTGGACAATAAAAAGCAAGGCAGGGGGAAAAGGGGGATCATTGACCAGAGAGGTAAGTAGCAGCTCATTATACAGAAATAGTAGTGGTAGTTTGTTTTAGGCAGTTTATCAGAACTAGGATGTAGAATTTGACTGAATGTTTGCATTTTCCAAATCGAATACAAAAAGTGACCAAAAAATATTTCCTAAGCAATAGGCAGTATTTTTAGCTCAACTCAAACAATGTTGAAAAACAGTGCATAGTTTAATAGCAACAGAATCAAATATTTTATATTGCCCACTAAAAATGGCTATTGGGCACCCCAAAATAGTGCAAAAATAAATTACTCTCACTCCATAGGAATCAAAAGTGTCAATACAAATGGCAATATAAGAAGTATCTATGAAAAAAGTAGGATTCTCAATCCCCAAACAGGTCCATATAAGGGAGTCATGGAATTTATTTATTAGAAAACATATATCACAAAAACAGTTTCAGCCACATTAAGGGGCCCATTTACTTAGTTCGAGTGAAGGAATAGAATAAAAAAAACTTTGAATGTTTTTTTTGGCTACTTCGACCATCTAATTGGCTACTTCGACTACGACTTCGAATCGAACGATTCGAACTAAAAATCGTTCGACTATTCAACCATTCGATAGTCGAAGTACTGTCTCTTTTTAAAAAAAACTTCGACCCCCTAGTTCTCCACCTAAAACCTACCGAAGTCAATGTTACCCTATGGGGAAGGTCCCCATAGGCTAGGCTATCTTTTTTTGGTCGAAGAAAAATCGTTCGATCGATGGATTAAAATCCTTCGAATCGAACGATTCGAAGAATTTAATCGTTCAATCAAACAATATTTCGTTCGTTCGGTCAATCGAACGAATTGCGGTAAATCCTTCGACTTCGATATTTGAAGTTGAAGGATTTAACTTCGACAGTTGAATATCGAGGGTTAATTAACCCTCGATATTCGACCATAAGTAAATTCGTCCCTAAATTTATCCTGACATATTCCTATAGTAAAGAGAAATTGAAAGAGACATTTTTTTTTAGATAGATAAAAAGAATTTTTTTAAATTAGGTTTGACTGGCTAACAATACAATCTGTCCTAATTTAATTTTCATCTCTAAAGAAATTAAAAATCATGAACATTACATTAACATGGAAGATATTTTAAACCAAAAGCATTCTTTTGAACAATTTCATCTAAATATTTTATTCAACTTTTTTTGTACCTTTCTTTTTCACGTACAATTAAATTTTTTTCATGCCATTGCTTTATGTTACCATTTTTAAATTAAAAAAAAAGTTAAAAATGTTAAATTCTTTCTTGACTACTATGACTGCTCAACATTTTACACAAGAGAAAGGTTCATAAGTATTGAAACACAAAACAAATGTAAAAAGCAATTTTTGTGCCAAAGTCTAGATTAGAAATGTGCAGCCATTAATTAAAAAAGGTGGATTAGCCTTGTGCAATAGCACCGAATACCAAATACAAGCATGGCTTGAAGTACTGTATTGAAGGACATTGTTGCATTCCTATTATATATATATATATATAGAGATATTATATACAAATGAAACAACAGGCCTAAGAACTAATCTGGAGTGCCTAATATATAAGATAGTGGTGTTTTCAATTAGAAACTATTATGTACATTTTGATACTGTATTGAAATTATTTTTTTACAGTTCTGCATATTATATAGCATTAAGTATATGTATTCAATAGAGCAACAATATTAAAATATTTATGGTCACCGACGTTGTTGTGGTTTGTTTTAAATAAAAATTGAAACAAAATATTTCCATTGCAAAATTTTACACTGGGTTCTAGGGTTGTATCTTTTGTAAAATAAGCTTTATCCCCTCCATACGGAGAGCAAAAGTGAATAACAGCCTTTCAAAGGAAAGAAACAAATTTCAAGCACAGTATAGAAGCCTGATAAAGATATATCTGATATATATATCTGCTATAGCTTGAATTAAAAAGGGATTTTTTGTATCTTTTTTCAGTTTAAAGGATGATTTTTTTTAAAAAAAATACTTTTTTGCTATCAACGGTGAAGTAATTGGAAACTGACTTGATGGAATGATATGGCCATTCAACCTTCTTTTCTCCAAATGTTGCAGTTCTAAGACAAAATAGAACATGGACGTACAGTAAGTTATATATTTTATTGGCTGAGTTAATAAAACTAAAACTGAGACTCCAGGAATTTCGAAAGATGTCAACATTCTGAAATTTTGGAGTAAACTAGCGATTATATCGTTCATGCAGAAATCTGAGCACTGCACCATGAATGGAATGCTTTATCCATTAGGCACTGCTCATTTTATGAGGGTTGGACAAGGAAGTCACATAGACCTCTTGCACCCCTTAGTGCTATTGTACTTGCACCCCTGCCCCAAATAACGAATGACCTCTCATTAGTGATGGTCGAATCTATTCGCCAGGTGCAAATTTGTGGCGAATTTGCGCGATTCGCCGCTGGTGAATAAATTTGCAAAACGGCCGCGAAAATTCGCTGGCGTCAAAAAAAATGTTGCCGACGTCCAAAAAAACGGACACCTGTGTCAAAAACGGACGCCAGCGTCAAAAATGAGACACCGTCGCCGTTTCGTGAATTTTTCTGCGAAACGGTGCAAATTCGCTCATCACTACCCCTCATGTTTACAACAGCTGTATGACAATATGATCCACTTATGCTTCTTATCTTTTACAACTGGGCTGCAGGGTATAAATTTCATGTAGTTATTTGAGGCATCGCCTAAAAAAAACTGATGATGGATATTTCCAAAGAGAGCATTTTTTTAAAAGGAAAAAATAGATCTGCTGAATACTTCTATTGCCATAATGTCTACCGGAAGTGTAAGATCACTAAAGGAGTAGTTCACATTTAAGTTAACTTTTCGTATATTATAGATAGATAAGTCTTATCATTCAAGCTTTCAAATAGGGGTCACTGTTCCTGTCTTCCAAAAAAAGTATAGCTCTGTAAGGCTATAACATTATTGTTATTGTTACTGTTTACTTGAGAACTGCTGAAAAAAAAGCTAATAAAAAAAATATGTAAATTACCTATTGCAAATGTTCTCGGAATATCACTGTCGACATTATAGTAAAAGTTAATTTTATTGTGAACAACCCCTTTAAGGGTACAGGTATTTGGTACTGTTATCCGGAATGCTCGGGACCTGGGGATTTCCAGATAATGGATCATTCTTTATTTTGGATCTTCATACCTTAACCCTACTAGAAAATCATGTAAACATTAAATAAACCCAATAGGCTGTTTTTGCTTCCAATAAGCATTAATTATATCTTAGTTGGGATCAAGTACAAGTCACTGTTTTATTATTACAGAGTAAAAATAAATCATTTTTCAAAAATGTGGATGATTTGGATAAACTGGAGTCTGTGGGAGACAGCCTTTCCATAATTTGGAGCTTTTTAGATAACGGGTTTTTGGACAATGGATCCTATACCTGTATTCTTGTTTGACAAAACTGCATCTGGCACAAGAAAAGTGGAATGATAAGCCATTAGTACATTAAAGCCTTGGTTCCCAAACTTTGGGGCTAACCCCCACTATAAATCAGGGCACTGGATAACTGACATACAGGGGGTTATTAATTAAACCTTGACTTTTTCTAGTGGGCTTTTTGGCGCAAAACTCAAATTTTTCACAGAAAAAACCCCTCAAATTTCTTGAGATTTTTTATACCCCATTGCTGCAAAAAGCCAGAATCTGAAAAGCCTCCATCTCAGACCTGTTGAGGTCCTGTATAAGTCAGTGGGACAGCCACCTATCCCGAACTGAAGTTAGTGTGGTCTTTGGTGGGTTTAGCCCAAAAATCCAACCTTATTGGGGGTTTTTGGAAAAAGAGCTCGAAAAAATCAAGCTTTTGAGAAAAGATAGTACGATTGGGGTTTTTGCTAAATTTTTTTGAGTTTTTTACCAATCCAATTAAATCGAGTTAATTTAGTAAATAACCCCCACAGACCTACCATAAGAGAGTATCTCACATCCAGAATTTTCAGACAACTCAAACAATGGAAAAAAGCTAAGAGAGAGACAATAATGGTTTTAAATACTGTGTGTATGTATGTATGTATGTATGTATGTATGTATGTGTATATATATATATATGTATATATATATATATATGTGTATATATATTATATATATATATATATATATATATATATATATATATATATATATATATATATATATATATATATATATATATATATATATATATATATATATATATATATATATATATACACACACACACACACACACACACACACCTTGGATACCTTGGAAAGTCCAGGATGGAGCTTATTTATGCTCCAGGTTCCAAACAGAGTGGTTCTGGGACTGCCCGGATGTTTTGAGTTGTCCTGAGGCGTCTCAGGTGGTTAATTAAAAAGGCAGCTCAGGCCAGAGTGAAAAGCTCCAGTCTATGGAAAAAGACACATGGAAGCTGTCTGTGTGAGCAGAGAGAGATTTTTGAATCACTACAAGGTTGGAACCTTTTTTGTACTTCCTTTTCATATGTTTTGGGGCGACAGGCGGTAGGCCTACTCCTGGTTAGTTAGGGGAACTGACCTGAATTAGTTAGAAGCCCATTAAGTGGCAAGGAGTTTATTTTGAACTGTTTTGCTGCAAGTGAATGTAAACTGCCAGAAAGAGACTACCCTCTTATGAGTTGGGATTGTGCCGTGGGCTGCTTTACCACCCAGCTACCTAAGCCCTTGCAATATATATATATATATATATATATATATATATATATATATATATATATATATATATATATATATATATATATATATATATATATATATATAGATATATAGATATAGATATATATATATATATAGATATAGATATATATAGATATACAGTATATATATATATATCCATTTCAAACAACTTAGATGTTTTAACAATTCTCTCTTTTAATCCCGGTAATTATGTTATGGTAATAAAGCAACAAGACCAAGAAGCCTTTCTTGATAATTCAAACAAAATATTGTATAATTACTGCAATTAGGATTAATTTAGTAACAATAGGTGCTTTTATATTCAACAAATGTCAATGAGCAAAGCAGTGATTAAGACAACGGATACTGAGATGAACCAAAAACAGCAGCAATTGTAATGATGATCTATTGATGTTCTGCAAAATGTCACAGGCAAGTGTGTATTCTCTTTCTCTCCCGACCTTTCTTTACCTCAATACTGTTGTTGCAGACACTCTTATATGTTCTGAAATGTCTTTATTGTCTCCATTGAATATATCTCACTATTTTGTTATGCAAACTTACAATTCTGTATTCAAGGGAGTAGCAGAAGCAGTATAATTAAAATGAAGGTGCCACTGTTTTCTGTTTTACTAATAATCATTTGTGCCAAGAGCATACATTTAAAAAAAAATGTAGGCACCAGTTCAATAACGTTCAACAGAGAGCATTAATAATGACCTGGGGATCTTTCTGTAATTTGGATTACAATACTGTAAGGGGCAGATTTAGAACTTGATAGATAAAAAATCACCCATGTTCTGTTCATTCCTATGGGATTTTTAGAAGCATATTTATCAATGGAGGAGTTTTTTCTATTAAAATTTAAGCTCATATTTTAATCAATGGAGGAGTTTTTTCTATTAAAATTTAAGCTCATATTTTAATCAATGGAGGAATTTTTTTTTATTAAAATTTAAGCTCTCATTTTGGTAAATCTGCTCCTATAAGTTTGCTAAAAAGTCATTCAAACATGTACTGTTTTATTACTACAGGTAAGGGGCCTGTTATCCAGAATGCTCGGGACTTGGGGGTTTCTGGATAAGAGGTCCTCACGTAAATATGGATCTCCATACCTTTGAGTCTACTATATAATCTTTTAAACATTAAAGGGGTTATTTACTAAAACTCACATTTTTCTGGTCTGGCTTTTTGGGGCAAGAAAACAATGCTACAAAAAGCCCAAATCCAAAAATCTGCCATCTCAAACCTGTCAAGGTCATGAATAAGACAATGGTAGATGTCCCTATCCCAATTTGAAGATATCCTGGTTTGTGGTGGGTTTAGCCCAATATTCCGAAAAATTAGGGGTCTTTCAAGCGACAACTCTAAAAAAAAAAAAAA
This sequence comes from Xenopus laevis, assembly GCF_017654675.1. Lineage (NCBI taxonomy): Eukaryota > Metazoa > Chordata > Amphibia > Anura > Pipidae > Xenopus > Xenopus laevis. The sequence continues at coordinate 34,237,731 of NC_054379.1, read as the reverse complement.
AAACGATTCTGGAAAAAAGTAAAAAAAAATCGTATGATTCTGTGTTCCGCTTGATTTTATCAAGTTTTTTTCCTGGTCCGATTACTTTGCATTATTTTAATGATAAATGAGGCAAAATCATGTATGGGAGTTTGGTCAAGCTTTTTTTATTTTAAGTATGTGAAAAAAAATTGGATTTTGGTAAATAACCCCGTAAGTAAAACCCAATAGACTGGTTTGCTTCCAATAAGGATGAATTGTATCTTAGTTGGGACCAAGTACAAGCTACTGTTTTATTATTATACAGAAAAAAGAAAAAATAATAATTATTTGCTTAAAATGAGCTCTATGGGAGATGACCTTTCTGTAATTTGGAGCTTTCTGGATAATGGATTTCCAGATAACAGATCCTATACATGTACTAGAAATAACACCATAAAAATGCTAGAGCTGGTTTATAAAACTGCATCACTTCTGTAGTTGAGGATTTTCGGGCACACGTTGAAGTTTGCACCTTTTATTGCTGCATGGTAAGATCTAGTATCAGAATTAATACCAGCTATGTTAAATAACATCACACAATTGTATAGGGGTAAAATATAATGTCAATTTTACCATGTCCAGTCGGTCTAATTGGTGAAGAATGATACTTTTAAATATATTGTAAATTGATTCATTGATAATTAACATGAAGGAAAATAATGCATAATTGATATCCTTTGGTAGTGATGGTAGCGATTCGCCGGCGGCGAATAAATCAGCGCAAAAATTTTTGCCGCACCGTTTCACAAATTATTTGCCGCTTCGCAAATTTTGCGTGAAATTCGCAAATTTTTCAGTGAAGCGAAATGCCCCAAATTCGCCCATCACTATCCTTTGGTTATTATTACATTGATACACTTCTATTTATTAATAGAGGTATGGGATCCGCTATCCAGAAACCCATAATCCACAAAGCTCCGAATTACGGGAAGACCATCAAATAATTTAAAAAAAAATTTAATTTTTTTTCCTTTTTCTCTGTAATAATAAAACAGTAGTTTTGTACTTGATCCCAACTAAAATTTAATTAATCCTTATTGGAAGCAAAACCAGCCTATTGGGTTTACATGATTTTCTAGTATGAAGATCAGAAATGTTATCTGGAAACCCCCCAGGTCCCAAGCATTCTGGATAGCAGGTCCCATACCTGTTCATAGAATGCTTATATAGTAGAAATGTACCTGGAATGAGCTTGTACACTAGGGTAAATTATGGCAGTGATTACAAGACAGATTTGTCTCTTTGTATTTCAGGAAACATGGAGCGCAGTGTTCATTTTGGCTCTAAACTATTTAAAGGGTTAATGGGCGATGAGTTCTAGGCATTGAGTTTAAATGTGTGCTCTTGCAGCGAATAAATTACTGGTAAAACAAGGGAGAAAGCAGTGTGCATTGATGAATCCCTTTTGTGCGTATACAGTATTATTATTCAGAATAATATCAGTATTTTTCTGCAGATTTATTCTCTCACCCTGGTCCTGCTCTTTCATAATTATTGTAGCAGGAGGCTGTTTTTTCTTTTAAAGAAAATGAACTATAAGGTCATGAGCCAGAGTCATTAACCACCTCAGTGTGATCGCTCATTCTGTCAAGCTTTCCCTATACACTCAATAAAAAAGAGCAACCTGCTTAACATACTGTTCCATTTGAATTTCTCGTTTTGTAACTAAATCAATGTGGATGAAACGGACCTACATGGGAGGAACAAATTATTTTAACTTATGCATTTAGACACATGGTTTGCTTTGATTGACTAAACCCTTATGGAACATGATGTTCAACCAATAGAGGGAAGGGCTGAGTTCAGCAAAGACACACTATAGACAGCAGGGCAATTATCTTTATATGTGCTTTCTGCTGCCTTCATAGAAACTAAAACATCTTTTTTTTCTGATAGACATTATAATAAATTTATTTTCGAAACAGCGACTGTTAAACATGGCTTTTAGTGCTGCACACACACTTTTATCTCTGATTTGGCCACTGTATGAGGTCTGTTGTACACAGCATGGCTGGCCCTATTTTTTTCATTCTATATATATATATATATAGATAGAGATAGAGATAGATCTCTAGATCTCTAGATCTCTAGAGATCTCTAGAGATCTCTAGAGATCTCTAGAGATATCTAGATATATATATAGATATCTAGATATATATATCTAGATATCTAGATATATATATATATAGATATATATATATATATAAGGACTGAAGCGTCGACTTACACCATTAACAAATATTATGCATATGAATGCTCTGTGTCCTAAATGCTAATAGTACTTTTTGCGGAAGCACCTGGGCTTTTTGCCTTTTTTGGGGGTGAGTAGACTGCCTTTCAGACATAGATAGATGGATGATAGATAGTTAGATAGATATATAGATACATTTAGGCATATTAACAACAATAGCTGTGACTTAAGTGAAGACAGTGTGCAGCATGCAATAAAGCCATTATTTTTTTTAACTTTTCTGCTGCATTGCTGCAATTCTCTGCACTCCATTTTGGAGCAAAAAGAGACCTGCGACTACTTCTATAAATACAGTGCTGCCTGAGTTTGGCAGCACTGTATTCATGAGAGGAGGAGGCACTTAGCCCCTATTGAAAGCAGTATGGACCAATGGAGTAACTAGAGGGCAGATTTACTAAGCTCGAGTGAATAATTAGAATGGAAAAATATTCGAATTTTGAAGTATTTTTTTGGGTACTTCGACCATCGAATTGGTCAAATTCGATCGAATCAAATGAGTCACTCTTTACTGCTATACTGCAATTTGGAGTGATATCAACCCCCTTCCTTCCCCCCCCCCGAGCAGCCTAACAACATAACAATGGGAAGGTAACTAGATAACAGCTCCCTAACACAAGATAACAGCTGCCTGGTAGATCTAAGAACAGCACTCAATAGTAAAATCCAGGTCCCACTGCGACACATTCCATTACATTGAGTAGGAGAAACAACAGCCTGCCAGAAAGCAGTTCCATCCTAAAGTGCTGGCTCTTTCTGAAAGCACATGACCGGGCAAAATGACCAGAGATGGCGCCTACACACCAATATTACAACTAAAAAAATATACTTGCTGGTTCAGTAATGACATTTTATATTGTAGAGTGAATTATGTGCAGTGAAACATTGTAATTTAGAAATAAAAACGACATCATAAAAATCATGACAGAATCCCTTTAAGGTTTACTTTAGCCATTCCTCCATGCCCTTTACCCAGATTAACCCTCCCATGCAGCAATGTCAATGTGGGTCATGATTTTCCCTCATACACAGTATTCAGGTAACCAGTTTATTGCCTTGGCTCATGAGAAGCCGTTAGATATAAAATGCACTGTTTTTCACTGATGGCGACAAACTAGCAGGAAAAAATCTCAAAACAAAATATTGTTTTAATGTCTGCGTGATCTGTCTTGGCCTTTAGTTTTTGAAAGGCCATAAATCTTTCCCAGTGCAATAGGTCATGTATAACCGAAATCTCTCTTGGCATCAGTTCTTTGTAAAATGATGTATTCATGTTTGAAAGGAATGATGGATTATTTACAGAGTGAATGAATGCTGAGGACCTCGTTGCATGAAAACCGTTATCCAGAAAGCTCCCATAGACTCCATTTTAGCCAAATAATACACATTTTGAAAAATGATTTTCTTTTTCTCTGTAATAATAAAACAGTAACTTGTACTTGATCCCAACTAATATATAATTAATCCTTATTGGAAGCAAAACCAGCCTATTGAGTTTATTTAATGTTTACATGATTTTCTAGTAGACTTTAGGTTTGAAGTTCCAAATTATGGGAAGATCCATTATCTGGAAAAGCCCGCCTAGTGTTGCAGCAAAAATGATGCCCATAGACTCCAATGAGTAAAAAAAATTGTTGCATGTCAATGCATTTTGGTGAATTTTCGAAAAACATAATTTCAAAACGTGTCAGATTTGCCCATCATTGTCGATGACGTTTTTTCTCACTCTAAATGTTTTGGTTTTAGTGTCCAGGGCGTTTTTGCTCAAGTTTCTCCTCACTCCAAATACATTAAAGTAAATGGGTATTTTTCCAGGAGTATTTTTTGCAGAAACTGCCCAACATGGAAATTTCGCTGCAAATCCATGACTGGCAAAAAAAATTGCTTACCACTTCATTATAAATGACAGCATTGAAGAATTTAGCAACATTCAAACAAAAAATGATATGGTCTTATAAGCATTCAGAACAATATGTTGAACAATATGTAGAGAATTACGCAAGAACAATTATTCTCTATAACCAGCCTAGTTATATTGGAAAGTGTAATTATAGAATATTTATTATTAGAATATCCAGCTGTGTAAGATATAGGGAGTCACCAGGAGGCCGAGTCAGATAATATTGTTATTAACTTTAATGCCATTATCCCATAACATACTACACAGATGATAGATTGGCAAAACAATGTTCTGTCTTTGTCAAAGGAATTGATGCAGTGCAGTTTAATATTCAGCTCTCAGAACTACAGAACTATCTATCTTTCCAACACCAGAAATCCCCATGGGCTGCATATTCCCAGAACAAACTGCACAGTTATTTCCAACAGCCCTCTATATTCCCTTATGTAATTCTCAGGATATGATACAGAAAGCAACAATCCATTGCCCAGTGAAATGTAAGACCCATCAATCCATCTCCATAACAAGTGAAGGGAGCAATTGGTGCCACTGGAACTGTATATAAGCTAATATTATAGAAAGTCTGGTGTCTACAGATCTGGACCTTCAATCACAAGCGGTCCCAGCTGTGCAGTATTATAGGTGTTGTTGCATTGCTTTTACTTAGTAATATCTGTCATGTCTGCCCACTCCTGTCTCACCTGGTGTGTTCTCTGCCATCTCCCCTTGGTTATCATTGGAACACCAATCATTCTAGTATAAAAGAAATAGCAGCGAGTGAAAGTAAATTGAGTAGAGATATCATTTTTAATGCTTTATCTAGGTGATGTTTTCCAGGGATAATTGGCCATATTACAAATACACTAAAGATGTGCGGGTCAACAAAAATTCAACCCAAACTCAACCCTAACCTGCCCACTCCCAATCTGCACTCAAACCCGTCCTACACTTCTATAGGTCCGCACCTACGGAGCGCATTTTAGGACATCCTGCGGCTAAATACCTTGTCCTTCCTGCGATGTCCTATGCCTTCTGAATGGCGCATCAAGTGCTTTTACCATCACTCATCGTCCAAATCTACACTCACACCTCCGTCCTGTACCCTCCCTTCTCAGCCGTCAGCCATGCTAACTCCGCCCTCAGCCTTCCGTCCTCAGTCTTCTGCCCTCAGTCTTCTGCACTCAGTCTTCTGTCTTCCACCCTCAGCCTTCCATCTTCTGCCTTCAGCCCTCAGGCTTCAGATCTCTCTCTTTGCACTGTTTAGAAGGCATAGGACATCGCAAGAAGTACGGGTATTTAGCCGCAGGATGTCCTAAAATGCGTTCCATACGCACCTGCCTCGCCCATCTCTTACATCACAAAGGGGATGGGCCAGGCATCCGCCTATAAATAGATGTTGCCAAAAAAAGAAGCCGGCACAGGAAGGAAGAGCACAACCTAAGTTTGCCCACAATCCACAAACTGTGTGTGGAGGATGGCCCAAACATGCCAAACCTGCGGGTAAACCAACACACATCACTAAAATACACCTATTAAGGTTTGCAAGTGGTTATTGTTTGTGTGTACTGTACAGATTATCAGAGACAGTATGGGTGCTTTGTCTCAGCATCATTTCCCTAGGAAAATAGCACAATACTTGGAAAATAACTTGACACAAACCCTTCATCATTTTGTACCTCAATGCATCTCTTCTCTTGTGTCTCCATACATTCCTGGCCAACTACTCCATTCCAAATTGTCACATCACCTACTTCTACTGCAATTTCTTGCCTTAAACATCAATTCAAATATACATACAGGTATAGGATCTGTTATCCATTAACCCGTTATCCATAAAGGTCTAAATTACGGGAAGGCCAACTCCCATTGACTCCATTCTTAATAAATAAGCGATATTGTTACAATGTTTTCCCTTTTTATCTGTAATAATAAAACGGCACCATGTACTTGATCCCAACTAAGATAAAACGATTATTAGAGGCAAACAATTATTTTGCTTTTATTTAAAGGGACACTGACACGTTCCTATAAAAATCAGAGGAACGTGTCAGTATAAAGTAAAGGCTGCACAAGGAATCATTTCGCTCAAAGCCCCCCGCAAAGCTGTCCCCAGCCCCTGCAAACCTGTGTTCACCCGACTCGCTGACAGTAGTAACTGATTTTCCGGGTTGCTTCAGTGACGCTGGGCTGGGGGCGGAGTAATCCTTCCATAGGCTGAATTCCTGTTTTCATTCGTAACAGCCTATAGAAAGGTTCGCTCCGCCCCCAGCCCGGGGTCACTGAAATGGCTCAGAAGGACTTTTAGCTGTGTCAGAGGGTGGTGTGATTCCTTGTGCAGCATTTACTTTATACTGACATGTTCCTATGATTTTAATAGGAATGTGTCAGTATCGCTTTAATGTAAAAATTATTTTTTAGTAGACTAAAGGTATGGTGACCCAATTTACAGAAAGAATCCGAGCATCCCAGATAACAGGTCCTATACATGTACAAGCAAAGAATGAGGAGATGCTTGAGGTACAAAAATGTTCAATATTCCTTGCAGAATTCCCTTTCTCTAAAGGATCTATAGTTTAGAGCAATTCTCTGTACCCTGCTGTTTGAATGGGATTTATTTAATATGCTATTACCCCTGTGATTGGTAGGAGCTGTGTATAATATAGTGTTCACTATACTTCTGGCATATTCGGTAGATACAACTAGATGCAAAGTTATTAATCATTCCTAGCATCTGCAATATCTATCAGGCATGGTGTTACTGCCCGTGAGGGGCTTTGCTTTCACTGCTACTCATTTAAAATTGTTTTTCCAAAGGAAGGAAATTGATAGGAAGCACAGATTTTGAAGCTTTTAAGAATGACGCAGATGACGCCTACGTAGCAAGAAAGGCTCTGTAGTAAATATACAGTATAAACATAATAATCATATGCCACCCACACAAGTGTACCCAAAAGAGTACTATAAAACATTTTTACCATCATGGCCCAAGGGTATATGGAAAGCACATTCATATCCATATCAAATGTTAGCCTAACCACATTAAAATCACTGTGTGTTCTAATATTTTATTTATATTTATTTATCACTTTTCTTACTGTCAGGAAAAGTGTTTTAGCAAACAGGCACATTTACTTAAGTATTTGCTTTAATTTGATCATTTACTGCTTTGAGCTCAGTCATGGCACGGAATCGTTAAGCTCAAAGGAATTAACATGCATTAAAAGTAACGCAGTTCAAATTAAAGGGGCATAATTATTTAGAGAAGCTCTTTTTCCCACTGGAAAATTTTTATTTACAGGGAAGCCAATTTATCAAAATTCAAAGTTTTTAGAGGTTTTTTTCTACTTTGAATAAACTCACAACTTAAAAAAACTTGAATGTTGAATTTATAAAATATTTATTTATAAAATATAAAATCCTTTAAATCCATTTTAAGTGAGTTTACAGGCTCAAAAAGAATGAAAACTTGAAAAACTCAAATTGTTTACATTTTGCCTGAGATAGTTACCATTATTCAAATTTATTATTTTGAATCGCAGGAAAATAATTACAAATGTTGATAAATAACCCCCTTAATGTTATTCTTCCTCATATTCTGATATAGCAGGTGAAATGATACTGTCAGTATCTGGGCTGTCTCATAGGTAAAGGAACAGCCTCTCCTACTCATTTAATAAGAGGTACAACAAAGGTTGGAAATCCAAGAGTCAGACATGGATGAAGTCAAAATGCAGTACAACGCTTGGGGGGGGGGGGATTACTAAAATTCAAATTTTTCAAACCCATAAATAAACTCATCATGCCTGAATGATCAAAAGATCCCAACTGAAAAAGCACAAACGGGAAAAAGTTTCAGAAAAGTCGCAAACCTGCAACATTTTTGACTTGTCACACAAGAACTTCTTTTTCATATTGTTGCACAAAAGCCAGTGTCATAACACCCAAAACCTCAAGAACTATGAAGCAAAAAAAAATGTCTTCCAGTTGTAAATGAAACATCTGCCATTGACTTCTTTATGATGTTTGACAGGTTTTTAGCTGAAGTATTTTAGGATTTGGAATATCACAGTTTTGTCGCATAATAATCCTGGAAAAGTCACGTTTTTTTTTCTGCAACTTTCTTTCGGGTTTTTGGCACCAAAATGCCAGACTCAAAAAAGTTTTATAAATCGGCCCCATTTATATGACATCCATAGCGATGATCACTTCTAAAAGAAAGTGAGAATCCAGTGTCTCTTTATTGCCAGGGCGCAGACATGTGCATCAGTGCATGTATAAGCGCTGAGCGTCATTTTGTCCATGCCAGCATCAATGTAAATACACCACAACACTGATACTTGTGCAACATACACAGGTGATGCCCCCCATCAGTCTTCTACATGTAAGACTAACTACAAAGTAATTCTGTGCTTTGTAACGGCACACTGTATGCATAAAGGGTGTTAATAACAAGAAGCTGAATACGATAGTCGAATCTTCTCTTCCTTTACTGCGGAAGACTTTGGTGTTTGATTTAAAATGATTCATTCTGCAAATATTGCGCAGCCCATAGAATATATTATCAATATGATCTATTTTTAGCTCAATAAGAAGACTGTCATCTAATCTGGTTTTGAAACTCCTCACACAGCATTAGCTTAATATAACCAATCTTTACAAAATAAAACTGCATATCATTTACATTTCTTTTGACCTTTTTAATATGCAGTATCTGTTTTAAAGAGTACCTGAAGGCTAAAGAATAGGAATGGAAGATATGAAGATCTTTTCCAATATTTGTAGATACATAAATAAGTGTATTTGGCCTAGTGATTAGAGGGGAGTGAATTGTATACTTAACTGGTCATTAGGGATGATCTAGTACAATTTCTGCTCGAAGAAATACCACCAGCATACACCAGATGATGCAAGTCTCCCTACCCAATGTTCTTCTATCTAGGGCATAATTTAGATGTGCAAATGAGGGAGAGTAGTAGGGTAATATGTTAAATGTTTTATGCAACTGTGTAATCAATGGTTAAAGGGATACTGTCATGGGAAAAAAAAAAATTCAAAATGAATCAGTTAATAATGCTCCTCCTCTCCTCCATCCACTGGGGACTTTCCCTAGCAACAGCTTCCTTCTAGCTCTCCCTAGTGGCACCTCTGAAATTATTATGTATTAAAGGGATCCTGTCTTCGGAAAACATGTTTTTTTCAAAACGCATCAGTTAATAGTGCTACTACAGCAGAATTCTGCACTGAATCCATTTCTCAAAAGAGCAAAAAGATTTTTTTATATTCAATTTTGAAATATGACATGGGGCTAGACATTTTGTCAATTTCCCAGCTGCCCCAAGTCATGTGACTTGTGCTCTGATAAACTTCAGTCACTCTTTACTGCTGTACTGCAAGTTGGAGTGATATCGCCCCCTCTCTTCCCCCCCCCCAGCAGCCAAACAAAAGAACAATGGGAAGGTAACCAGATAACAGCTCCCTAACACAAGATAACAGCTGCCTGGTAGATCTAAGAACAACACTCAATACTAAAAACCCATGTCTCACTGAGACACATTCAGTTACATTGAGAGGGAAAAACAGCAGCCTGCCAGAAAGCATCTCTCCTAAAGTGCAGGCACAAGTCACATGACATGGGGCAGCTGGGGAATTGACAAAATGTCTAGCCCCATGTCAGATTTCAAAATTGAATATAAAAAAAATCTGTTTGCTCTTTTGAGAAAACGCAAAACGCATCAGTTAATAGTGCTACTCCAGCAGAATTCTGCACTGAATCCATTTCTCAAAAGAGCAAACAGATTTTTTTAATATTCAATTTTGAAATCTGACATGGGGCTAGACATTTTGTCAATTTCCTAGCTGCCTCTGGTCATGTGACTTGTGCCTGCACATCAGGAGAGAAATGCTTTCTGGCAGGCTGCTGTTTTTCCTTCTCAATGTAACTGAATGTGTCTCCGTGAGACATGGGTTTTTACTATTGAGATGTCCTGAAAAAATGTGTTTAGTGGGAGCACTTACCGGACACTGGATTCAAACGTGCTACACAGCCAGCCGCCATCCCATGCGGTCAAAAGGATTCCAAGGACAAGAAGAAAAAACAGCGGAGCACCGTAAGAGTCCAGTAAAAGTATTTAAAAAAATGAAAGTTTTATTCAGTAAACATGTAAAAACAGGTTACAGCAGCAGTAAACCCTAGCTGCCCGCTTAACGCGTTTCGTGGCGTCCTGCCACTTCATCAGAAGCTTCATCAGGACGCCACGAAACGTGTTAAGCGGGCAGCTAGGGTTTACTGCTGCTGTAACCTGTTTTTAAATGTTTACTGAATAAAACTTTCATTTTTTTAAATACTTTTACTGGACTCTTACGGTGCTCCGCTGTTTTTTCTTCTTTTTACTATTGAGGCAGCTCTTATCTTGTGTTAGGGAGCTGCTATCTGGTTATCTTCCCATTGTTCTTTTATTTGGCTGCTGGGGGGGAAGGGAGGGGGTGATGATCACTCCAACTTGCAGTAAAGAGTGAATGAAGTTTATCAGAGCACAAGTCACATGACATGGGGCAGCTGGGAAATTGACAAAATGTCTAGCCCCATGTCAGATTTCAAAATTGAATATAAAAAATCTGTTTGCTCTTTTGAGAAATGGATTTCAGTGCAGAATTCTGCTGGAGCAGCACTATTAACTGATTCATTTTGAGAAAAAAATTTTTTCCCATGACAGTATCCCTTTAAGGCAGGCAGAGAAGTTTGGTATGGGTAGCAGAGGATCAGAAAACCAAAGCGTTTAGAATCCAAGCTTAGAATCATAAAGTCATGGTGCCTTAAAATGCTCAGTTTATTTTTATTCAAATATGTAACATTTCGGCACGTTCCTTTGTCAGAAATGTTAAGGAAAAGGCCAGGGTGTGATGGTGAGTATTTAATTATACAGTTATCATGGTACTGACCATTACATTTTTAGTTTAGTACAGCTTGAAGATTCTATATATCCAACTGTGAAAATGGTTTATCTGAATGTATCTACGCAGTCACCAAAGGAAAAATGTATTTTATTCTGTACAGTAACTCACTAAAACTAACAGATGCACAAACCCATGTAATAAGCACTTGAGCTGCAGATAAACACGTACAGTACCTTGTGCTTTTTGGGTTAAAGGAAATACACATATATACTGAAGCTAATGTCCACATGCTGCAACTATACTGGTTTTGCTTACTATGCACAATAAATTAGAGTTGTTTTTTTTTTGCATATATGAAAATCAGCCTAGTTCTCTGTTAGCTCAACAAATAATTAGGTCATCCTAGAAATTAGATATGTCATGGGACTTTGTTTATTTTTAAATTTAGCCTTCCATTTGAAGAAAAAAAAGAGAATGTTTTAGGTGTTTTAAAGGAAATCATTTCTCAAGTGTTTTCCATAAGCTGACTTTGGCCCAGATGTAGTAAATAATGGTTAATTATCCCTAGTTTTTCTACAGAGCTGTGATCTTCAGCATGTGATATACTGGTATTTGTCTAACTGCATCTCCCAGTGGAAGTCACAGTGGAGCTTGCTGACCTCTAGAAAGGTTAATAGCAAGGGAAACCCTCTGTGAATTCTAATATCCTGATCATCTGCAGTGTCTACAGGAGGGATGCCTTATACTTTATACATTACAGTCAGGGGGTGCAATTTAAAATTCTCTCCATGCTATTTGTTTAAGCTAATATTCTGATTCATCTTTAAAGTATGAGGCATCTCATTTTCATATCTGAATTGGATGAGATTTTATTCTTTTTTTAATTCATTTATTAAGCAGATTTCTTTTAAAGGGGGTTCTCTTTTGGGACTCCTCTCTGTCATATGATGCCTTCTAAGTTGCTTATCCAAGCCATACTTGGAACTGAAGTTGGAGCAGCTACTAAAATGCAGTGGATCAGCAGTTGCTTATACGGGATCTCCATGCAAAAGGAAAGTTAGCAAAAAACATTCGATATTCTTATCAAGGATGTGTATTTGAAGCGTCATGGGATAAAATGTATAGGAAATATAGGATTCTACACAAAATTATAAACTTTTCAATATTTTTTGCATTTTGTTTTTAAATATTTTTCATGAACAAACAGGTCATACAAAGCCTTTAATGCAATTAAAAAAGGGACATTCTAATTGCACATTTACACTACCTATATTTACATGTGGATCATGTGCATAAGCTGTTGCTCAAACTACAATTGCAGGTATGGGTCCCATTATCCAGAATGCATGGGGTTATCCAGATAACGGATCTTTGCATAATTTGGATCTTCATACTTTTAGGGGCCCATTTACTTCGTTCGAGTGAAGGAATAGAATAAAAAAAACTACGAATTTCGAATGTTTTTTTTGGCTACTTCGACCATCGAATTGGTTACTTCGACTACGACTTCGAATCGAATGATTCGAACTAAAAATCGTTCGACTAGTCGAAGTACTGTCTCTTTAAAAAAAACTTTGACCCCCTAGTTCGCCACCTAAAAGCTACCGAAGTCAATGTTAGCCTATGGAGAAGGTCCCCATAGGCTTTGCAAGCTTTTTTTGGTCGATCAAAAATCGTTTGATCGATGGATTAAAATCCTTCGAATCGAACGATTCGAAGGATTTAATCGTTCGATCAAATGATTTTTCGTTCGTTTGAACGAATTGCGGTAAATCCTTCGACTTCGATATTCGAAGTCGAAGGATTTCCATTTGGCAGTCGAATATCGAGGGTTAATTAACCCTCGATATTCGACCATAAGTAAATTTGCCCCTAAGGGTCATATTTATTAATCTGTAGAAAAAAAACTTCGGGATAATACACCACACATCGGCAGGCTTCACCGTGTAAAAAACTGCGTAAAATATTTACAATTTTTTTTCTTAGAGTGACCAGAAACAGTATAAAATAATAGTGGCAAATCTGGCGTTCACATGACATTAAATTACATGCGATTAATTCGCCATTTATTTTACATAGCCCTTTTTTTGGGCTAATTTCACTTTACACAGCATAATAAATATGCCCCTAAGTCTACTAGAAAATCATTTAAACATTGAATAAAACCAATAGGCTAGTTTTGCTTCCAATAAGAATTAATTATATTCTAGACTGAATCATTATTACAGAGAAAAAGTAAATGATAAGCGAAACTGCCACCTTTTGCTTTGCTTAAAGGAACAGTAACACCAAAAATAGGGTTTTAAAGTAATGAAAATATCTTGTAGTGTTGCCCTGCAGTGGTAAAACTGGTGTGTTTGCTACACAGCATCTTATTTATATAAACAAAAGTAGTGTTTTATTATACAAACAAAGCAGTTTTACCAGTGCAGGGTAACATTGCATTATATTTTTATTACTTTAAAACAATTACATTTTTTTATGTTACTGGTCCTTTAAAAATTTGCAAATGGTGTTTTTTTTCATTATTTTTTCTTTCACCAAATGCATTGGAGTCTATGGCGTTTTTCTCACACCAAATGCAGTGGTACCAATAGGTGTCAGATGGGAGTTTTTTTCTCACAATAAATTGTGTTGGAGCCAACACAGGGTTTTTTATCTCCTGTGAGAAAACAAGCAATTTTTTTTTCAGGCAAATCGAAGCCTGCGAAAACATGTTTTTATGTCGAATAATTACAATATTATAGGTCACTAGGGAATTCCATGATTACTGTATATACAAGTCATGGAACGCCACAGTGACTTATAATACCCTTATATTTTGCAAAAGGTGATAATTTTTTATATAAACACAAATTTCAGCAAGTCTTGTGAAAGAAAATGACATCACTAAGATAAGCACTAAGAATACTTGATGATGTCCCTAAGCACCGTTTATATAGTGAATAAAGTACCCCCTTTTGTAAAATATATAGATATTTTAAGTCAACGAGGAGTTCCATGACTATATAAAAGCACGAGGCCGAAGTTTACTTCTAATATCCTCATATTTTCCAACAAGGGGTACTTTAATAATTATAATACACATGTTTTAGTGAGTCATGTGACAAAAATGACATCACTAGTTAACGTTTATAAGGATATCATCTACAGGATATTCATGGCTAGTGTGTGATATTTTTATCCCCTCTTTAATTAGTTATCGAAGATGATGCCCAAATTAGAGTTCCCAGGATTCCATTGATTTAGAAAGTTGGGAAATCATCAAATGCTCGAAAAAAAAAAATTCAGAATTGTTAGTGTCTCACAGTAAGAAAATGATTTCCATGTGTAATACTTAGGGGGCCGATTCACTAACTTCGAGTGAAGGATTCGAAGGTAAAAAACTTCGAATTTCGATGTTTTTTTTGGGCTACTTCGACCTTCGACTACGACTACGACTTCGAATCGAAGGATTCGAACTTAAAATCGTTCGACTATTCGACCATTCGATAGTCGAAGTACTGTCTCTTTAAAAAAAACTTTGACCCCCTAGTTCTCCACCTGAAACCTACCGAAGTCAATATTAGCCTATGGGGAAGGTCCCCATAGGCTTGGCTAACTTTTTTTGATTGAAGGATATTCCTTCGATCGTTGGATTAAAATTTGGATTTTATCGTTCGATCGAAGGAATTATCCTTCGATCGAACTATCTGCGCTAAATCCTTCGACTTCGATATTCAAAGTCGAAGGATTTTAATTCCTAGTCGAATATCGAGGGTTAATTAACCCTCGATATTCGACACTTAGTGAATCGGCCCCTTGCAGTATGTAGACTTTTGGGCTATGTTGACTTTTAGTATGTTATAGAACGGCCAATTCTAAGTAACTTTTCAATTGGTCTTCATTGTTTTTTATTTATAGTGTATTAATTATTTGCCTTCTCTGAGGCAGCACACAGACCATCACAAAATGGTGGTTCAAGGCAAGAGATGTAAAAAGACAATATTTGCTAAGATTCTTTAATATGTCACTTAATATCTAAACTATCTGTTACTTAAGTATTCATTCTGGGGGTATAGGTTTCCTTTAAAGTAATTCAAATATAATGTACTTTTGCCCTGCAATGGTAAAACAGGTGTGTTTGCTTTAAAAAGACTACTATAGTTCATATAAACAAGCTGCTGTGTTGCCATGGGGGCAGCCATTCAGTTTGTAAAAAAAGGAGCAGAGAACCTAGCCTGGTTAGGGTGAGATGGGCTAAAAGGAGCCAAAAAAGCCCTTTACATGAAAAAATGCAGCTTCAGTCCTTCTGAAAATAGTAGGTATGTACTTGCCTTGCCTTGGGGTTATCCTAGATTCTGCCCTGTCATTCACTCCTCATATCCAGTCACTTATTAAATCATGTCACTTCCACCTAAGGAACATATCCAAAATACGATCATTTATCACCCAAGATGCTGCCAAAATTCTTATTCACTCTCTCATCATATCACGTCTAGACTACTGTAACTCTCTTTTAATTGGCCTCCCCCTCCAGAGACTGTCACCTCTCCAGTCCATAATGAACACTGCTGCCAGGCTCATACACCTCAGCAACCGCTCATCCTCTGCCTCGCCATTCTGTCAATCCCTGCACTGGCTTCCGTTACCTTTCAGAATCAAATTCAAATTAATGACACTGACTTTCAAAGCACTTCACAACTCTGCTCCACCCTACATCTCTGAACTCATCTCTATATACTCACCCACTCGCTTACTTCGCTCCTCTACTGACCTGCTACTCAACTCTT
This sequence comes from Xenopus laevis, assembly GCF_017654675.1. NCBI lineage: Eukaryota > Metazoa > Chordata > Amphibia > Anura > Pipidae > Xenopus > Xenopus laevis. The sequence continues at coordinate 34,221,896 of NC_054379.1, read as the reverse complement.
CTCTCATTACCTCCTTACATGCTCGCATTCAAGACTTTGGAAGGGCTGCACCCCTCCTCTGGAACGCTCTCCCACGATCTGTCCGACTTTCTCCCAACCTTTCTGCTTTCAAAAAATCTCTGAAAACGCACTTCTTTCGAGAAGCCTACCCTCACTCTGCTTAACTACCAAACGCAACACCACATACAACACCACATTTCTCACCCACTTACTTCGATCTTGCCCACTCCCACACCTTGTGTATTACTCCCTTCCCTTTAGACTGTATGCCTATGCATAGGGCCTTCCTCACCTCTTTGTACCTGTATTGATTGTGATGTTTGTTACTCCATATATTCTATGTATGTAATTCATGTGATGTAGTTGTATAATCACAGTTACTTTACAGTGCTACGCAATATGTTGGCGCTATATAAATACATGTTAATAATAATAATAATAATTGCCTCGTGCCATATACAAAGCCATACCTTACCACCAAAAATTAGAGTTTAACTCTATGGGGCACATTTACTAAGGATCGATACTTCGATAGTCAAAGTATTTTTTCGGGCCGTTTTCGAACGAAGTAAAAATTGTTCGAACAATCGATTAAACCGTTCGATTCGAACGATTTAAAAAAATAAATACTTAGACTTCTAAAAACGTAGCAAAATACTGGCTGTAGGTTCTAGGAGGTCCCCATAGGCTAACATAGCAATTAGGCAGGTTTAAGGTGGCGAAGTGTCGAAGTCGAAGTTTTTTTAAAGAGACAGTACTTCAAATATTCGACCATTCGAAAATCGAAGTTTTTTCAATTAGAATCGAATTTTGGCCTATGCGATGGCCGAAGTACCCAAAAATGAGTTCGAAATTCGACGTTTTTGAATTCAAAAATTCACTTCGAATTCAATTCGACTCTTAGTAAATGGGTCCCAAACATAAAGTATTATGGGTGGAGACATGCAAATCACTCCTTCACATCTCTTTGGCCAACTATGCATCCAGAACCACTGGTTTATAGCACAGATACAGCCTAATGGTTCAGAGCCATATATCGAAACTTGCAGACAGCCTGTTTCAATCTTGTTAGATCTCATCAGTGCAAGATATTGGAGCACGGCTTATGAATGGTTAAAAAAAAGTTCTATAAGACCAACGGAGCTCCAATTCACTTCTACAGGACCTTGATTGCTTTTACTTGCCGAAGTTTAGAACTAGTTTCTAGAGTTCTCCTGATTGTCATACTTCATTAATTTTGAATTTTTTGAGCTTTGTAGAAATGAAAAATAATCACATATTTTTAAACGTGAAAAATATAGAAATTGGAATGTTAGTAAATAGGCCATATAATGTGTCTACAATAAATAAACTAACGAGTTACACCAAATGTAACAAAACATCTGCAAATAATCCGACGAGAAACAAGAAAACGTCTTACACAACATATACAATATGAGAAATAATGCGTAAAAGGGAAAAAAACTGTTCTTAAGGCTGTATATTAATGCACATTTGTCAAATCACAGTATGGTATTTCTTGAAGAAGATGAGACCAATAACTGCCTCCAGCAAAGAAACAAAATGCATTACATTAAAAGAGTCTGTCTTTATTTCTCTCTAGAGGCCAATAATGTGTTGAATAATACGAGGAAGTAAAGAAATGCACAGCATATAGAAACATTAAATTAGGGTTATTTGTTTCATGTTAAAACATAGGTCATCATAAGGTGTTCCACAGAAATACAGAGAAGAAGACAGCAGCATAGATGGTTAATGTATGGGATCCGTTATCCAGAAAGCTCCGAATTAGGGAAAGGCCATCTCCAATAGACTCCATGTTATCCAAATAATACAATTTTTTTTTTAGAATGATATCTTTTTTTCTCTGTAATAATAAAACAGCACCTTGTACTTTAATCATTTTAATCATTAATCTTTATTGGGAGCAAAGCCAACCTATTCGGTTTAGTTAATGTTTACATGATTTTCTAGAAGACTTAGGGGCAGATTTATCAAGGGTCGAATTTCGTAGTAAAAAATGCTTCGAAGTTCGACCATCGAATTAAAATACTTCAACTTCGAATATTGATTCAAACGATTTTAGCGTACGATCGAACAATTTTACTTTGATGTGTAAAGACTTAGAAAATTGGTCTAGAAGGTCCCCATAGGCTAACATAGGATTTCGGCAGGTTTAATTTGGCGAAGTATTGAAGGCGAAGTTTTTTTAAAGAGACAGTACTTCGATTATCGAATGGTCGAATATTCAAATAGAATTTGAAGTAAATTTGAAGTTGTAGTATCCTATTCGATGGTCGAAGTATCCAAAAAATTACTTTTTAATTTCGAATTCACTTCGACCCTTGATAAATCTGCCCCCAAATTATGGAAAGACACTTTATCCAAAAAAAATATGTTGCGATATGTGTCATGGATAGGTACTTAGTCCTTAGTGCATGGGTCTATAAAGGGTGCGGTTTTTGCACCCATTTGTAGTGATGGGTGAATTTGGGGCACAATTCCCACGAAATTCAAGAAACAGCAAAAAATTCACAAAACGGCTTCTGCGTCTCGTTTTGGACGCTGGCGTCCATTTTTTGGACACTTGCGAAAATTCATCAGTGAAAATGCGACCGTGTCCAAAAAACTGTGTCCATTTTTTTTGATGTTGGTGTAGTTTTGCGGCGGTTTCACAAATTTCGGGAATTCGCCGCGAATTTGCACCTGGCGAATAAATTCGCCCATCACTACCCATTTGCACTTGCAGTTGAAATGATTTCCTGTAAACTCTTACACGTTTTATTTCTTACTCCAAATATGTCAAGCTAACAAACAGGTGCAACAGGAATCCTGGCACCATGCTGGTATTTACTGTGTTGTAAAAATGAAAGCCTAATAGCAAACACTTTCCTCATAACAGCGGAATTTGCTTTCTCCAAACGTTTGCACTCTGGTTCACATTATCAGGACTATTATCTCAGTTTAAATTGCATTTCCTGTCTATTCCACGCTGATTACAATAGTGGTTGGATACAAACTTGACAAGGATCAGGCTGAAGGAGAATTACTAAGGTAAAAGTGTCAGTCAGCTGTTATAATGGGAGACAGCAGCTGTCAGGCTTGGAAGCAATAAAGCAAAACCAGCACATGGAGATATAAAACTGGATGATTTTTTTTTTTTTTAGCAGGTTATTTTACATGTTTTTATGTCAAAAATATATATTTTTCAGATATAAACATTTTGACACTGCATTGCATATACAAATCCTAATACATAAGGATATAATTTGATGATTGACTTCGCAACCCATATAAAATGTGATACATATAACATCTACAGTAAATCCTACAACATACTGATCTGTACCAAACAACAGACATTTTAGATGAAGGTCATCTGTATTTACATGCATTAGTCGTTGTTATAGCAATAAAAGAACAACTTTTAGGCAGAGCCAATATCAATCTCTCTTTAAAGAACCAGTAACACTAAAAAGGCTTCATATACTTTCAAATATAAAGTGTCATTTTGTAAAAATGATGTGTGTGTAGTGATGGGCGAATTTATTCGCCAGGCGCAAATTCGCAGCGAATTCCATTGATTCGCCGTCGGCGAATAAATTTATGAAACCGCCGTGAAAATTCGCCAGTGTAAAAAAATGGATGCCCGCGCAGTTTCGCAAATATTTTGCCGTTTCGTGATTTTCACGGGACATTCGCAAATTTTTCGACGAACCGAAACGCCCCAAATTCGCCCATCACTATGTGCGTGCTGTGAAGTGATTAAGCCTCTTGTGTTTTTTGACATATGCTTCTTGAAGCAGCTGTAGGACCAATGTGCAAAGCAAATAGCAAATAGAAAATGAAAGCAATGTTTTTTTTTAATACAAAAAAGACTGTCCATAAAAGGGAGAATTGTGCCATACTTACCCTGATCTGCCTTACCTGGATGAACACCATGCCAGTACTCACCCGGTTAGCCCCTTCCCCCTGCTTTCATCATATGGACCTTCCCAAATGAGGTAATGTGCAGGGGGACAAAAAGGTCCCTTGGACTAACGACCCCTGTATTTAGGATTCCATTGCAATAGGAGCATGGATGGAGTGTTTTGTGTACAGGCTGTGTCAATTTGGTAAATTGAGTGGGAGAGTGAGGCACGAAAAGAAGAGGGTCCTCCTGGAAGCAGAGACCAGGGGAAGAACAGCATCTGCATTGCTGGTAAATTTTTAATACTGTCCCAAGCGTTCAGGGCCGCTCCTGCCATGAGACAAGGTGGGAACCTTGCCTCAGATGACAACAGGTTAGAACAGGTGGTCAAAAGCAGCCTCTGGAAAGTTTAGTAGGGGCAGATTTATCAAGGGTCCAAATTCAATTGGAAAAACGTCAAAATTCAAATACAAAAAGACCAACTGAAATTAAATCAAAGGTTTTTTTGGCCGAATAGGATCAAATCGGTCCATTTTCGATCAAATCGTACGATTCAAAGTTTTTCCCAAAACCAAGTCCACCAATTGACTCCAAATAGGTTCTAAAAGGTCCCCCATAGGCTAAAACAGCAATTTGGCAGGTTTTAGATGGCGAATGGTGGAAGCAAAACATTTTTCAAAGGTTTTTGCATGGTATTTTGACCATATGCCATTATTGTTTTTGTTGTCTCAGAATAGATTATAGTGAGGGAATTTTTAAAAAGGTATAGAGGTGAATAAAAAAGTAAATAGTAGTGATGGCCGAATTGATGAATTCCCGCGATTCGCCGATGGCAAAGAAAATTTGCTGTCGAATATTCGCCAGCGGCAAAGAAAAATGGACGCCGGCGTCAGTTTTTTTGGACGCCTGCGCATTTTCGCTGGCAAATGTGCGCCGGTGTCCAAAAACGGTTGACGACGTCCAAAAATGGATGCCCAAGTCAAAAACGAGACACCGGTGCCATTTCTTGCATTTTTCGCCGTTTCGGGAATTTCGCAGGAAATTCGCAAATTTTTGGGCGAAACGGGACAAATTCGCCCATCACTAGTAAATAGAAGCAAACACAGATATTTGAAGAGAATTCATCACAGGAAACAAGTTAAAACATTTTAACCTGAATTAGGCCTTTTGGGAACAAAATCCCTCTTCAGGAAAAAGCTAATTTCATTAAAACATGAACAGGGGAATATTTCAACCTTTAGTGAATCAGTCCCTTAAAATAAATATGACACTTGTGACCTTTTTGCATGTAGCTAGCTCTTTGCAAGTTAATGTTAATATTCTTGTCTGTGGCTTTTTTTTTGTGAGCTATAATGTTTTTTGGAAGGACCTACCATGGCAGAGGTTTTTCAATTCAATAATGTAGGGAAATGCAGTTTGTTCTGAATCTCGATGTATCTTGGGTGGAGAAACTCGGTGAAAGAAATCACGGCTACTTTCTTGCTGACTCCTATTAAGATTAATATTTATTTAATTTATTTTATATTTTTTAAATTTTAGCAATCTCCTCAATCTCTATGGGACTCTGAAAAAATATTGCATTGGAAAGCACACTGTTTATATTGAGAAGTTTATGCTATATCCTCTTGGATGTCCTTTCACTTTCTTAAACTCAACAGACAAAACAGAACTGATCATATTCTCAAACACACATGCCCTTCCCTGACCCTGTCAGTTACCAAAAACAAACTATCATTCATTCCAGTACACAGGTTCACTGTCTTGGAGTCATGTCCAAAATGCTGCTGCAAGACTCATCTACCTCCCTCTTAAACCCACCTCTGTTACACATCTCTCCGAAAATCTCTGCACCTTTGAATTCTTGTATCAAATGTAAACTCCCAACCCTTACCAACAAAGCTCTGTTTTACAATGCCCCCCTTACATTTCACAGTGCTTAGAGTCAAACAAGTGGTGATGTCTCAATTTTATTCCTCCTTAGAGATCTTACCTTGTCCAAAAAGTAGAGATGCACTGAACCCACTATTTTGGATTCGGGCAAAACTCCTGAATCCTTTGTGGAAGATTCGGCCGAATACGGAACCGAATCCAAATCCTAATTTGCATATGCAAATTAGGGGCGGGAAAGGAAAAAGTGGGAACAAAATTTGTTTACTTCTTTGCCTTGTGACGAAAAGTCATGTAAAAATTCTGCCCTGCCCACAATTTGCATATGCAAATTAGGATTCGGATTTGGTTTGGCAAGGCACAAGGATTCGGCCGAATCTGAATCCTACTGAAAAAGGCAGAATCCCGAGCCGAATCCTGGATTCGGCGCATCCCTACCAAAAAGATGTAGTTTTATGTTTATCTCATATTACTGTCTGTTTCCTCTTAAAGCCTTTCTGTCAATCACAGTGAAAATCTGACAGTAAACACGCTGGGGTTAACTTACTAATACATGGGACCTCGTGTGTTAAGATGATTGAGCGCCAATCAGTAGTAATGCTTTTATCGAGTGTAGTGATTGCTAACATCACAGAACTTGAACAGAAAATAAAACATCTTGGTAATATTGATCCCATAAAACTACCCACCTTACTCTTTAGTTCTTTAACGTTAACATCAAATAAAACACATAATTACAAATGCTGCATTATTTCAGTCATCTAGCTGTTATCTAGCTACAGAGATTAACGTGCTATTTTTCGGCCTCATGGAACAGGTGTGGGATCTGTTATCTGGTAACCCGTTATCCAGAAAGCTCTGAATTACAGAAAGGCCATCTCCCATAGACCTGATTTTATCCAAATAAAATAATTTTTTTTAAATGATTTCCTTTTTCTCTGTAATAGTAAAATAGTACCTTGTACTTGATTCCAACTAAAATATAATTAATCCTTATTGGAAGCAAAACCAGCCTATTGGGTTTATTTAATGTTTACATGATTTTCTAGTAGGAGAAACAAACCCTTAATAAAGAAAAACCCTACCCCAATATTCTACATAGACCCCCCTTCCTCCTTCCTCCCAGCCTAGCTGCCCCCCCCCCCGGGCAAATGCCCCTAACTCTTTACTTACCCCTCCGTGCAGATTCTGTCCAATGGAGTTCACAGGCACCATCTTCTTCTCTTCTGTAATCTTCAGAATGAGACTGGTGGAGCGACACATGCACAGTTGGAGCAATTTCCTGTTTTGCGGCAACTGCACATGTGCCAAAACTCATGAAAATTGCTGAAGCGCCAGTTTCATTCTGAAGATTACCGAAGCGGCTGAATATGGCGCCCGTGAACTCCACTGGACAGAGGGAGGGGGGTATATGTAGGGTAGAGGGGGTAAGGTTTTTTTTTATTAAGAGTTTGTTTCTCCTTTAAAGGGGACCCGTTACCCAAAAAAAATTTCCAAATCCTATTTTATCATGTTAGCCAAGCAAAATTAACTTTAATTACACTGTATACATCATTTGAATCTTGTTTCCTTCAGTCAGGGAACTTAGAATTATAGCAAGCAGGCAGGAGCCATTTTGTGGACACTGTTATTAAGGCACTCCTTGCACCTTCTCAGAATCTTGTTTGTGCACTAGAATGGGGGACCTGATGTCCATCCCCATGCCCCATACACAATAAAATGGTTAAGAGAACTGGGGGAAATGTGAGGAGACCTGTGACATGTAGGAAGTGCTGAATGGAAAGTGAAAGTAATTGCTTGCCCTGCCTCTATGCCTAAGGCATAGAAGAGGGGCGGGCAATATTTGATTGACAGCTGAGATTTGTAAATGAGTTTACAACAGCTATGAATGCTTTAATAAAAAATGTATTTGGATTTCATGTTTAATTTGAAAAGGACTTTTATTATACAGTTTATGTCTGGGTGACAGGTCCACTTTAAGGTACTACAGAAAGATCTATATCAGGAAAACCCCAGGTCCTGAGCATTCTGTATAACAGGTCGCACACCTGTATTATATTGTAACATCATGATGAATCAAATGGAGGACATATAGCTATTTAGTTTGGTTGTCCTGTTACAGGAACAAAGTATATGGTGATGGATTAACAGAGTCAGGCATGATTATCATTTGGTGTATTATTTTGCATTTTAATTGGCCTGCCAGTCTTGGAGAGCTGGGAAAATGTTTGACCAAAACTTCTCTAAGAATACAACCCTGATGTTGCTGGTCTGGACTATAGTGTTGAGCAGTGTGGTTAAGCAAGAATATTCACAATGAATCACAAGAAGATATCAACAAGACATCAAACATTATTACTTTGATCTCTTGATAAAAACACAATAGAACTTTTTTTTCCTCTTTTAGAATGATAAAAAAAAATTGTTGACTGAGTATTGATTTAATGTATTCCCTTATGAAAGAAATGTAACATAGATATTGTTTACTTAAGTTATAACAAGGAAACAAAAAGAACGGAGAAAACAATTCATATCTGCAAGTCTAGGGGGCACATTTACTTAGCTCGAGTGAAGGAATAGAATAAAAAAATACTTTGAATTTCAAAGTTTTTTTTTGGCTACTTCAACCATCGAATTGGCTACTTCGACCTTCGACTAGGACTTCAACTTCGACTCAAACTAAAAATCGTTCGACTATTCGACCATTCGATAGTCAAAGTACTGTCTCTTTAAAAAAAACTTAGACCTCCTACTTCGCCAACTAAAACCTACCGAGCATCAATGTTAGCCTATGGGGAAGGTCCCCATAGGCTTTCTAGCAAATTTCTGATCGAAGGAATTTCGTTCGATTCGAAGGATTTAATCGTTCGATCGACCGATTATTCCTTCGATCGAACGAATAGTCGAAGTCGAAGAATTTAACTTTGACAGTCGAAAATCGAGGGTTAATTAACCCTCGATATTCGGCCAATAGTAAATGTGCCCCTGAGAGTACATAAACATTATTTACCACTAAAATATAATAAGTATTGCAAAGCAGTGACCAGGAAAGCAAAGATGGGGGGGGAAAAAAGGAATTGATTGCTTCACGAGAAAAACTAATCCTAAAAAATAGTAACAGTAACAAGATGTGGTTCCATTAAAGTGGACTTCCCATAAAATGCTCTTTTTTTGTTCCTACTAACTCAAAAATAGTAATCACAATCTGATATCGTTAAACTTTAAGATAATTATCTAGTAAGAACTAGCCCTGGAGGACTAGAAATGTTTCATTTTGCAGTGTTGCTTTAATGATACATCTCTATGGCTTTTTGGACCACAACTCTCATGTAGCGCTTACCTTTCATAATAAACTGGAGTATGCTGAAAGTCCAGCAACATATGGGTGGAGCAACACTACTGCGGAAGATATATGTCCTGTCTAAAATCAGTAAATTGTTTGGTTACCTGGGTCTCGGAAAATGCTAATCTGTTTAATGATTTCCTCAGAATAAACAAAAGTGGAACCACTGTAGATATAAAATTAAACATTTAAGCAAAGTTAATGTGAACAAATCTCTGTGTTTGACCAGGTCATTATTTTTAATTTCTCATCAATGAACACAGATGGGCAGAGATTAATACATCTGCCCCTTAGCACAGTGTTGATTCACACTATGGTCTGGTTATTAATCAGGAAAAAAAATCTTCTAAGGTTAATTGGAGAAATCTTCAATGATTTTAATTTTTGGCCAGATCAACTAGGAGTTCAAATAGGAAAAGCTTGAACTTGATGGATGAAGACTTTTTTACAACATCTCTATACTTGTCAAAATCTCTGATTAGCTGGTCACCCAGTGCTCTTGGATGGCAAGTGAGCAAACAAATTGTTCCAGAACTGAAAATAATTGTCTAAATCCTTTCTTCACCACCCCCTATGCTATTTGCATTAGGGAATTTGAAGAGATTGCAAATTTAGAAAGCTGATGTTGCACACAAATGGTAAAATCCTACGTACCAGAAAGACCTAACAATTAATACAATTATTACTTAAATGATAAAAAAAAAAAATTAACAAAAAAATAATAAAATGCTGGAGTAGATCAAAGTCAAAAATATCACTGTTTTCTTATGCAAACACTTGTATGGGTTTGTGAATTCATATTAAAGATTCATTTAGCAGAAATTAATAAACCAAAAAATATGAAACCCCGGGTGTAAAATCAGGAAATGATTACCTATGACTCATTAAATATATTATAGCGATTTCAGAATATTATTACTCTTCATGGCCACTGAACAAAGTCTCATTCACTGTATCTGAAATTAATTAATAGCCCTATCATTCTTGATCTGTATTATTATTGTTGTTGCATAAAAATAGTTGCAGTGCCTAGGACACACATTGTATTATACTTACATTTAAAATAAATCTAATATTTAATATATCTGGGCTAAAATCCTATGCTTGGTAAAGAATAATTACATTGCTCTCTTACAGTGCCATCTTTAAAGGAGAACTAAACCCTAAAAATTAATATGGCAAAAAATTCCATATTTTATATACTGAACTTATTGCACCAGCCTAAAGTTTAGGCTTCTCAATAGCGGCAATGATCCAGGACAATTCACAGGGGATCACCATCTTGGAAAGAGTCTGCAACACTCACATGCTCAGTGGGCTCTGAGCAGCTGTTGAGAAGCTAAGCTTAGGGGTTGTCACAAATTATCAAGCAAAAAATGAGGTTGGTCTGTAATATAAGCTGGTGCTGCAGGGTTGATTATAAAATTCTGATGCTAATTGCACTGGTTTCTGTGCTGCCATGTAGTAATTATCTGTATTAATTACTAATCAGCCTTATATTGTGACATGTATATTCTATGTGTACTGTATATTGTGAGTGGGTCCCTAAGCTCAGTAAGTGACAGCAGCACAGAGCATGTGCAGTGACTCAGCAGAAAAGAAGATAGGGAGCTACTGGGGCATCTTTGGAGACACAGATCTTTACTGCTAAAGGGCGGTGGTTGCCTTGGGTCGGTACTGAAGCTCAAAACATAATGTACAAAATTTCTAGCCTACTTCTTTAGTTCAGCTTTAGTTGTCCTTGAAGGGTTAAGTTCTAAGACTTGTGGCATTATTTCTAAAGTAATTGGGCTAATGGAACCATTGCTCTGAAGATTAACATAAATAGAAGAACAGAGTGGAAATTATTTCAGCTTGTGTATAAGGAAAATGCAGCTAAGGAGGAGTTGTTTTACATCTATGGTGGAGGTAAGTACAGAGAACACAGGCTACTGGTCCATAGTGAATGTAGGGAGTGACTGGGTAGGGCTAGTATAAAATATTGTCTGGGGTACAAAGAAGCTTGAGTATTGAGTATTAGCAAAGGGGTATTCCACACAGTGAAGAAAGTTTAGAGCCTCTCACTCAGCATCTAGATCTAGGTCAGGGGTGTCCAACCCGCGGCCCGCGGGCCGCATGCGGCCCGGAATGGAGGTCCGTGCGGCCCAGCAGGAAGCGTGCGTCAGAGGAAAGGCACGCCTCCTCTCCCCACAGTTTTGCTGGCTGCAGCCTCTCTGTGCTGTGCGTGCGGTGCGTGTGACGTCAGCGCCGGCGCTCTGCGTGTGACGTCAGCGCCGGCGCTCTGCGTGTGACGTCAGCGCCGGCGCTCTGCGTGTGACGTCACCGCCGGCGCTCTGCGTGTGACGTCACCGCCTGTGTTCTCCAGTCTCCCCAACGGCTGCTAGCTGCTGCTAGCTAGCAGCGCGTGTTTTTGGCGCCAATTTCCTGGCTTTGCTGGGCCCTGCCCCCTCTTGTCTGGCAGCGTGATAAAAGGCACAGAGAGAGAGCAACTCCCAAAACTACGTGGCGAGCAACTCCCAAAACTACGTGGCTCTTCTCCTGCCTAATGAAAGGCTAGCTTCAGCCTGCAGCTTACTGGCAAGTCTGGCACTCTTGCACTCCACAGCAACCAATTATTATTACCTCAGCTCCCCTGGTTCAGCACAATACACCTGCACAGTATTTTTACAGGTACAGAATTTTTTACTGTTTTAGTCTGGCTTAGTGCTTTGCATTTGACATGATAAATTTGGAAGTAGGGATTTGTGTAATAACACCCCTGGGCCATATACCTATTCCACAATTTTCTGGAATTATTATTTTCACTAAATTCACTGTGTGTAGGTCTGTAGGCTAATTAAAGAGCAGTGCAATAAATTAGAATTAATACAAAAATTAATTAAAAAGAAATGAATTCCCAAGCCCCCTGTGATTCCCAATAATCAATTGATTTGTTTTTTAAGATAATTAATTATGAGGTAAATGTACTTAATAGCTTATAAGTGCATTGCAATGAATTATCACTTCTTAATTAAATTCACAGTTCATAGTATCAAAAATAGAGAATTAATTTTGTAACTGAAAAATGAATTATAAATAAATTGTTTATTCAACTTCAAAAGTAGCCCAAACATAGCACAATATGTGCAGTGAAATAAATAATTTTTTATGAAAATACGCCAGTTACAAATTGGGCCTCTTTTAGTTACGCCCCTGGTGATGGTCAAGTCTGTACCTACCTTTATTGGAAAATTAGCAAAACAGTGAAAATTTCAAAAAGGCATATTTTCACATACATTCATTTATTTTTTAGACTTTTTTTTCCTGCAAATATTGAGCTATTGTATGCGATGTGTGCCATCCATGAACGGGCATTTTACATAGCATTCCCTTTTTTAAACAGTTATTTGTTCCTGTGAGGTGCACTGTACACAGCTTCCTACAGCAGAAACACTGAGCTGATCAACCTGAAAGTGAGCGTTCGGTGGTTATTTGGAAAGGTAGGTAAGCATTTTTAAGTGGCACCTCTCCCATCGCCTGCTATGTTTTACATTTGGCAGCCATAAATGGTAATATAGTACATATTTTCCTTATAGCTCTTGCTATTCGTTCCCGTACAGCTTCCTATAGCAGAAACACAGAGCTTATCATTTTTAACCTATCAACCTGCAAGTGAGCCTTGGTTGTTATTTAGAAGGCAGGTAAGCATTATTAAGTGGCACCTCATGCATCACCTGCTATGCTTTTTTACAGTTGGCAGCCATAATTGGTAAATATAGTCCCTATTTTTCTTCTAGCAAACTCTTGCTATTTGTTCCCATGTGGTGGTGTGCAGCTTCAAAGTGCAGAAAAATAGCAGTCATCAACCTCCTACTACAGTCCTGTTATTAGGAAAGGCAGGTAAGCAGTACATCTGCAGCACATTAAGTATTGCTAGCCATGCTTCACAATTAACAACATAATAAATATAGTCCCTATTTTTTTTAGCATGGCTTTCAGAATCTCTGAATCGAAAAAAGAACACAGAAAAAGAAAAGTTACAGAGGAAGGAAGAGTGTTTAAAGAAAATTGGACAGAAGAGTACTTTTTTGTTGAGGCAAACAGTAAAGCACTCTGCTTAATTTGTGGTGAATATGTGCAAGTTTTCAAAGACTATAATTTAAAAAGGCATTATATGCAAAAACATGCTGCAAAATTCTCTGTGTATCAAGGAATGTGTCGTAAGGACAAAGCAATGGAACTTAAGAAAAGTCTGTCTTCTCAACAAAATTTATTTAAAAAAGTTATTACTCAGACAGAATCTATTGTAAAAGCTAGTTATGTGGTAACATATTTAATAGCAAAAAAATCAAAACCATTTACTGATGGTGAGTTTATTAAGCAATGTATGGAAAGTGTGGCAGACATAATTTGCCCTGAAAAAAAAGGGGATATTTCTAAAATAAGTTTGTCACACCAGACTATAGCCAGGCGAACAGAAGACATTGGAAAATCTGTTGAAAGATGTTTGAAGAGTAAAGCTGCTAAATTTAAATATTATGCTTTGGCAGTGGATGAAAGCACTGATGCTACAGATACGGCTCAACTTGCCATTTTTATGAGAGGTATTGATAATGAATATAATGTTACTGAAGAGATGGCTTCTTTAGTGCCATTAAAAGACACAACTAAATCAAGGGATTTATATGAAGCAGTAAAAAATATGTTAAATAGATATTCTCTGTCTTTTGTAAACATATCTGGTATAGTTACTGATGGTGCCCCAGCAATGGTAGGTAGAAGAGAGGGACTTGTAAAATTAATAGAAAATGATGCAATTGCTGCCAAAAACTCACATTTAATGAAGTATCATTGCATAGTACATCAAGAAAATTTATGTGCAAAAGCTTTAAAAATGGATAACATCATGCAAATAGTGATAAAGGCTGTGAATTTCATAAGGGCCAAGGGCTTGAATCATCGCCAGTTCCAGGAATTTCTTAGAAGTATAGATGCTGACTGTGGTGATGTCATTTACTTCTCAGAAGTAAGATGGCTAAGTCGAGGCCAAATGTTGAAAAGATTTTATGATTTGCGACATGAAGTAAAGTCATTTATGGTATCAAAAGCAAAATGTGTGCCTGAACTTGATGATGAAAACTGGCTTACAGATTTAGCATTTTTAGTGGATTTGACCTCCCATTTGAATGACTTAAATATGCGTCTTCAAGGTAAAAACCAGCTTATCAACACAATGTTCCAAGGCATAACAGCATTCCAAACGAAACTAAAATTATGGGAAGATCAAATTAAGGCAAACAATTTTATGCATTTCCACACATTGGCCAAACATGTTCCTGTGAACACTGAAAAATATGCAGCCTTGCTTTATGATTTGATACAAGAATTTGAAAAACGTTTTCAGGATTTCAGGGAAAATAAACAACATTTTGCTATATTTGCAACACCATTTTCAGTTGACATAAATATGTTACCTGCCAATTTTCAAATGGAATGCATTGAGCTGCAATCTGACTTCCAGCTTAAGGAAAAATTTGATCATGTGTCTTTACTGGACTTTTATAGGTCCTATCTTCCCAGAGATAAATATCCCTCACTGCACAACCATGCCTTATTCATGTCATCACTTTTTGGCAGCACCTATATTTGTGAGCAACTTTTTTCAAGAATGAAGCACACTAAGAGTAAAATTAGAACCAAATTATCTGATGAGCACCTTGAAAATTCACTGAGAATTGCAACAACTTCAATGGAACCAGATATTGATGCATTAGTTTATCAAACACAATGTCATAAATCCCACTAGGATGGCTTAATTTGCTCTCTTTTCTTTTACTTTTTTTGTAAACTTTACTCTTACAGTTATCATCTTTTTTGCATTGTAAAAACATATATTTGCTTCACATTGCATGTGTAGACAACTTAAGGAAAACTTTGACTATGTGTCTTTACTGGACTTTTATAGGTCCTATCTTCCCAGAGATAAATATCCCTCACTTCACAACCATGCCTTATTCCTGTCATCACGTTTTGGCAGCACCTATATTTGTGAGCAACTTTTTTCAAGAATGAAGCACACTAAGAGTAAAATTAGAACCAAATTATCTGATGAGCACCTGGAATATGCACTGAGAATTGCAACTACTTCTAATCTAATGCATCAATATCTGGTTCCATTGAGCAGTAGTTTATCAAGTCAAGTGCAATGTCAAAAATTCCATTAGGATGGTTTGTTTTGCTCTCTTTTCTTATGAATGAAGAATGAAGCACACTAAGAGTAAAATTAGAACCAAATTATCTGATGAGCACCTTGAATATTCACTGAGAATTGCAACTACTTCAATGGAACCAGATATTGATGCATTGATTAGTAGTTTATCAAACACAATCTCTAAAATCCCACTAGGATGGTTTAATTTGCTCTTTTCTTTTACTTTTTTTGTAAAGTTTACCAGTAAGCTGCAGGCTGAAGCTAGCCTTTCATTAGGCAGGAGAAGAGCCATGCAGTTTTTGGAGTTGCTTGCCACAAAATTAGAACCAAATTATCTGATGAGCACCTTGAATATTCACTGAGAATTGCAACTACTTCTAATTTAATGCATCAATATCTGGTTCCATTGAGCAGTAGTTTATCAAGTCAAGTGCAATGTCAAAAATCCCATTAGGATGGTTTGTTTTGCTCTCTTTTCTTTTTTTGTAAAACTTTACTTGTATCTTCTTTTTTGTGCATTGTACAACCATATATTTGCTTCACATTGCATGTGGAGAGAGAAAAGGAAAGTAAGTGAAAAAAAGAAAGAAATGAACAATTAATAAAAGGTATGGAGAAAATAAAAGAGTGAAATAACATGTTGTTGTTCTGTTTTTTGTCCAAACACATGATTAGCTGGCATAGTAAGCCTATTCCTAACAATATGACAGACTGAGGTGGTAATGATTATCATTACCGGGTTATCATTACCACCTCAGTCTGTTGTCTTGTTAGGAATAGGCTTACTATGCCAGGTTGTAACAATGTGGTGACCTAGGGAGGAGGGGGACTACCTATTGCCCAATTAGTAATCATATAGCAGAGAAGGTTGCTCTATATTTGTCCCATATTCCAGTGTATAGCTCAATATGGTTATCTAGCTGGTATTGTAGTTAATTTCTGTGTTTTTCCTTTATTTTTATAAATCAAAAGTGTTGTGTATTTCATGTGCGGCCCCAGAAAATTTTTCTTCTTCAAATGTGGCCCAAGGAAGCCAAAAGGTTGGACACCCCTGATCTAGGTAGTTTCTAGAAAATCTGGAGAGTTTACCTAGATGTACTACTGATCGTTATAAGAGATCTTTTTTTACCTGTAGCTATTGCTGTTTTTTTCTCTTTGTCTTCTCTTTTAAGCAGATAGTTGTGTTTGTATTAGTTATTTATGATGTGTAATGTATCATGATGTAATTATATATAATGTGTGTGTTTTGTGTGACTGGGTTTTCATTTGGAGGCGTTGAACTTGATGGACTTTGTCTTTTTTCAACCCAATTTGACTATGTAACTATGTAACTATGTATGTTAAACGAGCAAATGTCTAACACAACAGAACCCAACTTCCTGCTGTTCAGCTCTCTAACTCTGAGTTAGTGACTTTAACTCTGAGTTAGTGACATTAAGGGGGATATAACTTTGCAATTCTTCCTTAGCGTGCAGGTTATGACCATGTGCACCCCCTCAAGCCACTGCCTGGTAACCAATCAGTGAAAACCAAGAGAGCTGCAAAGCAGGAAGTAATGTTCTGGCTATTATGTTAGACACCCAGTCGCTCCATCCTTTATACATTACATATTTAGCTAAATAACTATATTAGACACATTTTTTATTGTGCACATACTATCCATTAGGGATGTAGCGAACTGCTGATTTGGTGTTCGCGAACGCCGTTCGCGAACACCGGCAAAAAATGCGAACGTTCGCGAACAGTTCGCGAACTTCGAACACCCGCTAAAATCGTTCGATTCGAACGATCGAAGGATTTTAATCATTCGATCGAAGGTTTTTCATTCGAATCGAACGATCGAAGCCATTCAATCGAATGCTTTTCATTCGATCGAATGCTTACAACCGTTCGAACGAATGGATATCGTTCGATTTTTAGCGGTCGAAGGAATTCGAATGGTCGAATGGTCGAACGACTTGTATTTGAATCGAACGCGAACTCAAAATGCGAACGTTCCCAAACGTTCGCGAACATTCGGCGAACGGTCGAAGTTCGCGCGAACTAGTTCGCGGGCGAACAGTTCGCTACATCCCTACTATCCATTTATCCAGTTTTATTTTTATACTGAACAATACATTTAAAAGCAGCACTACCATGACTGTCCAAAGAAGATTTGATAAGTACCCCATGAGTGTTTACAATATCGATAAGAAAACACACACTTGTATTTTGCCGTCAAGAGGATAATATTTATTACCCTTTAAAGAAACTCTAGTGCTATAGAACATCTGGTATTGTATTACAATGGGTAAGGTGAATAGACATCTTGCTTAAGGTCAGTCATTTTAAGGTCACAACTGAAAATATGGGGACTGAGTTTTTAAATCATTTACGCTGTGAACTTACATTTAGAGATTGCGTCTTACCATTTAATTGTTCAACGTTCACTATTTCTTTATTTGTGTTTGGAAACAAGAAGTGCTCTTTGACCTGTAAGAACAAAAACTTACAAGAAAAAACAATATACAGGCATCGCTATGGTGACTTACTGGGATCATGTACAGCAGCTTCCCTAACATACTGTATATTTGAATGTAGCTCATGGTGTTCAAGTACTTGCCTTAATTTTCAAACATCAGGTTCCAGCATGGGCATTGGTGAATTAATTCTCCACTTATAGAGAAGGGTGGAGTTGCAATCAGATCAAATTGTGGGTGTCTGTGCCCTACACACAGTTGTATGATGGTGTGCAACCATATTGCCTTTGCTGGTCACACTGGGTTATGAAATAATACATTGATATAATCAACTAACACATCTTTATTTTTAAGTTGCTTTTTATGAACTAGGAATAGGGGAATGGCCTTGCACTGGTCTCAATTTGACATTAGAATGTTTGTGTATTATAATACAGTCAAACCTCAATTTAACATTCCCCCCATTTTAAGGTCTCCCACATTTTAAACTGTTTTTTGCAGCCCCACACATTTATAATGCATTTCAATTGGTGTTTTTTTCAGCAATGTACACAAAAATCAATCTGGTTTTCCTAGAAAAAAAAAAGCCTATTTTCCGTCTTCCAATTGTATTTTTTGTGAAATTACAGTTTAAAATACTAATGTACATATTTTGCCATAGGTCCTTCTTTAAAAAGTGAATTCCAGTTAGTTTTTTTACCTCTTATGGCTATACCCAAATCACTTTTGATTTTATAAACACCAGACCTCCAGACTTGGGACACTTTCAACAGAATTGTGTTCAATTTAACATGTGCAACTGCGCTTGATTTGGAACAATATGGAAGTGGGAAGAGCAAATTTTGGCTATTAATGAATGGGTTTTACACGCAAATTTGCAACTGCTCTTGCAGCCATACATGATTACTTTTGTGCCCGGTTGTGGTTTACAAACGCTGTCCCATAGTGTAACACTAATGCTGCACTGCTTTAACCTTGTATTGTATTTCAAAGTAAAACTTACTCCTGTACAACTATCCTTTGAATATTAAAGGACAAGTAAACACCTTCAATAAGAAACATAAACTAATGTTTGTCTCATCCCCCCCCCTCCTTGTGAATCTCTAGGTTTTTCCTCTGAAATGCTGACATCTGTTTATATTGTCTGTCATAATGCTTTGCATTTTGAGGCCCACGTCTTCTTTCCTGATTCGTCATTTGTTACGTCACGAAAACAATTCTGCACATGCGTAATGCTCGTGTCATCATTGTATCTAATGATCACAGGGCGATTAGAGCGCTTGCAATCGATTCCAACTGCAGCTAATGTACAAATGCAATGGTCTTGGTCTTAGTCTCTGAGAAGTGTTTCTGCAGCTGTGACGTACTGTACACCAATCTCTTGGATTTCAATAGCTTCTGGCCAAGATACTTTAAAAAAAAATACATTATCTGTAAGTGCCTAAAGTGTCTTTGTAATTCTCCCTTTCAGGACAACATAATTCATTTGGGGGGTTTCCTTGTCCTTTAAGCTACTGAAACACATTTCCCTGATTTTAAAATTTCCAAGATTTTACACTAGAAAAACATCCCTGAGAAAACGGTTTTCTACTGCATGCTATTTACCATTTACTATTTGTAGCTCATATTTGTATATTTTGGAACATTATTATCCTTTGGAAATGATATGATTTCATTTCTATGAGAAGAAGAATTTCTGCATGATTACTTCATTATTATTATGTACTCAAACAACAGAACTTTCCTTCGTAAACACTGAAGCAGGGCCTATGAAAATAAATGCTTTGCTGAAATGTCAGTGTAATTAGAGCTAAATCCAAGAATTGATCTCCAATATAATTGCAGACATGTTGTCACTTTCAGATCAATATCTGGAAATGGAGGACAATTACTGTTAAAATATAGCTGCTCTGTTTAAATGATTATGCAGGTCTCATGGACACGTAGAGGCACATTTCCTAACAACAAACAAATACAAATATACATATTACATTTTGGCCATAATTTAATGCAATAGTATTGCAGAAAAGAATACTTTACCAATGTGATAAGACAATGTTTGTTGCTTTCATGATATTACAAACTTTTGCAACTTTTGATATAACTGCTTTTTAAATCAGCTATTGTTCCTGTATTAAATGTATTTTTTGTAATGCAAGGAGTCTGACTGGTAAAGTGGGAGAGCTGGAGGTGTTGGCGTAGGAGGAAAAATATGATGTGGTTGGTGTGGACGAAACATGAGTCGCATGGCTGGGCAGTTAATATCAGTGGATATACATTGTTTCGGAGGGACAGAGGCAATAAAAAAGGAGGAGGGGTATGTCTGTTTGTTAAGCAAGATTGAAAAGCTAATATAAAGGAGGAAGTGATGCTAGAAAATGAGGGAGCTGAAGCCTTATGGGTGGAGCTGTTCACTGAGTTTAAAGAGTCCAGCAAATTAATTGTAGGCGTATGCTATAGACCCCCTAATTTAAGTGAATTGGAGGATGCGAAGCTCAAGATCCAAATAGAAAAGACTGCTAGTTTGGGGAAAGTAATGATAATGGGGGATTACAATTACTCAGATATTGACTGGATCAACAGTTCTGCCAGGAGTCAGGACAGTTAATGGGAACAAGTTTATAAACTTGCTGCATGACAATTTTATGGCACAGGTTGCTGAGAAGCCAACCAGAAAAAATGCTATTCTGGATCTAGTGATCTCTAATGACCAGAAAGTATAGCAAATGTGCAAGTAATTGACCATAAAGTAATCCCATTTAGGGGGTTATTTACAAAAATCTGAATTTATCTCATAATTTTTAGTTAAAAAAAAAAAGCAGCTATGCCCAAACTCCCATGCCAAATTTTGCCGTATCTCTTAATAAAAAAGCTCAATAAAACAGAGCGCTAACCCGAGTCGTATGATTTTTTGGAGTTTTTACAAAACAAACCACAGTGCCTTCTCTTCCTTCAGCCCTCCTGGACAATCGGTGAGCCTGCCCCCCCAGGTTGGTGCCCCCCCCCACAAACACACACTTATTTTACCAATACACACTTACACACAAACACACACATACAATTTTGAGGTATCAGGGGGGTTCACATACATTTAGTCCCTTTGTAAAATGTATAATGAAGCAATAGAATTCTTTCTTTCTTTTCAAATTCTTTTTATTAAGTTTCAATAAGTTTCAATAAAACATTGAATCATGTATGTATACAATCATGAAGTCTTTCACATTAAAAGAAGAACAGTTCAGAATATTAACATGAACATTTTATCATGTGAACAAAAAAAAAAAAAAAAAAAAAAAAAACAAGCTAACATAACAAAAGAAAACAAATTGACCTGTAATTTACCAAAATTCAGTATGTAGTCAGGTAACATAGATGAATTTGCTTAAATTTTAGATAATAAATAAATAAATAATAATAATAATGGCACATTCATATACATATAAATGTAAAAGAACAATAGAATTCTTAATGAATCAGATGAAAATTGAGCATAGGACTGGCCAGATATGGGATGACTTTGACGTAGTTGGCCAGCTTAAATATATTGCAATATATGGACAAACAATCCCTGTTTTGTTTAAAGGGTAAGGCATTTTTCAGTAGCAGTATGCACAAAATGTCGCTGTCTTAAATATATTGATAATGGGTTGAGTGCAGAGGACTCTTGTATTTAACTATATGTATTTTGTGGTCACAGCTTCATTGCACCTCCGCCTAATGGTTTTAAAAAAATAGTGGTGAGCACAACTTTCCCTTGTTTGTTATAGTTCACATACAATCACAGCACTCACACACGCTTGCACACGCACACAATACGCAATTTGCCAATTGTACACACGCATACACACATAGGGGCAGATTTATCAAGGGTCGAATTTCGGAGTGGAAAATATTTCGAAAGTCGACCATCGAATAGAATCCTCCGACATTCGAATTCAAAGTCGGAGGATTTTATTCATCGTACGATAGTATTCCGATCGTACTTCGAATCGTACGATTCGAACGATTTTATCATACGATTTTCCTTCGAATATAAAAAATTTAGAAAATTGCTCTAGAAGGTCCCCATAGGCTAACACAGCACTTCGGCAGGTTTAAGTTGGCGAAGTTTTGAAGTCAAAGTTTTTTTTAAAGAGACAGTACTTCGATTATCGAATGGTCGAATAGTCAAACGATTTTTATTTCGGAGCGAAGTTGAAGTAAATTCAAAGTCGTATGATCCTATTCGATGGAAGAAATATCCAAAAAATTACTTTGAAATTCGAACTTTTTGTACTTCGAAAATTCACTCGAACTTAGTAAATCTGCTCTTTACACTATTTTGTGTCTTTTTTTTCCTTATCACTTTGTCTGTTTTTTTGCCTGAAAACACAGTAGTATTGCCATTTCGAATAGCGTATTCGCTAATTGCACTGCACAATGGTTAGCCATTTTATTGCATTTTCAGCTTTGCGTAGGTGTTGTTTGCTTATTTCTGTCCGTAAAAACTATTTGGCCATGCTAAAATATTCAAACTGTGATTCTGACTGCTGATTACAGTAGGCGAGAAAAAAAAGCATTGATTTTTGTGGTTTAGTTGAATTTAAGTGATTTTATTGTATTTCGCTCTGTTCTTTGTTACTTCATTTTGCCCGTGGATATTTTGTCTGCCATATATCCATATTGGGGTCTCTAAATGATACTTTGGTAAACCTTTGAAGGGATTTTGAAGGGATTTTTCAGAATTTTGATACATTTTTATAAAAACCGCTATGTTCAGACAAGCTTTGATGTTTGGTTGTTAGGAGTAGAGAGACATACAGTAGTTACCCATTTTGGAATGAATACTTTTCAAAAATATATGGTTTTCTTGGGAAAACCTACTGTTTCAGGATTTTTTGGCCTTGGAATTCTAAAGTATGCCGTTTTCTGCCTTAGTGCTTTCAAAATACGGTAATATACTGCTAGGAGTTTTTGCTGTTAAAGTCTTAAATCTCACTAAAACTATAAAAAAATACATATCTGGTATTGACACGTTCGAGACACGAGGCTTTCCAAATCAGTTGAATTTTCATGTGTAAAATTAAATGTTTCTTGTATAAATTCATAAAATTCAAAAAATAGGAATTTACATTTTTTTGGTATTTAGCGCAATAAATCTTTTTATAGAGCTGGAAATACATGAAAACTCAGGCAGATTTAAAAAACTCAGGTTCTCCTGAAAAAAACAATGTATAGTTTTCCTAGGTAAACTAAAGGTTGCCCTTCAAAAAATGCCCCTAAAGTGAGAGAGAGCACAAAATGTTTCAAAAACGTCTGGCATTTTGTGTAACCAAAATGGCAACTTCTGCTGGCACTTAAAGGGTTAAAATGATATTGAAACATTACTGTTCTCAATGTATTCCCTTATGGGGCTTAATATAGAAGTAAAGAGTTAAAAGTTAATAGGAATGAACAGAAGGGCCTATGGGGCCTATGGGAACAGAAGCTGCATTTAATGAAGTTAAACACTATAATAAATGTTGTAAATGAGGAGTGGTTAACCCTCAAAAAGTTTTTAAAGGGGTGGTTCACCTTTAAGTTAACTTTTAGTATGTTATAGAATGGCCAAATCTAAGCAACCTTTCCATTGGTCTTCATTCTTTTTGATAGTTTTTTAATTATTTTCCTTCTTCTTCGGACCCTTTCATGCTTTCAAATGGGGGTCACTGATCCCATCTAAAAAACAAATGCTCTGTAAGGCTGTAATGCTCTGTAGCATAGCGCTTCACTTCATATAATGTACTGCTCTGTGGGCCATTTGTATTTATTGCCTTAATACTTAATACAGAATCGCACCTCCTGCTCTAGCGCTATGCTACAACCTTGCTGCTGTGCTTGTGGGAACATGCAGGGCCCAGAAGGGAGCAGAGCAACTCTCTTCTTTTTGGTTAGCTCGGACGGAGGAGGAAGACAGGGTTATGAGGGCTGAATAGTCAACTGAGTCATCACAGAGGGTGAATGTATACAACGGTGATGTATTTGCCACCGGCACAAACACACGTTAGGCTGCTGTTAGGGAGAGACGGAGGAGCAATGGTGGGAAGTGGGGAGCAATTGGCAGGATATGGCGACGTGGGCTGGGGGATATGAAATGTGCCCGCAGAAAGAAAACAAATACATTGCTTGGAAGTGCTGCCCCAATCTTGCCGGCAGAGCAGCCAGGAGAGATAGCTAGGGAGGAGAAATCAAATGCTGCAGAATGAATGGTCGCCCTGTCGCCTTTTCTGAAGAAGAGCAGAAGTGGAGTTTCAGTAAGTTATTTTGTAATAAAGGCTTTGCAATTTAAAAGTTTAATTTGTGTTGATATTTTTTGAAAAATGTTTTTGATGTTACTGGTCCTTTAATGAAGTTGTTTGCACATGGATAGGAAACTGGCTACAGGATCTGGAATAGAGTGTGGTTGTTAATGGTACATTTTCTACTTGTAGTAAGGTTCTTAGTGGAGTCCCTCAGGGCTCTGTATCAGGTGCATTTCAATTTAACTTGTTCATCAATGACTTTCAGTATGTACAGTATCAGTGTTTGCAGATGACACATAACTATGCAGCCTAATTAATTCCATCCAGTATATGATATGCTTGCAGAAGGATCTTGACAAATTGGCAATCTGGGCTGCTAAGCGGCAGATGAGATTCAATGTTGATCCCTTTACCTTCCTATTGTTCTGCTGATGGGCTGCTGGGAGGGAAAAGGCGGTGGGTGATATCACTCCAACTTTCAGTGCAGCAGTCAAGAGTGACTTAAGTTTATCAGAGCACAATTCATGTGACTGAGGGTGCCTGGGAAACTAACAACATGTCTAGCCCCATGTCAAAATTAAATGTAAAAAAACTGTATGCTCTTTTTAAAAATGGATTTCAAAGCAGAAGTCTACTATTAGCACTATTAACTGGTGTGTTTTGAAACAAAACTGTTTTCCCATGACATGATCCCTTTATAGGCCAAATGAACAGTTTGTTTTAAACACATGCCAAATGCATCTTTGATGCAAATTTTGTGCAAGGTGAAGAGTGCAGTGCCTCGTGCAGAAAGAAAATTCCTCAGATCATTCATGACCCACAAGTGCAGAGTGCAATTACAAGTGTCAATTGCTAAGTTTTTTATCTACAATACAGTTTTTTATCCAGTATATTTGCGGTCACCAGGGGGAGCTCTGTCTGACACAGTTGAAGTCACAGCGCAGTTGCTGTATAAATATGTGCCCTATGGCCATTCAATAGCTGCTCCCATAGCTCCGCATCAGCTTATTTATTTATCCAGTAGAAGTGCTTGTAAAGGAAATGCTAAATTTTGCCAGCCAACAGTACATTACATTTGTAACACTGGTCCTTTAAACATGCCAGAAGATCTCCTGCCTGGCTATAAACTTATGTAACAGAAAAGTCAGAGAGAAATGGAGACTGAGCAGACTGGAAGTATTTGGGATTTAATGATTGTAAATATTTCTTGTACCAATTTAAGAACTTTATAGCAATACGAGTTCATTTTTGTAGTTCAATATATTTTCCTTAGGAGTATTTTACAGAACCATTTGAAGGTCCATAACTGAACGGCCAAGTTAAAGAATGGTCCCCATGAGAATGCAATGTTATTCTGTATCTGTGTTGATTCGTTTTTCATTTTAATTTCGGTGATATTTCACCAATGTAACGGTGGTTATGACAGATTACCTACGATAGATTACCTTTATGGATGTGCAGGAGAGTGATCATGGTAGGATGAAAGTCCCAGTTGTGTGAATAAGTAAATAAAACAGGTAAATGATAAGATTGAACTTTGTCAAGATACCGACAGCCAGAGCCCGTACATTTTGTAAATAGTAAAACTAGTAACTTTTATTAGGCAAATATCCTTCCTTGCAGAAGACATTCACCTAGCAATTTTCAGGGTGCTACCCATTTCCTTTGGAAACACTTAGGAACACATTGTCACTTTGTGTAATTTATAATATAAGGATCACAAAAAAACAAAATCATGCCAGCTCAGACCTATGTAATTAATGATTGATTGTTAATATTAAGTGTGATTTTTTTTTTTTTTTTGGAAAACAACTTAAAGGGGATTTAGCTGACTGTATGAAGCTAAATGGGCAGTTAAAATACTGGCAGTTATTTAAACAGTATGAGAACATACATTCATCTATCAATTAATCCCACTTCTGTACTTCCCATTAAAGGGATAATTCAACTTAAACTGACTTAACTCCCAAAAAAGAGGATATGGTGCATCCCTATTAATTACCCTAGCAACCAGGAAAAGGTTAGGTAGACAGGCTGGAACATGAAGCAGAGTGTGGAACGATAGGCAATGCAAAATAAGAATTTCAGCCATGTTGCATTTTCAGTTGCAGATTGGAAAGGGATCTTCATTGAATAAAATAGAAAAAGTGCATTTATAACATACAAAAATTCAAATTAACGGTGCATTTGATCTTAATACAAACAAAGAGTTTCAGATTTGCCCAAAAGGGAGAAGAATCCTTCCTTTTCCAGCGTAATCAACCAAAGTGCATGGCATATTCTAGATGGGGTTTTGCCCGTGCTTTTACATCATCACTTTGCAGAAAATTCCATAAATATCCTGCTCTCCCACTATGATTTGACAACCGCTAAAGGTGAGAATGTCTTTCTTCTAAACAAAAATGAGTAGATACAGTAGTACCAGAATATGTTTTTGGCTCTTGTTGCCTCACTGTGCCCTTAAATGTCTCCCAATGAGTTATTGTCTGCCTTTTCTATAATAGTTGACTTCCACCTAAATTAAACAGGATGAGACACACCATGCAGATGATTGGTGTACAGTATAATTCTATATCTATATCTAAATCTACATATCCTATTTTTAAGCACGTTCATGTTCATAAATGTGATACCATGTGGATTACAGCTAAATATGAGAAAAATACAGCAAAGGTAATATAACTTATTAAAACAAATGTACAAAGCCTGGGGCTCCAGCAGTCTTATATCAGTTTTAATATACAGAACATAGCTGCACAGCTAGTTCTGATTTGTATTTAAAATTAAATAAAAAAATGTGTTTTAAACCTCTAGGTAAAGTAAATCCCATTGGCAAAAATATATATTAATCTCTGTTAATGCATAGGAATTTATATTATCTGGCAGGAAAGACCTTGAATAAAATAGGAAATCTAGAATATATTTCATATCACTTTTTTTCCTGCGAACCAGAATTTAGTTTTGTCAAAAATTATACGTGTCCGGTACCTTCAGGTGATGACCCTGATGGTTCTGCTGATGATAACTTACCAACACCACCATGCCTGCTCCAATTAGGGTTGCCACCTGGCTGGTAAAAATTGAATTGGGACATTGGTTGTCCCTGTTTTTCATTTTTGGCTGTGATTTTACCAGCCTAATTGCTCAAGAGGGTGATCCAATAAGCTAGATATCCAGCTTTTAATATCTCTGGCATGACTTAAAATCTAAAGGCAGTAGTCATTTTTAACAGAAAAATTTTTTTTTTTGCTGGCAGCATTATGACATTGAATAGTAGAAGTTCCCCTTTAGTCTGTAGTTACAGCTGGCATTTCCTAACTAAACAAGTACAAGTACGTTCTCTTCTAATCTACTGACTAACATGGAGACATCCTGTTTTTTGGGCTTCTCCATTTTATTAATAATTCATGTTTTTTGGAATATAAATGCCCAATTACTCCATCTTATCTAAATCATTAGCAGACCACTTCTATGGAACAAACTGTACTTTTCAGAGGTGTTCAATAAGCATTAGAATATTTCTCCTGATTCGAAAAATAATGAAAAATTACTTTCAATTACATTTTGTGTTTTTGTTATATATCATTGTCATAATTGTTATGTGATATATTGATATGCTAGCACACACTTCTTTTGATAAAATTAAATCTAGAGGCAACCCCTTAAAATATATGCTGTTATAAATATGAGATATCTTGAGAAAAAAAATTTAACAGATCTAATTTATTGTGCAACAAAATCGAAAAATGAAACAATTCCCAATACTATCTTACAGTACAATACAGTACATATGCCTCATTCTTTTAAGTGAAATGAACGTCACTCACTGATGTTAACGCTATTATGATTGCAATGAATAATTCAGCATTCTATATCAGCCCTGGCACTGGTACAGGCATGTAAGCTGTCCATCTTTTTAAGAAAAAGCAAAAAATATGAACTGAAAGAAATGATTGAAACAGATGCAGTTTTATATAACTCAAACCCATTCCATATCCTAAGGTATTATGTTATAGTTGTAGGCAATGATGATTAAACAAGTATCATAGTCACTGGTAGCAAAGAAAAGACACACTTACAGCATATAATGAATTAAAATATATATTTTTTTAATTAGTGGGCTTTTAGGGTAAAGCCTAGGGTAAAATGTGAGGACAGCTTCTATAAAACATTCCCCTAGTGTATCTGTGTTTTCAAGTTTCTCTGCTTCTCAGTAGAGTGGTAGATAGAATCTGTGGAAACAATGGAACAAGGTGTGGGAGGGGGATCACTCTGTGAGCCTGTTGGGGTGATGGTGAATTGTTCCCTACAGCACAGGTAGACTGCCATAACTTTCAATGTGGAATCAGATTTGTCTGTATAAAAATAATAAATGTATATATATTTTTGGATTGGTTTTGGAGGTTCAGTTCAGTTGGAGTTTCAGTTAAACATAAGTTCCTTTGAGCTTGATGAAAATTTGAGTCAAAAATCAGAAGGGTCGACATAGTGCAGTCTTTCCCGATAACCTGTTTTGCATAGGTAAACTGAAAATATGTTCAGAGTTTGTGCTCTCCATATAATAAAATAGTCTGCGCATGAATCCCCACTTCAGCAATTTGTATCCTGCATAAGGTGTACTTCTTAAATCATATAGGCATAGGCTTATAGATATTAATACTGTTACCGCATCATTAAAACCATGGAACGAAGGCAAGTACTGTATCTTTTTGCTTTTCATCTATCTTTACATGACATTCCTCTCCTTCAATTCTGCAACTGGATCCAGGATAATGTTGGGAGAGAGAAGCACTGTAAGACGCGGTGGGAGATTTCTCCATTCCCTTACCTCTCCGTGTGTCTCTCTCCGGCTGCTGGTGCCCAGGCGAGCGATCCCGGTGACGTCACGGCGCAAGTGACTTTGGCATCGGATCTCCTGAGCTTGATGTTGAGCTTCGTGATGCTCACGTTTTGATGTCATCTTTCAGCACGAGATTCGAATTTTGGCGCCAATTATCTTTTACAAAGGCCTGTCTCCATTTTAACATTGCCCAAGCTGGCTTCTGTTTACAGACCCTGCTGAATTGTTATTTACTATTTGAAATTCCTGCTTTTTGACTTCTGCCTCTTTTGACTTTGATTCCTGCAGCCTGCCTTGACCTTTTTGCCTGTTTTGTGACCATGTTCCTTGCCAGAACCTCTTTACGGACTTGTTAATACCTAACGCGCCAATTCCTTGTTGGTTACGCAGCAGAAAAAGGGCAAAAAAGGGCATCAGTGAACACCGGAATTCACAGGGGTTTCCCTCGTGTGTCTGAGTGTGCAAACTGCCTTCAAGGTTCCTGACTGTCAGGTGTGCAAAGGAAATAGTCTAGTTTGCAATACCAAAGGGTTAAGCGGATCAACGTCGGTATCCAGGCAAGAGTGTCAAGACATCCAGCAAAATAGCATAGTTACTAACATGAATAAGGGTCAGGAACCAAGGATCAGTCAAATCAGCAAATATAAGGCACCCAGGAACTCACTCAGGAAGAACCTATATTTGGGCATCGAACCCGGGTATTTGGCGTCCTTTTATTTTGAATATGGCGTCAAACTGCAGCACGATGATGTCACATGCCAGCTAAATGATGTCACTGCGTCATGACTCATGTGGACTATAAGCTTTGCCATCTTGGATGCGGTGCAAAGAGGAGAGGAGTGCCATTGGGAGCTTCTCGCACTAACCTCAAAGACTTTGATTAATTGATAGTATAGAAAATTAAAGCCTTACTGTACAAATATCTAGCTGATGCTTTATTACTGTTATACATTTATATAAAGGTGATTAAGTGCAGTTGCGGCCACAGCACTTATGCTACAAAATGGTATTCATTAAAGGAAAATCGCGTGCAAGTCAATTGCTGCAGCAGACATGATTATGATTTGTTAGCCTGTGTGCATGCTTATGCAAAAGGATAGCACTGGAATTATGTAGCCTGTAAAAGTTGTAACTAGAGATCCCTAACAGAAAATCATGCTATAGATTTTAAATCTGAAAGATTTGTTTATTCATCTTGCTTTTAAGCTTTATAATTACAATTTAATTTTTTTTAAAAAAAATGTTGAAACTCAGGTGTGTAACAGAAAATGATACTTTATGATAAACCAGGAAACATTTGTGGTTTGGATTGGCTGAGAGCAGTTAAAAATAGCCCTTCTTTCCTCAGCTAGTCGCCATGGTAACATATCCCTTAGGCATTGTGACACAAGAAAAGTGGAGAAAATCCATGAAAACAAATTTACGTAATCTAACTATATAAAAGCATCTGAGAGCTTTCGGGGATACTGGTGTACAGAATGTAACAGAAATATACAATATTGTATATTTTTAAGCTTAATATTCTGTATAAATATCCATATAAAATGTACAAGTTCTTAAATAGCTATATTCCAGTATCCTAAAAACAAATTAAATGAGTTCTAAATTAACCTCTATATCATTTAACAGATTTAATGCAAAACACTGTTTTACCCCCATATCCTCCTTTACAGCCCTTGCTGTTTATTTTATATAGATTTTTACAGTTTTTTGGCAACATTCCACTTACACAGCAAAATAAGGCCCCATGGCCACAGCAGGCACCTAAAATATATGTGGCTTGCTGCTATACCTGCTTTTGGACCCTCCAAGTGCTGACCCCCTGCCAAATCAAGAAGAAAATCGGATCTTTGCTCCATGGGACCCCTCCCAGCCCTTCCAGAATGACCTGCAGCCTCTGCCCCAGATTATTGTTACACTTACACACACACACTTATTATACTAATACACACTTACAGTACATTCAAACTTATACACACAAAGTTTTTGAGGATCGGGGGGGGGCACACACATTCACAGCACTCACTCACACTTGCATATGCAAATAACAGGCAATTTGGCAAGTGTATACACACAAACGCACTTCTTATCGCATTGTCTGTTTTTTTGCCATTCATCTTGTTTTATAGCCATTGTGAATAGTGTATAGCATATTGTGAATAGAGTATTTGCTAATAGGGATGGGCTAATTTCACCCGTTTTGTTTCGCCAAAAATTAGCCACTGGCTAAATGTCGCCAACGCCCATTAAAGTTTATGGGCGTCCAAAAAAATGTTTTTAGATGCGCGTCTTTTTTTTGTCGCACGACGACATACAAGACTATGGGCGTCATTTCTGCGGCGAAACAAGGTGAAAAAATTTGCCCATCCCTATTTGCTAATGCACTGCTCAATACATTTTCTACATTGATTCAGTGATTATATTGCAATTTTGGTGCATTTTTAGCCATTTTATTGCATTTTCAGCTCTATGTAGGCGTTGTTTGCTTGTTTCTGTCAATACAAGCTATTTGGCCAAGCTAAAATATTCAAAATGTGATTCTGACTACTGATTTCACTAGGTGGAAAAAAAGCATTGATTTTTGTGGATTTATTGGATTTCACGCTGTTTTTTGTTTTGTTCGTTTTGCCCATGGAAATGTTGTCTACTATACTGTATATCCATTTTGAGGTCTCTGTGTGGCACATAGTTTGGTATATCTATAAATATTGGGCATCAAACTGTTTAATAGACTCCTTGTGTTCATATTTAGGATGTTTTATGCTGGTACATTACTAAATATGGGGCTATATAATGGGGTAAAATGCAAGCTTTTCAGAAAATTCACAAAAACTGCAACATCTAGTTAGTGATTTTTTTCACCAGCCATGAGGCAAAATTCCACATTTTGCCATCTGCAAATTTCTTCTATTGCAGAGACAAAAAAGTCGTCACAATAAAAAAACTCCCATTGGCTTTAAGGCATTTGGACAAAAAAGTCCCCATAAGAAAAAACGCC
This sequence comes from Xenopus laevis, assembly GCF_017654675.1. NCBI lineage: Eukaryota > Metazoa > Chordata > Amphibia > Anura > Pipidae > Xenopus > Xenopus laevis. The sequence goes on along the minus strand of NC_054379.1, from coordinate 34,190,009 downwards.
CATTGACTTTTAATTATCTGGACAAAAAAGACTCCATAAGAAAGAACTTCCATCGACTTTAATGACTTTGGAGCAAGAAAAATTGTTGTGTTCGTAAAAAATGTTGCCGCCCATTGACTTTGATGCGTTTCGCCATTTTGGATTCATCAGAATGTGTACTTTTCAAAAATATATGGTGTTCTGGGGTCCACATACTGTTAAGATGATAGAAAGTAGACACTTTGAGCAGGCCCAGATTTGTGGAATAGCCACCAAGGCCCAGGCCTAGGGCAGCAGGATTTTAGGGAGTGGCATGAAGTCCAACCACACCCGCATTGGTTCGGAAAATCTGGGGCTTAGCATGAGATACAATAGTATTTCCCATGCGCCAATCCCCAGTGCTCCCGATCTGATGGTGAAAATTTATGCATGTGCACAAAGGGACAGGGGTGACGAACAGCAGCGGGACTCTGGGCGGCAGCTATGTAAATCTGGTCCTGGCTTTGAGGTGATTTTCAGCTATTTCATCAAAACAGACAATTTTGGGAAAGCATTGCGACTTAGTAGTTTGGAGTAGAAAGACATAGTTACCCATTATGGATTTTCCTGAATGTGTACATTCCAAAAATATATGGCTTTGGGGGGTCAATTTATTTTTTGTGTTTTACTCAAAAAAGTAAATGTGATGATTATTCCGTAGCAAACGTGACTTCCCAGGACAATTTGTATTCACTAACTTAATTTTGAAAACATTAGATACTTTGTTAATCCTACAATAGACATCAAACTATTCAGTGGACCCCTGGCATTCATAGTATAGTGCAGCATGTTTTCTCTTGGTACCTAATGCCATGTGGGAGATAAGATGCTAGAAAATGACAGCTTCAAGGTGATTTTCAGCTATTTCATCAAAATCAACAATTTTGGTAAAGTATTGCGATTCGGTTGAATGTGGACTTTCCAAAAAACATATAGCTTTGGGAGAAAAACGTATCTTTTTGTGTTTTTACCTTGCAAAAAACGCAGTAAATGTGATGATTATTCAGTAGCTGAAGTAACTTCCAGGAAAATTTGCATGCACTAATGGGTCCAATGGTGGCAACGACTGGGTAGCTTCCATATCGATTTATGAAAACATTTAGGGGACCCTAAAATCTTACTTCTGTGTGACCCAGGCAGTAAATTCTAGTTATGCCACTGGATGGAACCTTGATCAGAAAAGTGGGATACGTTGTCTCTTTTTATAAGAACATATTTCTTGCTTTTTCCTTTTTCATTATTCTGACATGTGAACTTTGTATATGAGGTGACTGCTAAACTGAGTGCCATATTTGTAAATACTAAGGGGCCAATTCACCAAGCTCAAGTGAAGGATTCGAAGTAAAAAAACTTCAAATTTCGAAGTGTTTTTTTGGCTACTTCGACCATCGAATCGAATGATTCAAACTAAAAATCATTCGACTATTCGACCATTCGATAGTCGAAGTACTGTCTCTTTAAGAAAAAACTTCGACCCCCGAGTTCCCCACCTAAGGCTTGGCTACGTTTTTTTGGTCGAAGGATAATCCTTCGATCGTTGGATTAAAATCCTTGAATCGTTCAATTCGAAGGATTTAATTGTTCGATCGAAGCATTATTCCGATTGAACTTTTTGCGCAAAATCCTTCGATATTCGAAGTCGAAGGATTTTCATTCCCCAGTCGAATATCGAGGGTTAATTAACCCTCAATATTCGACCCTTGATGCATCGGCCCCTAAACTGCCTGTATGGTTTCTTAGTTTGATTTAAAAAATGCTATTCTTCTCAAAATGCTGTTGCCATTTAAGCCAGACATATGTTTTTTACATGTGTTGATCTGTGTAGACGCCTGGGGAAAATATAACGTCGGCTTCTGGAAAATTGCAATTTAGTATTTACCGCTTGTAGCAAGTGGATGATTGCAGACTCAACTCCTTCTGCTGCAGATAGCTATTATGTCTGAGATGTAATGCCATTGCCATCAAAATAAAAATCATAGTAATACAATGAAATATTTTGTATGAATTTCATCAAAATGTCACTGCGTCATCCTCCGTTTTCGTGATTATTATTTATCTACACATGTTATTGAAAAGTAGTTTAAAGCTGTAGGGGACTGATCAAATCAATTTTATTCATATAACCTATAATTCTGGACTATCAAGGCAATAGAAATCACTGGTATGAATAAAATAAAAACAATGGCACAAAATATTGGGTTTTGACTTTTTGGCAGGAGGAGCATTTTCTCTTTGAGTGATTTTAGATGGGTTCATAAAATTGTCCTTTATGTTTTTGTTCAACAATATGCGTGCATAAAACAGTGGTGTCAGCATTGAGGTGTATTCAGGTGTGAATATTATTTTATAAAAGATTACCTCGTTTCATTGTTGAAAGAAAGCCAAGACAAAAAAGACCTGCTACGCAGCCACCTTTGCATAATTATCACACACTCTTTAATGAAGAATAAGCAAGAACGCCAATTACTGTTCAGTGTGTTATTTATTGGTCATTAGCAGCTTTATAGATGTTATTTCTTAGTATAAGCATTTCTGTAAATGTAGTTTCCTATTATAAAAAGTTTTATCTCACAAGTTTAAAAATACGCAAGTAAGAAAACAATCATATAAATAATTAATGGTTCTTTTCAGCCATTTTGGTATAGGTATGGGACCTGTTATCCAGAATACTCAGGATACTTATACCTTAAGTCTACTATAAAAAATTTTTAATGGAGAACCAAACCCATTTAATTAAAATCCCCTACCCTACATAGACCCCCCTCCCTACTCCCCCCCATTCTAGGTGTTACCCTGGGTAAATGTCCCTAACTCTTTACTTACACCTCGTTGCAGATTCAGGGCATAGGTTTTCACAGGCACCATCTTCTTCTTTTAAGTAATCTTTGGGAAGAGAGCAGCGCGTTGGCGCATCAACAATTGGCGCAATCTGCCGGTCCCGAACAACTGGGCATGCGCTGAAAGCCATGGAAATTGCCAAAGCACCGGAAGAAGACCCAAAGATTACCGAAGAAAAGAAGATGGCTCCCGTGAACTCCGATGCCCTGAATCTGCAACTAGGGGTAAGTAAAGAGTTAGGGACATTTACCCAGGGTAACACCTAGGCTGGGGGGGAGCAGGGAGGGGGGTCTATATAGGGTAGGGGGTAGGGGATTTTAATAAAAAAGGTTTTGGTTTTCCTTTAAACATTTAATAAACCCAACAGGATTGTTTTGCCTCCAATAAGGATTAATTGTGTATTAGTTTGGATCAATAAACGGTAATGTTTTATTATTATAGAGAAAAATATTATTTTTTTTGGGAGACACCTTCATGTAATTCAGAGCATTCAGGATTACTGTGTTTCCAGATATAAAATAATGGATCCCATAACTGTATATATTCAAATTAATACTGTGTAGTAATTAGGAATGCATCAAATCCAGGATTTGGTTCATTATTCAGCTAAATCCTTATGCCTGGCTGAACCAAATCCTTAATATCACGTAACTGTTCATCACGCAAACATGAAGTAAAAAATGTTTATTCACTTTTACCCTTCTCTACCCTCATTTGCATATGCAAATTAGGATTTAGATTCAGTTCTTTCACAAAAAGAGTGGATTAGGTGCATCCCTAGTAATCATATACATAAAAAGTAATGTCAGCGTAAAAAAATGTTTAAGATATAACAGGAAACCTTAGCCACATATACTACTTGTCACTGCTAATAGTTTACGAAAAAACAGGGCCAACTCTAACAAATCAATTAAATGTTTGGTCTATCCCCATTCCCTGTGATTACCAGCTGGAATTCTCAAAACAAATGTTTCAATGAGTCAAATTGTTATCTATAATACTGAATGCACATTATTTGGTTGGCATTGCATTGGGCAAGCAGTATATATGATAAACATTCATACTAATACTTGTAAAGGGAACAGCTACACATATATTTGGCAGATCAAGTCCAATTAGGTTTTCAGGGGGGGATAATTAATTGTCTTGGTATTACTAAGGGTTAGTGTTACTATAATCCATAATCTTGTTTAGTAAATATTTCATAGTAAATGGAGACTTAGGGGCACATTTACCATTGGTCGAATATCAAGGGTTAATTAATCCTCAATATTCGACCGTCGAAGTAAAATCCTTCGACTTCGGATTTCATTCGTTCGAACGATCGAAGGAAAAATCGTTACATCCTTCGAATCGAACCATTCGAAGGATTTTAATCCATCGATCCAACGATTTACCTTCGATCAAAAAAAGCTTGGAAAGCCTATGGGGACTTTCCCCATAGGCTAACAATTGGTGCTCGGTAGCTTTTAGGTGGCGAAGTAGGTAGTCAAAGTTTTTTTTAAAGAGGCAGTACTTCGACTATCGAATGGTCGAATAGTTGAACGATTTTTAGTTCGAGTCGAAGTCGTAGTCGAAGGTCGAAGTAGCCAATTCGATGGTCGAAGTAGCCAAAACAAAAACTTCGAAATTCAAAGTATTTTTTATTCTAATCCTTCGCTCGAGTTAAGTAAATGTGCCCCCACATCTTCTGAAAACATTTTCTTTTGTTAAAGGATTTATGTAAAGAATTGGTATAGGAATATAGTGTACAGAAAAAGATAATGGAAGATGTTGCAAGGGTTAATCCTTCTATTCTACTTTAATTTCATGTACGGAAGTAGGATTTGATAGCACAAGCCAGGTTCCAAATACAGTATACTGTAAAGTCTAAAAATAAATATTTTCTCTTTTGACCTTGTACTGCATCCTGAAGAGGTCGTTAGAAGGGGACTGTTTTTTTTTTAGAGTATATTTAATAAACATATTTATACTACTACCAGTTAAGTTAACCTTTTCATCCTGAAATGAAATGTTCATAGAAAAAAAATGGGTTATCTATTCTGTCTCCCTGCATATTGGTGAATATTTATGTATATATTATATATTGTTTATGGTAGACCAGCCAGTGTACATTTAAAACTAAAGAAAAGAGCGTCTAGTTCTAGTTCTGTGAGTAGGGCAGCAAAAAAAGGCATAATTCTATTATCAAAAGAAACTATGTGGGTTGAGAAATGGGATCATTTAGTGCAAATGGATTTAATAAAATGCTGCAACTATGAACATTTACTCTGAATACAGGTTACAGTTATCTACAGCATTTACATGTATTCTTTATGGCTAGAATGAATGCTATTGTAAAATGGCTTGTCTAATGCCATGAAACAATTTAATTGCATTTTATATTGTTTGGACTCAACGATTAATTTGTTTGGCTTTAAAGGGGCAGATCACCTTTAAGTTAGCTTTTAATATGTTATAGAATTCAATTAGGATTAAGGTTCTCAGTGATACAACTTGATACAAGCACCCCCCCCCCCCGGGCAGCACATTATCAGCTAATGAACAATCTCAATTTACAGAGCACTGTAAATGCGGGTTTTAAATGTAAAATCACTCTGGATGTCTGGAAACCTTTCTCCCTTTGTAACAATACTGGCTAGACTGTAATCCCACATCACAGTCTATAGAAAAATCCACAGCTGTGATGTCCATTGAAAAATACCTTATAAATCGGTTTCCACACCTAATCAGCCAATTTATTGATGTACAAAGTTGTATCTCTCGAATTGGTCAGAAGCTGTAAGGCTTCATAAGTAGTTTGTCCTTATGCTGTGAGAAGCTTTCAATCAAAGTTCTTATTCCTGCTATTATGGGGCACCCTCCAATGATTAATGGACATTAGGTTGGACATAAAATATAGAGATAATAATTGCCTCTGCTGCTGCATGTTCTGACCAGATCCCTCCTTGGGTTGGGGTTGTCCATCATGATGCCTCCAGACTTCAGCTGATCTTGGTCCTCTTCTGGATGGTTCCCTGATGGCAAACGCTACATAAAAGTAAGAGATTCATAATTTCAAGAGTACTGTGTGCCATTAACTAATAGAAAGGGACAAAGTGGTTTATATTGATACTGTGAAACACTAGGAAAAGTGAGGGTAAGAGCAAGTAACTAAGACTGCGGCACACGACTCTTCTGCTTTAAATTCCCCTGCAGGAATAGCAATTTATATTTTATTTATATTTATGGCAAGAAACAGATGGCAGATGTATAGTATTGTCAGGAGCACGGAGAGCTCTGCTTCCTCGATGGTGATGCCCATGGGCGTGTAGTGATGTCACTGCACCGTGTGTTGTGATGTGGCTGCACGTGACATCATTTTGTCGAGTTTTGTCATGAAAATTCAAAATAAAAGGACACCAGAGACCCCGGTTCAATGCCCAAATATAAGTTCTTCTCCTGAAAGTTCCTGTGTGCTCTATAATTGCTATTTGACTGATCTCTGGCTTTCTGACCCTTCTGCTGACTACACTAATCACTGAATGCCCCTGACATCTGGATTCTGATGATCTGTTTAACCCTTCAGATACCATGAATCAGATAATATCCTGTGAGGTCTGCATACCGGCTTCCTCCTTGGTCCTGACTCCAACCTTTTGAACCCTGACAAGAATACTCAAGATTCTTCACCTCATTTTAATTTTGCATGATACTTATTTTGATTTGCATTTATTTATTAAAATAACAGCAAAACAGCCATTTGAAGGCTTCATTTGTCAAGCAAAGAAAGCATTTTTTTGAAAGTTAAGTAGAAATTAGGAGAAAACATGGCATTATTCCTCTTCCTAACATACATGTATATACAGTTATGGGATTTTTTTTTCCGTAATCTAGAAAACTCTGAATCATTGGAAGGCTATCTACCATAAAGTCCATTTTAAGCAAATAATTTATATTAACTTTTACTCTGTAATAAAAATACAGTACTTTGTGCTTGATCTAGCATGAACCCATACTGGTGGCAACCCCGTCCTATTGAGTTTATTTAATGCATAAAAGATTTTTAACTACAAAAATGAACATTTAGGGGGTTATTTACTAAACCTCAATTTTTTTCTGGTCGAGCTTTTTAGAGGCAAAAACACAAATTTTTCGTGTAAAAAAAGAACCTCACATTTTTCGAGATTTATACCCCCAAGCTGCAAACCCGGTACCTCAAACCTGTCAAAGTCATGTATAAGTCAATGACAGATATCCCTAAAGCGTTGGGTTTAGCCCGATAACCCAAAAAATAGAGCGATTCGGGAGTAAAGTCCGAATAATTGGTATGATTTGAGTTCTTTTACGACCCCACTTTTTATAATTATTATATTGATAAATAAGGTAAAATCATGGATGGGAGATTGATCAAGTTTTGCTAAAAAAAAAATAGATAAATTCAGATTTAAGTAAATCACCCCTTAATATAGACTTTACCTCACGAAAAAAGGCAACTTTCTATATATTTACCATTTCTTATATTATCAAGTTATTATTGAGTATCCCCCTCTCAACCATCTGTCTGTCTTCGTTCTTAGTGATGGGCAAATTTGCGCCGTTTCGCTTTGCGAAGAATTCTCAAATTTCGTGCGAAATTCGTGAAATGGTGAAAAATTTGCGAAACAATGCCAAGGTCTCGTTTTTGATGCTGGCGTCCTTTTTTTTGGCGAAAATGCGCCGGCGTCAAAAAATTTTCACCAGTGAATTTTCACGGCTGTTTTGCGCATTTATTCGCCGGCGGCATATCGCGCAAATTTGCTGCAAATTCACCTGGCAAATAAATTCGCCCATCACTATTCGTTCTCTCTTCATGCAGAAGTAAGGTTTAGATTTTCAGGGACTGGTAAGTCTAATACAACTTTTAGGGAGGGTTTCATTCCCAGCGGATGTGTAAAAGCTCACTCAAATAACCAACTCCAGCTCAAGCACACATCCTGCATATAAAGCAACAGGTTTATCATCAGAGCTTGTTATTTTAAAAGTGTGAGCTCTAATCCTACTTCTAGGCAAAGAGTGCAACCCGCCCAAAGGATATATTAGATCTATCTGTCAATTAGAATCTTACTGGAATGAAGCGAGACAGGTTGCTGAGAGGGGGGGGGGATAGTGAAGAGTACCTTGATTATTTCAAAAACATAACAGAATTTTCAATTGATTATATTTCAAAGCCTTTTATTTTACTGGGATGAAACAAAATTTTCATTAAGTGATAGTTCCTGGGTACAAAATGCTTCCCAGGCCATAAGATAACACATAATATATGATAATCAATCCCAATTCTGTACTGTCATTTCTTTCACTTAAATAGAAATGTTCTTGTAACGACTCACCCTGTTCGTCTAGTGGGCAGTGGGGGGCATCCGCCGCACCTCTGGCAGGGACACCTGACACGTAGTACTGCTTATTCCCAGTTTTAGGAGATTCCTAGGGCATGTACGGTGTGCACTTCCAGGTTTTACACGTGTATTTAAGGGGCCTTTGGGTTTATGAGCATTGCCAGTTGTTAAGTCTAACTTGTTAGCATCTGTGTGCGATTTCTGTCTTGTTTTATTCCAATTTTGACCCTTGCCTGCCTGACTATTCTGAACTCTACCAATATTGACCCTTGCCTGCCTGACTATTTTGAACTCTACCAATATTGACCCTTGCCTGCCTGACTATTTTGAACTCTAAAAAAAAATTGATCTTGCCTGCCTGACCATTCTTTGAACGCTGCCTGTACCGACCCGACATGATTGACCTTGCTTGAACTCCGCCTGTACTGACCTCTGCCTGACTGTTCTTTTTGTCTACTCCCTGAACTGTTGCCTTCAGTCCAAAACCTTGGAAACGCACGTGCCCCTTTGCTCAGAACATCTACTTTGCTCCTCTCAAGTTAAGACCTTACAGCATTTGAGAAGCTGAGGGCTCCTCCCATGGCGAAAGGCGGCTGCCACAGGTGGAAGATGAAGCCGTGACAGGGAGCTTAGCACTTGTTCTGAATTTAGGGAGCTGTACGTGACAGTTCTTCTGCTCACAGTATAAGGGGTCTATTTATCAACATCTCATTTTCATGGTCTTTACACTTAAATAAATCTTCAATTTCTAGAACTTTTTTAAAACCACAATTTTTTTAGAGATTAATGGAAACATTTGAAATTCGATTGTAAGTAAATGACCCCCTTAATATTAACTGTCCTAAGAAAATAACTTTCTCAACTCAAACCCTCACCAACACAAATTCATAGATATACAGTATGGTGGTATATTACAAACTGTAAAATCCATATGAATAGGTAGACAATATGTATGTGTATTTTGTAATTGTAATATCTTTTCAAAAGTTGACATGCGCTTCATGGGTCAACAACTGGGAAAGAAAGGAGTAACGTTTAAATGAAGCAGCAAGAATCGTATTCTTGCATCATATATCACTCCACTTCCATGTAATAATGACCTATACCTGAATTTAATTGCCTGGTCATTAAGAGTGGGATCCATATCAGAAGGAAATCAGTATGACATTGTCCTTTAGTACTATACTGCATATTTCTTTTGTTAAAGCTAAGGAGAATAATCTCAATGATTTATAATGAGCATTAGGCCATATTTCTGAGACCTAATATGAAATCAGAGAGATAATGGAACATGCTAATCTTTTGCCTGAGTTCTATTAAAAAAAGAGGAGAAACCATGTCTAGATAGATAGCACTATTAGTTTTATACCTTTCACATGGAATTATCCACCAAGCATAAAATAATAATAAGGAATAGGTTTCTATAACTGTATTCTACCATTAGCATGCAAATGGCAAATATTAATGTCACATACAGAAGGTGGCCTTATGACTGTTTATAATGTATTATTTTGATATACTGTATATTATCTAATTACTATTCAATTGGGGAGAAAATATCATATAGAAAATATAGGTGATGAACAGCCATATTATATTGCATTTTTTACATTTCTCCTTATCTATGACCTCACTTTCTTACTGTTATCATTGAATGAGCCCAATCCTCACTGAAGTCTCTAAGAACAAATTAAAGGACCAGTAACACTAAACTTTTTCAAGTTAAAAAAACATTATAGCCTCCTCTTGTACCTCCTCCTTCCAACACAATGTTCACTATTTTTAATGCTTTATTATAAAATTATTTTGTGAAAAAGTGTTTTTCTTATATATAATTCATTAACTGAATGCTAATAAGACGTGTATATAGTATACTTTTTGTGTTTAATTCATCATGTGGCACACTATACTCATAACTGAATATCACATAGAGGGCAATTCATTGTGTATTGTCATATAATACACAAAAGCCATGAATATCTTGTAAATTATATCCTTATAAACGGTGAGCTCTGATGTCATCAGTTATAAACGGTGAGTTCTGATGTCAATTCTGTCACATGACTCACTGAAACTTGTGTATTATAATAAATAAAGTACCCCCAGTTGCAAAATATGAGGATATTAGAAGTTACCTCGGAGTTCCATGACCTGTATAAAAACACTTTGCCTTCGGCCTCGAATTTTTATATGGTCATGAAACTCCTCGGTAACTTATAATATCCTTATAATTTACAAGAGGGGGTACTTTTTTCACTATATAAATGATATAACCATGATTAATATGAGTAGTAGTGAGTTTGATCATCAAGAGGATTATTGAGACCAATTAAAGCTTTCAAGTGTAGTGTGAAAGAATTTATTGGTAAAAATATGACTAAAAAATATTGTCAGTTTTAATTTGGCTCATCTTTCCAGATTCCAGTTCCAGATTTTTTCAATATCTAAAAATAGAGTTTGAATTGGAAAACTCAGATTCAAAACAAATAAAAATTCATTTTCTAGGCCATGATTCTCTCAAATTTTCTCAAATTTCTCAAAAAAAATCTATAATCTTAATATATTTGCCCCCCTAGTATAATTGATTATAATATTAGTCAATTACCAATAATTGCCATGACTCTTTTGTTTGTTTGTCCTCATCTATCAAGGGGCAGAGCTAGTAAAAATATGCAGTGTTTAAAGGTCAGTAGCCAGACCCCATCTGCATTTTGAGCCGAAATCCACCGAAGTCTGTTCACGACGAGCTAATTCAATGCGGAAGAGAGAGGAGGCTGCGGTGGCTACGGCCAAAAACTAGCAAAATCCGTGGCTGATTTCTGGCCTACCTCCTCTATCTTCCACATTGAATCAGCTCGTCGAGAACAGACTTCGATTGGATTTCGGCTCAAAATGCAGAGACTCACACTTCTTCACAAAACCTGCGAAGTCTGTTTGTTCCAAGGTTATTCAATGCGGAAGAGAGAGAAGGCTAATGCCCACAGTAGGGCAGAAATCAGCCAGCGGATTTCAGCTAGTGTTTTTTGACCCCTGTATGGCCCTAGCTGTACTGTTCAACCACAACACTTATCACTTTATTGTAAGGCGTCCTGGCCGTCCTCCGAGCGTCCAAGATGGCGGCGCCCAGAAGAGGCCATGCGGCCGTCAGACGCCAGCGTGTCGCCGGCGTTTTGGCGCATTAACGCTGGCGTTAACGCCGGCATTTTGGTGCGAAAACCCACCTATTTAAGGACGCCAGAAGGTTCTCTCAGCGCCCGAGTATAGGTTCTTCTATCTAGAGTTCCTGGGTGTCTTCTAAATATTGATTCTTGATTCTCGACCTTGCCTGAAAACCTCGACCTTGATACTTTGCTGCCTGGACCGACCTTTGCTTGAAACCTCGACCACGATATCTTGCTGCCTGGACTGAACTTTGCCTGAACTGACGATTCTTCTGCCTAATCCATTGTACCACGAACTGTGTTTACCTAATTGCTTCCTCCTTGGTCCGCACTCCAAATTGTGCCTTCGGGCCCTGACACTTATAGGCACCATCCCCCCATCAAACTGGCCAACCTGTAATTGGGGACACAATAATGTGTTTTTTCCCATTGGTTATTTTGCAAACAACTTTCAGAAAATTTCTTTATTTGCTTGGACTTTTAAGGCTAAAAATTTCCATAAAGGTATTTTGTCAACCTCTTCTCAACTTTCCCTATTAAATTCTCCAAATGAATCAATACATTATCTTTAGGGAATGGCCACATTATCCATTGCTTATAGTTGTTTTTGTTTTTTTAAGATTAGAGGTGTAAGATAAAAGTCATGAATATTTTGAAGCAAAAGTTCACTATAATAACAAGTCTAAATCCCCAAAATGCATTGTAAATGTCACTGTTTCTCTTGTGTGTACGTGCACTGAATATTAACGATTGCTCAACAAAACGAGATTTTTATTTTCTTCAGCAATGCACTTAAATAGAGAAATTAGCAGTTTTAACTTGGGTATGTCAATTTCCATATTCCCAGTATTACTGTACAATGATTGTTCATAGGCTTCTGGCATTTTTTCTTTCCTTGTTCAGTAAACATTGAGTTGACACGATTCCAGAAAATTTACAATCCCCTAACCATAGTTGTGCACTGCCAAATGCTTCTGGTGTTTAGTGGATCCAGAAAATAAATCCTTATAATACAATGGGAAATGAACACTTTCACCAAACTAAAAGTCAGTATTGGGCAGCTATTTAATTGGACATACATTATAGAGTATGAGGCATAAACTGGAGTTGTACACATTCATTACAGTCAGCATCTGATTTATAATTGCACCCAATTACTTTTTGTACCTGCTGCATGCGACACATAAAGCAATATCATTTATTATTTTATAAAGGAAGAAAATGTGATTTGCAGCAACTTTCCAAAATGTATAAACGAACCGTTTCAAATGCTTTTAGAGCTATTTTTAAATGTACAGGACCTGTTATCCAGATTGCTCTGGACCTGGGGATTTCTAGATAACAGGTCTTTCCTGGATTTGGATCTTCATACCTTAAGGGGGTTATTTATCAAAGGTCAAGTGTTAGAGTTGTTTATACCGCAAATGAACTTGAAACTGGAATGGTATTTTATTTAAGAAAAACATAAATGGCAAAACCCCAATTCTTCGAGTTTGAATCATGAAACCCCGAAAACTGGAATTGATTGAGTTTTTGGTGAAAAAAAACTCGAATGGCTTGAATCATTTGCGTTTTCAGCAAAACCCTCGGAAAGAAACTCGAACATCAAACAGGCTGTTAACATCCTCAAATGGTTCAAGGGATCTGTGCCATTGACTCCTACGTGAACTAGACAGGTTTTAGAAGGAGTATTTTTGGATTCCAGCTATTTCCTGGGTCAGGTATAATAAATCTTGAATATTTAAAGTTTTTTTTTAACCCAAAAAAGTGAGTTATGACCACAAAAAACATCTTAATAAATCTGCACCTAAGTCTTCTAAAAAATCATTTAAACATTAAATAAACACATTGGGCTGGTTTTGCCTCCAATTGATTAGATCTTAGTTTGGATCAAGTACAAGGTATTGTTTTATTATTAGAGAGAAAAATTTTTTTTTAAAAATTGGTTTATTTGGATAAAATGGAGTCTATGAGAGATGGCCTTCCTGTAATTTGGAGCTTTCTGTAATTAAATAAAGCAGTATTTGGGTGAAGTTTTCTGTTCTGGTCACATCTGGTTCTGTGTAATAATAAGCAAAGCTAGCCAGTTTTGCTAAAACAATAGCAAAAGTTTGAAAATTCCCCAAAATGTTGCCAAATGCAATGGTCGTTTTGTCCAATTTTTTTCTTGCAGCAAATGCATTGTAATGAATATAATTTTGACAAGTTGCCATTTTTTTCTCATGCCAAATGCACTGAATTTAGTTTTTTCGAAATGTTTTTAAGGTCATGGGCATTTTTGTGTTGTGTTTTTTTCTGAAAAAATTGGATTTTTGCATACAATCAGTATCAAATTCCCTAGTTCTGTATGTTGTAATGTTAATTTTAACCTTTTTCACATTTATCTTAGACTGTTGGTAGGTAGAGTTTATGGGCTTGGGGTGATGGCTCAGTAGTCTGGGTATGCTGTTAGGAACAAGTGGTGCCCTGACACTCAACCAGCCAATATTTTTCATTAGTGAGTTACTTCACTGCAAAATGTAATTATGCACTGTACATTTTATACAACTAGATTGATAGAATTATATTGCATGGAAAATAACTAGTGATGGGCGAATTTATTCGCCAGGCGCGAATTCGCAGCGAATTTGCGCGTTTCGCCGCCAGCGAATAAATTCGCGAAACACCCGCGAAAATTCGCGGCAAAAATTCGCCGGCGTCAAATTTTTCGCCGTTTCGCAAATTTCGCGCAAAATTCGCTAATTTTTCGGCGAAGCGAAACGGCGCAAATTCGCCCATCACTAAAAATAACATGTATTTTTTACATGTATATACTTTACTGGTACGTGTACAGTAAATTTTCTGCTAATGGACAAAGCCCTGAAGGTCTGCAAAAATTACATGAAATACATACAAAATAATGACTGCTTGCAAAACCCTCCCAACAATGTCAAAATAGAACACCTGAGAGTATATCTGACAAAAAATAAAATAAAATCAGCGATGGGATTTTTTTGTATTTCTGTGGTTATAAGTGATCATTAACATACAGTATATTGATATGACAGTACAATCATATAATGATTCTGCCAGGAAGAGCTTTGAATTGATCCTTGCGGTTCAGAATAAAAGATTTACAGGGGAATGTAATAAAAGTCGCAAAGAGCAAAATAATTCGCACCAATAAGACTAAAAATCCACATCTCGCAATGTAATATTGTTCCTTAAACTGTTATTGCATTGCGAATTTTAATTGCGCATTGCGAATTTTAATTGCGCACTCATAAGAAGTGCTTAAAGGTGTCGTAATCTTTTGGAGCAAACATAACGACTTTTTCAGTAAGAAGTTTTATTACATTGACTGCGCATTGGGGCAAACTATACAATTCGCAAACGGTCTTTTACTGTCGGAAGTGGTCGCTAAACAGTTTCCGGGCTCGCAAAAGCTATATTAAATTCGCACAAAGCAAAATTTGTTCGCGCAAAGGCATAACTTTTCGCATTGCGAATAGTTTTTCCGTTAGCGATTTTTATTACATTCCCCTATGTATATGGTAAAGTATTTATTCTGACTAGACTGTACATTACAAAACTTTTACAAAACTCACGGAAGGCAGGAACACAAAAGGATGATGGGAGAAACTGACACACATAAGGAATGGGAATAGGAGGGTTTTTACAAACAAAGAAATGCAGAGCTTGCTCAGTGAACTTGGCCAGTAGGTGGTTTTTCAATTGCTTTCTAGGTTTTCTTTTTAACTGTTTTCCCAAACAGTGTTTCGATCTCTGATGTTTCAGTCTGGCAGCTCAGTTATCTTGGTACAGACTAAGGGGGCGATTTATCAAGGGTCAAATTTCTAGGGTTAATAAACCCTCGAATTGGACCCTCGAAGTTAAATCCTTCGACTTCGAATATCGAATTCGAAATCCTTCGATCGATCGAAGTAAAAATCGCTCGATCGAACGATAAAATCCTTCGAATCGAACGATTCAAACGATTTTAAGCGATTGATCAAAGGATTTTTCTTTGATCAAAAAAAACTTAGAAAAGTACTGGGGAAGGTCCCCATAGGCTAACATTGCACCTCGGTAGGTTTAAACTGCCGAAGTATGTAGTCGAAGTATTTTTTAAAGAAACAGTACTTCGACTATCGAATGGTCGGATAGTCGAACGATTTTTAGTTTGAATCGTTCGAATCAAAGTCGAAGGTCATAGTAGCCTATTCGATGGTCGAAGTACCCAAAAAAATACTTTGAAATTCGAAGTTTTTGTCATTTGAATCCTTCACTTAGTAAATGTGCCCCTATGTGAACAGTTACAAATATTGTATCAATTATAACAGCTGCCTTTCATGAAGCTCATGGATAATACTACGCAGAAGTGATGTGCAGGTCAGTAAAAACTCAACCCACACCCGACCCTAACCCGCAAAACCTTAACCTGTAAAACTTTAACCTGTACCCAACCTTAACCCGCACCAACCCTTACCAGCAAAATATTGCCATTGTAGAACCTGCAGCCAACCCGTACCAGTGTCTTCTAGCTCTGTACACTACTTTTATGTATGCCTCTGGTACCCAACAGAGAGTCTTCAGTAGCAGAGGAGGAGTGTACTAACACAATCTGACTTGCACCCATGCCTGACCTGCAGTGGTTGGCCAATGTTCATCCTAAACTCACCCAACTGACAGTAAACCCCGTGGGATTCGGTTCAACCCACACATCATTACTCAGAAGGACCAAAGATAAGAAATGTTTGAACTAATGTATCAATTTAGAACAGTTTACAGAATCTCTGACCCACCTTGCCAAACTTCAATATTGGAAAAACGGTAGAACTATCTGAACTATGATGAACTAGCTGAAAACAACTGAACTGAAAAATAGTATTGATAGGTGAACAATCCCTTTAAGATTTAGTATATCAAGAAATGGTGTGACTGTGACACTCAAAGGTACAGTGTGACAAAATAGAACTTAATTTAACATGACATTTACAGAGGGGCAGAACTTAAATGTATTACAGAATTCTGCTTCCTCTGTACAGTGTGAGGTTGGCTTTAGTGATGGGCGAATTTGTGCTGTTTCGCTTCACCGAAAAATTCTCGAATTTCGCACGAAGTTCGTGAAACGGCGAAAAATTTGCGAAACTGCGCCGGCTTCAGTTTTTTCGGAATTTTTTTTTTTTGATGCAAGCAAATTTTTGCCGAGAATTTTCGCGGGCGTTTCGTGAATTTATTCGCTGGCGGCGAATCGCGCAAATTCGCCGCGAATTCGCGCCTGGCGAATAAATTCGCCCGTCAACTTGACTTTAACATACAATATGTTCTAAAGATGCAACAAAATTTGCAGATGGCGAAAATTATATCCAGGCATTGGCTCCCAATCTCCCACCATGTGCCATTTAATAAGATCATTATTCCACATTTTTCCAATGAACAAATGCTGTGTGACATGCCATGCCTTGGTGCACTGTGTTAGCCTTGTGATGTCAACACAAACACTAGCAAATAAAACATAGATATGCTGTATATCATGTTCAACAAGACACATCAGTAAAGCTAAAGTGTTTTTCCATTCAGGCCATTGCATATCAGAAATAAGAGGCAATAGTGGACTGTAGACTTCTTTATTTTAAAACATAATTCTTTATTTAGTCAAGCATGGAAATTTAATTACACTGTATTGTTTTCTAGGTTATTTATCACAATACTGGAAATGCCAGTTCAGCCCTGCTCATTAACAAACTCCTTCTTTCCATAATGATATGAGAAATTATACCAGTAGAAAATATAGCTCTAATTTCACTTTATTAAAGGTCAATTAAACATAAAACAAACTTCCTTGAATAAAAATGCACAAAAGCAACTGTAATGTTCTACTACACTGAAAGCCACACAATAATGATCAACATTTAGCCTGCCCCATTAGACATAGCAAGAAATAAAAGGAGTAACTCTTCAGGGGAAGCAAGTGTAAGTACAGACCAAATAAAATCATTTCAATTACCTTTAGAAAAATGGTGCCCCAAGAGGCTGTTCTTACTGCGATCTAACTTAGACACCAATTTATCCTAAGAATCCAAATATTTAAAAATAATTTCCTTTTTCTGTGGTAATAAAAAAAACAACCAAACCAAGATATAATGGGGCAAATTCGCTAAAGGGCGATTTTTCGCCATCGACCTCTTCAATACACCCTGCACCACTTTGCCAGGTGCAAATTTGTTACCACATTAACTAAGGGTTGAATTTCGAGGTTGAAAAACTTTGAAATTGGACCATCGAATTTGATACTTTGATAGTCGAAGTATTTTTTCGATCGAAAATGGCCGTTTTCGATCAAAGTAAAATTTGTTCGATCGATCGATTAAATCAATTTTACAAAAAAATACTTTGACTGCTCAAAACTAAGCCAAACACTCAGAAAGTTTTATAGGAGATTTCCCATAGGCTAAACAGCAATTTGTCAGGTTTAAGGTGGCGAAGTGTCGAATTCGAAGTTTTTTAAAGAGACAGTTGTTCGATTTTCGATTGGTCAAATTTGTGAAGTATTTTAAATTTGAATCGAATTTTTGCCTATTCGATGGTCGAAGTACCCAAAAATTCATTCGAAGTTTTTGAATTCGAAAATTCACTTCGACCTTTAGTAAATGGGCCCCTTAGAGTGCCCTATACCTTTCATTGGTTTTATACGAAGATATAGGGGCAGATTTTATCAAAGATTAAAGTGAATTTTCGAATGAAAAAAATTCGAATTTCAAGCTATTTTTTGTGTACTTCAACTAGGGAATTTGAAAAAAATTTGAATATCAAAATGTATCATGTACTGTCTCTTTAAAAATTCAACTTCGACCATTCGCCATCTAAAACTTGTCGAATTGCTGTTTTAGCCTATGGGGGACCTCCTAGAACCTAGTGGGAGTCAATTGGTGGACTTTGAAAAATCAAAGGTTTTTTTTGTGAAAAACTTTGAATCAAATTCGATCGAATGCGCTATTCAACTTAATTAGAAATTCACCCCTTGATAAATGTGCCCATAATCTTAGCCTAAGCTCCTGTTGGCTGTTCCTCATTAAACACAGTAGTTATCATCGTCACAGCAGGTATCGTCGTCAGTCACTTGTCATGAAGTCAACTACCTTCCTATAGCTAGTATTTTTGTATATATGACCTTAAAGGGATACTGTCATGGGAAAAAACATTGTTTTCAAAATTAATCAGTTAATAGTGCTGCTCCAGCAGAATTCTGCACTGAAATCCATTTCTCAAAAGAGCAAACAAATTTTTTTATGTTCAATTTTGAAATCTGACAT
Organism: Xenopus laevis; assembly: GCF_017654675.1. NCBI lineage: Eukaryota > Metazoa > Chordata > Amphibia > Anura > Pipidae > Xenopus > Xenopus laevis. The sequence goes on along the minus strand of NC_054379.1, from coordinate 34,171,340 downwards.
GGGGCAATATTATCAATTTCCCAGCTGCCCCAAGTAATGTGACTTGTGCTCTGATAAACTTCAATCACTCTTTACTGCTGTACTGCAAGTTGGAGTGATATCACCCCCCTCCCTTTTCCCCCTCAAGCAGCCAAACAAAAGAACAATGGGAAGGCAACCAGATAGCAGCTCCCTAACACAAGATAACAGCTGCCTGGTAGATCTAAGAACAGCACTCAATAGTAAAAACCCATGTCCCACTGAGACACATTCAGTTACATTGAAAAGGAAAAACAGCAGCCTGCCAGAAAGCATTTCTCTCCTAAAGTGCAGGCACAAGTCACATCACCAGGGGCAGCTGGGAAATTGACAATATGTCTAGCCCCATGTCAGATTTCAAAATTGAATATAAAAAAATCTGTTTGCTCTTTTGAGAAATGGATTTCAGTGCAGAATTCTGCTGGATCAGCACTATTAACTGATTCATTTTGAAAAAAAAAAATTTTCCCATGGCAGTATCCCTTTAACCATGTTAGAGATGTCCCTATCTTAACTCACCATGGAGCTGCGTTTAGGCTTTTGCTTTCAACATACTGTGCATTGTTCATTTTACATGTTTATCCTGCTAATCAAACTTATAATTATCCAATATTCATAATTATTGATGTGCTACTATCTAATATTTAATTGCTTAAAACCAAAAAGTTAGAGCAGGCTAGATTTTTCTGCTCCGCTGAAATGCATAATCAGTTATAAATACCACAGAGCCCTTTTGCCATTATTGCAGTCCACTTTCTCATTAAAACAGCACAAGGCGTGCCCGATTTGGACGTCAGTGACCAAAATAGAATGCCGAACCCTCCACTCCCCTCCCGACATTTCACACAAAATGTAGATTATAATGCATAATGTACCCCCTACTGAAATTTATAAAGAAATTAGAAGTCACCTCGGAGTTATGTGACCTGTATAAAAGCACTCGGCCTTTGGCCTCATGCTTTTATATGGTCACATAACTCCTCGGTGACATAATATAGTGAATAAAGTACCCCCTATTGTAAAATATAAGGATATTATAAGTTACAGAGGAGTTTCATGACCATATACAGGTCATGGAACGCCGAGGTAACTTCTAATATCCTTATATTTTGCAACTGGGGGTACTTTATTTATTATAATACACAAATTTCAGTGAGTCATGTGACAGAAATGACATCAGAACTCACCGTTTATAACTGATGACATCAGAACTCACCGTTTATAAGGATATAATTTACAAGATATTCATGGCTTTTGTGTATTATATCTTTATAAATTACAGTAGGGGGTACATTATCCACTATATTATACTTAAACTAAAAGGCAGTCTCACCTGGCAGAGATACCTCCAATCTATCCTGCTACATTGCAGTACTGCTATTTCTAGCTTAAACTATCTGACTTACACTAATAGAGTATACTAGTATTTGATGATATGAAATTGTGCAGAACTACAGGTTCCATGCAGGATGCTGCCACTTTGCAGAGTGGTTTGTCTAAATTGGAAAACTGGGCAGCAAACTGGAAAATGAGGTTCAATGTTGATAAATGCAAGGTTATGCACTTTGGCAAAAATAATATAAATGCAAGTTATACACTAAATGGAAATGTGTTGGGAGTTTCCTTAACTGAGAAGGATCTAGGGGTTTTTGTAGATAACAAGTTGTCTAATTCTGGGCAGTGTCATTCTGTGGCCACTAAAGCAAATAAAGTTCTGTCTTGCATAAAAAAGGGCATTAACTCAAGGGATGAAAACATAATTATGCCTCTTTATAGGTCCCTGGTGAGGCCTCATCTGGAGTATGCAGTGCAGTTTTGGACTCCAGTCCTTAAGAGGGATATAAATGAGATGGAGAGAGTGCAGAGACTAAGTGCAACTAAACTGGTTAGAGGGATGGAAGACTTAAATTATGAGGGTAGACTGTCAAGGTTGGGGTTGTTTTCTCTGGAAAAAGGTGCTTGCGAGGGGACATGATTACACTTTACAAGTACATTAGAGGACATTATAGACAAATAGCAGGGGACATTTTTACCCATAAAGTGGATCACCGTACCAGAGGCCACCCCTTTAGACTAGAAGAAAAGAACTTTCATTTGAAGCAACGTAGGGGGTTCTTCACAGTGAGGACAGTGAGGTTGTGGAATGCACTGCCGGGTGATGTTGTGATGGCTGATTATGTTAATGCCTTTAAAAATCGCTTGGATGATTTCTTGGACAGACATAATATGAAAGGCTTTTGTGATACTAAACTCTAGAGTTAAAATAGGTATGGGTATATATAATTTATGTGAAAGTAGGGAGGGGTGTGTGGATGCTGGGTTTTCATTTGGAGGGGTTGAACTTGATGGACTTTGTCTTTTTTCAAACCGATTTAACTATGTAACTAACTAACTATGTAACTATTACAGGAGCTACACCTACCACTATCTCATACCTCATTCACAGGGCCCTGTTCCCCAACTTCTCCAAGGTTCACCTCCCTCGCCTTTCCTTACTGGGGCCTAAGTCATAGGCTCTCAGCAGATATCCACCTTCCCCAGCATGTGGCAGCTGAAGAGGAAGAGCATGTGGTCCCTCTCCTTTAAGACTCAAGTAACACTGACACCTCCTGGCCAAATCTAGAACTGCCAGGGGCACACTCCAACCTGGAAAAGGAAACACTCCCCCTTCCATCTCTAAATTAGGCCCAGTTTTTTTAGTGAATAATCCACAATATGTTTAAACAGAGGAAAGGAAATGTCTAATAATGTATTAGAAATATAATAAGAGGGGCATGAAGTATTGGAATACAACACTGTCTGCATTTACTACCATCAACAGCAGCAGCAGCACTGTGTATCTGGGCAGAAATGAATAGGCAGAAGTCAAAGGATAGTTGAATGGAGCTACTGTATGTCCATAACAAGAAAATGTGTTGTACAATCCAGTTAGCCTCTTTTGTAGAAACACAACAACACTGCAGGTGATCGAACAGGTGTCTGACAGATTCAGGTCACTGACTTCAGTATAGACCTGGAAAGGGGATAAAATAAAGTAAAACAGAGTATGCTGACTAAACTAAGATAGCACAGCAAGCTGTGACTGTACAGGAAAATTCAAGGAAATCTAGTTCACAAAAAAAAAATACTCCAGTAATCACTTGAGTGGGAAACCTTAAAGGGATCCTGTCATCGGAAAACATGTTTTTTTCAAAATGCATCAGTTAATAGTGCTACTCCAGCAGAATTCTGCACTGAAATCCATTTCTCAAAAGAGCAAACAGATTTTTTTATATTCAATTTTGAAATCTGACATGGGGCTAGACATTTTGTCAATTTCCCAGCTGCCCCCAGTCATGTGACTTGTGCCTGCACTTTAGGAGAGAAATGCTTTCTGGCAGGCTGCTGTTTTTCCTTCTCAATGTAACTGAATGTGTCTCAGTGGGACATGGGTTTTTACTATTGAGTATTTTTCTTTGATCTACCAGGCAGCTGTTATCTTGTGTTAGGGAGCTGCTATCTGGTTATCTTCCCATTGTTCTTTTGTTTGGCTGCTGGAGAGAAAAAGGGAGGGGGGTGATATCACTCTAACTTGCAGTACAGCAGTAAAGAGTGATTGAAGTTTATCAGAGAACAAGTCACATGACTTGGGGCAGCTGGGAAATTGACAATATGTCTAGCCCCATGTCAGATTTCAAAATTGAATATAAAAAAATCTGTTTGCTCTTTTGAGAAATGGATTTTAGAGCAGAATTCTGCTGGAGTTGCACTATTAACCGATTCATTTTGAAAAAAAAGGTTTTCCCATGACAGTATCCCTTTAAATAACCATTGCAGCCATTTAATCTGAATTACTTCCCATCTCAGGACAGTTTGGTTATAACGGCTGAATTATCATACAAATAATGGTGTTGGTTTTTAGCAGAAAACAGATCCTATTCTACTACAAATGGCTATTATTAGTACAGGAAAAGTTTGTGACTTATCCAAAGGATATAGATATTATTTTGGTTAAAGCATAGCACAAACATTTGTGGTTGATAGCACAAGCCCAGGGGGTTTCTACTAGATACATTTGTTATTTGTGGGTGTGATTAATCTACATGTGCCCTAGGAACACCCCACTTCTTCTGTTTTTTCCACTTTACTTGTGTTCATAAATGATCAGGGTCGGACTGGGTCAGCGGGACACAGGGAAAGAATCCGGTGGGCCCCTGGCTCTTGTGGGCCCCTCCAGCCCAGACTCGCACCCGGCAGCACTTGCTCCTTTCCTGCCGCAGCTAGCCAGCATGTGCACACACGTGGCTGGAGGGGGGTCCTGAAGCAGGAACCCCCGGTCCAACTTTATAAATGATCCCTAAATGTATACTATTTTTTCTGTACTTCGACTAGGGAATAGTCCAAATTCGATTCAAATTTGAAAGAAATTCAAAAATTAGAATATGGAAATTTATCATGTACTGTCTCTTTAAAAATTCAACTTCGACCATTCACCATCTAAAACCTGCCGAATTGCTATTTTAGTCTATGGTGGACCTCCTAGAACCCATTTGGAGTCAATTGGTGGAGTTTGAAAAATCAAAGGTTTTTTTTTTTTTTGGAAAAATCGAATTCGATCAAATGCTATTCCTTCAATTCGTACAATTCGAATTCGGCCAAATACGTACCTATTTGATCCAAAACTGACCTATTCGACCAAAAAATATTTGACTTAATTTTGGTTGGTCTTTTTGAATTCGAATTTCAAAATTTTTTGAATTCGAAATTCGACCCTTGATAAATATGCCCCTTAGTTATGCACATTCCAAAAATCAAATTATTGCATCCATGCATTTCATTTTTCATTACTTTTCCAACACAATAGTGATGGAAGAAGAGGAACTGGTTATTAATGAGCGTATGCTCATTTTTTTCGCACAAAAATGGCAGAAGACCTCATGTATGAAAGCTTTCAGCATTCCAGATTTTTATACAAATGTTTTTATACCCTTTATGCAATTGAGACTGTGCTGTTGGATGTAAAATAAGCTTTTATGATTGGTGAGAACAGATACCCATTATGACTGAGAATACATTTGTTATTACTCAATTCATATTTTGAGCTATGGGTAGAATTGCACAATAAGTTAAAAATAAATGGGTATGCGAAATTGCTATTGGGAGCTAATCCATAGATCACAGCAGAAAAAATGATATGTTATCTTCTGCTCACTGAAATTCATGGAGATATTTGTCACACATTATATTATGTCAAAGAGCCCTTTGGATTTTATTAAGAGGGGCAATATTCTATTATTTCTATAAATCATATACTGAAAACTAAAGACAGAAAATCAACATAAAATGGACATGCATTGGAGATTGTTTATTCCTACTTCTAGGCGAAGACAAAGGAAAGGTCATTATCTAACTCCTCTAAGTAAGGGATTTTTTTTTATCAATATTTGTGTTTGTGTAATGTTAGAGGATTTTTGTTTTTCCACTTCAAATAAACTGTTATTATAAAAAAAATTTGAATACTTGCATATTTATATCAAAATCCTAATTTTAAAAATGTAATAGAAAATTTTGATAGAAAATAGGAGGAAAAATTCGAAAAGTAAAAATAAAACAAAAATGGACTAAACTCAGGTCAAAAATCACCATCTTACAAAAAATATATACTTACAGAGCTGGGAATACTGGGAATAGCTTTGAATACAACAGCTTTTTAATTTTTAAAATGTGCATTGAAATAAACACATAGGAATTGAATTCACATTGGGCTATTAGATAGGCTATATGAAATGTTTCTAATATAGTTAATTAGCCAAAAATGTAATGTATAAATGCTGGAGTGACTGGATGTCTAACATAATAGCCAGAACAATACTTCCTGCTTTGCAGCTCTCTTGGTTTCCACTGACTGCTTACCAGGCAGTAACCAATCAGTGACTTGATCGGAGCCACATGGGTTTGTTTGCTTTAGAATCTGAACAGCATGCTAAGGATCAATTGCAAACTCACTGAACAGTTAAGTCCCATGTGGCCCCCCTTCAAGTCACTGACTAACGCCGATGTTAGAGAGCTGAAAAGCAGGAAGTTGGGTTCTGTTCTGTTATGTTTAGACATCCATTCACTCCAGCCTTTACACATTACATTTTTGGCTAACTAACTATATTAGACACATTTTTATTTTGCACAGCCTATCTATTTACCCAGTTTTTTTATTTTAAAACTGAGCTGTTTCTTTAAAATGATCAAAGGTGGCTCCCCTTGAGTTTTACATGAACTTGGCTGCTTTTAGATGGCAAAATTTACACCATTTTTGTGCTTAATAAATATCATACATACAAGTATTTATAAGCATAATTCAAATTCACAAGTCTTGGCGCAAAAAAAGTTTGATTTCTTGGAAAAAATCCAAATTCAAACATTGATAAATCTCCCCCTTAGGGTCAATATAACTTAATATTTACATTTATATTTTTGTGTAATAAAAATATTAGCTATTATGATTTTGCTAATTATTATCATCCCTAATTATTTTCCATTAACACTGTCACTACATATAACAGAATGGTATTCTCAAATCAGTCAAACACATACTTATGAACTGACAGAAATATGTATCGCTATCCAGGGCATCATTCAGGGTTGCCTAGAATAATATTTGATAAATCTGTCCCCACTTTGGTCTTAGCAGTAAAATGGACAATATTTTCCTGCTCCAGCCTCATCTAGTAACGATGTCTGATGTTTTGCTTTGATTATAAAACTGTACTAGATCAGTAAATGCAAATTATCAGTTGGTTGCTGTGTAATATTTGACTATGGCAAACATTTGCTCATGATGTTTTATAATATGAATAGGTTTTTTAGCTGTTTTCATGTCTCATATACATACGGTTCAGTTATATTGTAGAGTACTATTTCCATCGCTCACAGATAGACCAGCATTTTTTAAACTTTGAAGTGCTAAAATTCAATGTAGAGATGATTATGCACTGAACTGTGCTTCCCAATGGAACACAGAATCTAACACATATTTTTGAAAAGTAATAGCACATTCTGGTCTTGACGCAAATGGAACATTACAGGTCAGTTGGGAGCTCTGTGCAAAGATACTCAGCATGCAGCCGATTGCTTCTGTATCATCAGGGAACTCCTCACCATGTAATATACAGATTATGCACAGCAGGGACTATGTTATCCTATCCAAATATCACTAATACCGAAATCAAAATGAACCTATCTAATTATCTACATAACACAGAAATAATATGGAAAGGACCTCCTGCATCTAGAGATTAAAATAATAAAATCTAAATATTGGTACTCTGAGTAGTTCCCTTGACATATACTTTGTGTTTAGATAGATAGATATACTTGCATATACTGTATCTGAGTATATATGTGTGTAGCTCTTAGAAAGGGTCACCTGATTGCTCCCTTCTAATAAAGCTTTTTTTAAAAACCTGTCTTAAATGGTCTTTTGGAAATTGTAATAAAATAATTTAACAAGTATCATTACTGAACATACAGTAATTCAGCAATGTTCTGCACGTATACTGTATATTTATTTTGATTTCTTGCACTCATGGCTGCTTGAAATCTAAATTCAAAAAGAAAGCTGGAGAGATGATAAGGGTCATTTCTAGCAAATTGTATAGCCTATGTAGATTCTTAGTAGAAGGATGTTGAAATTCAAAATTTAGCTGCAATTAAAAATTTTTCTTAATTCTATAATTTGCTAAAATTTTGATTTCCTTTTTCTTATGAATTGTATTTTTCTCAAAAATAGTGTGTTTTTTTTTCTTTAGTAAAGTTAATATTTTCTAAAGCACCATTTTTCTGGTCTGGGTTTTATAGGCAAAAACTAAAATGTATTGCTTATTATACCCTGAAGCTGCAAAAAGTCAGAATCCGAAAATCCATCATCTCAAACCTGCCTGAGAGCTGCGCTCATCAAATTGGAGCTTTTTTTTAAGCATTCAGACTTTGGATATACTTTCATGTCATTTGGGGTTTTGGAGAAAAAGTGTTCATTTGTGATTTCAGAAACCTCTTATTAGGGATGTAGCGAACTGCCGATTTGGTGTTCGCGAACGCCGTTCGCGAACACCGGCAAAAAATGCGAACGTTCGCGAACAGTTCGCGAACTTCGAACACCGCTAAAATCGTTCGATTCGAACGATCGAAGGATTTTAATCGTTCGATCGAAGGATTTTCATTCGAATCGAACGATCGAAGCCATTCGATCGAATGCTTTTCATTGAATCGAATGCTTACAATCGTTCGAACGAATGGAAATCGTTCGATTTTTAGCGGTCGAAGGAATTCGAATGGTCGAATGGTCAAACGATCGAACGCGAACTCAAAATGCGAACGTTCCCAAACGTTCGCGAACATTCGGCGGACGCGAACGGTCCAAAGTTCGCTACATCCCTACCTCTTATACCACAAAAAGTTGACCTTTAATAAATAGGCTTCCACAATTCATTAATTCAAATTATTATTAAGCGCAAAAAATTCAAAAAACTGAAATGTAAAAATTTGCCATCTAAGAGCTTGCCAAATTTATGTAGAAGTCAATGGGTGTTGCCCTGGGCAAAATGTAAGCAATTTTAGATTTTTGACATTTTCCATTTTTTTGAGAGTATATAGACCCATTGAAAATAGAGTAGAATTCCATTTCCATGCATTTGAATGTTTTCACTGTTTTTTGAACTGAGTCTTTTAGATTCCAATTTTTAAAAACAACAAGCAAACATTATAGGGCACATTTACTAAAACCTGAATTAATCTAATCTTTTTATGAAAACAAATCTGACAAAACTCCTTTCCCTAGACGTACTCCATGTCAGTACGTTACGGGATAGCCCCTCCTCCCTGCTCCAATTAGAAGGAACCTCCCCAAGCCTTTAAAAGGCCACCACACCCACCTACCGGCGTCTTTTTTTCCTTCTCTTATGCTCTTGGCTTTGTTCTCTGAACAAAGGCCTCAATCATTAGAAGCAAATTTTTGTTTTTCTCTTTTTATGCCTAGGAAAGCATTAGGCCTGCCCGGAAGGCGTCCTAGGGACAGGGGTTTTGGTCCATGGGACCTTTTTTCCCCCCAGCACACTACCTCAGACCTGGAGTCTTCTGAACTTCAGCTCCTGAATCAGGTAAGGCACTGAGGTGCAATGTTTGCTACTCCTTGTCTGCCTGTATTTCAGTTGCCTTCCTGTATTGCTATCAAGAGCATTGGGTGGCAGGTGCTTGTCCCCCCATTCGTGTGCCCTCCCGACCTGCCCAGAGGGCCTCAGGCGGCACTGGTGTATGTGGCCCCTACACCCCATTTTTACGAATGGGCGAGGGAGGTGGCAGTTAATTTAGGCTAATTAGTTAGGGGCCTGAACCTTACTGCCCCCTGTTACCTTTGTTTTATTTTTGTTTTAATGGGGGCAGGTCATGGCCAACTGCCTCCCTCAACAGACTTTCCTAAGGTGGAGGTAGTTAAAATAATAATAAAAAAATAAAAAATATAAAAAAGTTTCGCTATAGGCTTCATATTATAGCAAACTTGGGCCTGTGCAGGAAGCACCAACACTAATTATCCAATTTGCCTCAGTATAACCCACGCAGTTGCTTTGGGTTCCCTGCCTATACAGACACCAGCTGAGTATAATCAACCCCCCACTGAGTGCAGACACCAGCTGAGTATAATCAGGTCCAGCTAAAGCAAGTGAAGATGGCTCCGCCCACTCTCTAACTCAGCAAGCGAGGAAGCTGCAGCCTCAGGTAAGTCCTGCTGTTGTCAGTAAACTTGTGAGGCCTGTTTTCCTGTTAACAATAGAGTGTCCTGGAATTTGTGACATTAAAGGGTCAGCTTCCAGCCTTGCATAATGAGCAGCAGGTAAGGAGTGTGTCCATATGCTGTTCTGCAGTGTACTAAAGTCTAACTAACTGCTTGCATACTATATATTCATATGCTTATCTGCACTGTGCCTGGTTATGATTGTTTCCTGCCTGAAAGCACAAGCCATTTACAAATAGGACACCAGTAGCCCTATTGAATATGGATCACTGGGCTGGGGGGGCTGCTAGGCTCTGATATATACTTGCTATAAACATCAGATAATCCATAATATGTATTGCGCTATTTTGTTCTGCATTCTATGTTTTGGGCTATTGCTCACATAGAAAAGGTAGCCATAATGGAGGTCGAGCAAAGGTCTGGCTGAATGCTAGGGCCCGATATAAGCTTGCTCTATACAGCAGCTAATCTAAACTATGGACCTCATGTTTCCGTGATTGTACCTGTGCTCCTATTTTGTTCTACAGCTTAAGCTCTGGCTATTGCTCACAGGTAAAACGTGGCCCTACAGGATGTAGAGCACAGGTCTGGCTGGCTGCTAGGCCCTGAGACATGCTTGCTCGAAGCAGCAGCTAATCTAACTATGTATTTCATATTGCTGTGATTGTACCTGTGCTACTATTTTGTTATACAGCTTATGCTCTGGCTATTGCTCACAAAGAACACGTAGCCCTGCGATATGTAGAGCACAGATCTGTCTTGCTGCTAGGTCCTGATACATGCTTGCTATAAGCAGCAGCTAACCTAATTATGTATTGCATGTTTTCTGCAGTTTACGATTTGGCTATTTCTCTCATGGAACAAGTAGCCCTAATGGATGTAGAGCACAGGCCTTTTGAGTTGCTAGGCCCTGAGATATGCTTGCCCTAAGCAGCAGCTCATATAAACTATGTATTTCATGTTACTGTGATTGAATCTGTGCTTATATTTTCTTCTGCAGTATATACCCCTGGCTATGGCTCACCTGGAATAGGTAGCCCTAAGGTATGTAAAGCACAGGCCTGGGAACGGCTAGGACCAGATTTACGCTTGCCCTAAGCAGTAGCTAATATTTTATGTATTACATGTTGCTGTGATCATATCTGTATGCTCCTATTCTCTGCAGTATGATATGCTCTAATTATTACTCACCTTGAACCAGTAACTCTAATAGATGTAGATCACTGGACTGGGTAGCTATGAAGGTCTGATATAGGTTTGCTCTGACTGCAGCTAACCTAAACTATGCATTACATGGGGTTGTAATTGTTTCTGGGGTACATTCAGGTTTAATCCAGATGAGTACTGATAGGAATACCTACATATGAAGGTCTTTTCATTCTATGGCATTGCTCCTGGGATAAGATATGGCTTAATAAATTAAACACTAGGCAATATTTTTTCCCGATGGCAGGTAAGCTTAACTTTGTCTTGATAAGCACTACAGGAGTTCTGAAGCCTGTCTGTCATAAGGATTGCTGGGTTAACAATAACCACAGGTATGTACTACTTTTGGGACCATTGAATGTAAATTTTTCCAGATTCAGCAGCCTTGTATCACCGATCACTGCCTGAACGAATGGAGGACCTGATAATTGCTTTGCCCAGTCAATTGTGCAGTCTATTACTACCCACGCAGCTCGAGCTCTGGGGTCGGGTACTGTGCTCTACCAGGAGTTTAGGACTCTGACCGAGGTACATATTATTATCACATATTTTAATATATGCTTGCACCATGGCCCACATCCTGCAGGGGGATTCTACTGCCTTCAGAACAAATGCTCAATAAATGGATAAACTCCATAATACAACTGGTCTACCAAGCAACATATATGTTTGCATCTATAAGAGGGCCATAGGCAGGTGCATATATTTTAATACTAAGGCATGTATATGAGTGTGTATATATGTTTGCACAGATATCTATATATGATTTGTGTCCTTGGGATGGGTTCTTTTTTGGAACCAGAAACGTTGGCTCAATAAACCTATATTTTTATGCAACATATAGTATTTTTGAAGATTCCTGGAACAATCAGTACTTGAACTCTTCATCCATAAATTTCACTATAGCAGCCAGGACATCTGGCTAGTTTCGAGGGGTGCAACCTGTGGAAATTCCATATTCATAGGTTTAAGGAAGAACAAGGTATACAGTTCTCTATGCTTGGCTGAAGGATCCCCAGATGTATTTCTACCGTTTTTTAGGGTGACTCCTTGGTGCCTCCTACAAATTAGAGAGGGGAGCTACTACCCAGTGTTATTCCTATACTATTTCTACTGATATTCTTAATGTCAGGATAGAGGGGACATTTTATCTGCCAATACAGGGTGTCTATAGAGACAGGGTACACATACATATCAGGCCACTGGGAATTTGCATAAGGTATATATTTCAAACCAAGGGTTTTCAGGCTATAGGAGTCCTCCAAAGTGTCTTGTTAGTCCATAGAGATGACCTCTGTTCAAGTCTGGCCCAGGATAGGGATATTCTGCTTATACTACCTTATACTATCATCAAAACGGCTTTGTGACTTAAGGCTCTGTGTCCAGAAGGCACTTATTTTGGGCCCATTTATTTTATTTATTTATTTATTTTTTCTTCAATTCTCAAACCCCTAGTTAGTCGTTTTTTAGAATACAGGGCCGGCTGTTCTTCCACACCAGATAGGTAACTGATTGGACAGCAGATGGAGGCATCCTAGGAGCGTTAATTATTTTCCCTCTCTATGTCTGTGCCCTCTTGGAACACCAGCAGTTTTGGATCTTTCCTCCTCACAGTTACATACTGCAGTTGCTACTTATCCTATTGCTTCGGCCGAAAATGTACTTGGCTCTTCTGAGCAGGATCATAGTCTTCCCTTAAGTGGGACGGTTGCAGTCATTACAGTAGAGTGTAATCTCTTACCACTTCCAGTCATTAATTTCATTGAGAATGAATTAAGGATAGTTTATGTATCTGTCCTACAGGTTTGTCTAGCTTCAAATGGGAGGCTTGGAAGTATTTTTTTTTGTCTGTTTTGACCATGTCTGTCACATTATTCCCTATGCTAGGGGGATTACATTTACACCTGCTGAAAATTGTGTCTGAAACATTCGCACAGAGCTCAATGTCCAGGTAATTTCCAGATACAACACTCCTATTATCCTGGTTTGTTCTCGGATTCACATTCCTGTGCTACTCCTGATACATATGACCCAGCATTACTCTAGTAGATCAGAGGCCCTTCTGACACTTACTGGAACATCCATAGTGTCCCTCCAGTTCCAAGGTCAGCCTCAACGATTAAATAGGTAGTATAGTTGATTCCACATCTAAGTGGGTGCCTTATGGGTAGAGAGAACACAGGTTTGTGGGTGACTATAAACATTTATCCAGGGCATATAATCTGCCTCCATAAATCTTGGAATTAGTCCTTTAGTTGCACTGTGGTTATTGGGATCTGTAACCTTAGGGGTATTCAGTTATACCTCTCAGAGTACTAGGTTGGGTCAACCAACAGGGGCTCTTTCTTAGGTACTGTAGTTGCTCAACTCTTTACAGTTAATTGAGTCTGCCTCATCACAGGACCTTACACAGGGTAAGGAATTCTAATCCCAATTATTTTCTCAGGTGCCCTTGTCTCCGATCTTTAGGATCTGCTTTCGGTTAGAACAGTCCTGACTAACATGCATTCTGATATGAAGATATTTATGGTACTGGCCTTGGGTACCTGAGGGTACATTGGATATCCTACATTTATGGATATATCCTAAGCAGATCATTTCTATATTGTGTCTGTTTTGGGTTCTTACTCCTACCAAGTGTTTCTTACAGGTACCTTGCAATGTGCACTGAAATTAGGCATACATGTGATGAATGCTTTTTGGTGAGTAGGAGAAAGTATTTCAGCTTGCTGAATTCGCCTTTTACAGGACTGTCTTCCTCTCTCTCTCTTCTGGAGGGTGAAGTGGTGGTTAGTGAGCTAACTTGTTCCTCACTCTCAGTGGGCTAACATCTCTCTCTCGCGCTCTCGCTCTCTTTCTCTATAGTATATGCTATACTATAGCTCTATTCTTAGCCTGGTGAACTTATTCTGGGGTTTTCACCTGGACTCTCTATATTAAGGTAAGGAGTTTGCATGATGGTGGACTATCTAGTCAGAGATACTCCTTTCCTTATTACAGTTTCTTCTTAAAGCATATTCCCTCCCATGGGATAACGTTAACTTGCTATGTCCCGTAACGTACTGACATGGAGTACGTCTAGGGAAAAAGGAAGATTATTTCATACTTACCGAGATCTTCCTTTCCTAGACGTACTCCATGTCAGTACACCCGCCCTTTCTTTTCCGGTAATTTAAGAGCTTGTTACAAAGACGCCGGTAGGTGGGTGTGGTGGCCTTTTAAAGGCTTGGGGAGGTTCCTTCTAATTGGAGCAGGGAGGAGGGGCTATCCCGTAACGTACTGACATGGAGTACGTCTAGGAAAGGAAGATCTCGGTAAGTATGAAATAATCTTCCTTTTTCCATGATTTTACTCATTTATCAATCATTTCTCAAAAAAAACAGAGAGACAAAATGTCACAACAAAATCAAGCATCAATTCGTATTGTACAATTGACGCTCTGAAAACTTTTATAGAGTTTTCACTCCAAAACCTTGATTTTTTTCTGATTATCAGTTGAAAACCTGCATTATCCAGTGCAGATTATGATGTCAAGAAACAACTTCAGGGACATCTGCAATTGACTTCTTTATGACCTCAACAGGTTTGAGATGACGTATTTTCGGATTTGGATTTTTAGCAGCTTTGGAGTATGATTAGTGATGGGCGAATTTATTCGCCAGGCGCGAATTTGCGGCGAATTTGCGCGATTCGCGCAGAACGAAAATTCGCGGTAAAAATTCGGCGGCGTCAAAAAATTTTTTTCCGAAAAACGGACGCCGGCGCCAAAAACGGGCGCCGGCGTCGGGAAAAACGGGCGCCGCCGTCAAAAATGAGACGCCGGCCCGTTTCGCGAATTTTTCGGCGAAGTGAAACTGCGCAAATTCGCCCATCACTAAGTATGATGAATCTCTAAATAAATCTATTTTTTAACAAAATATTTAGTTTTACCTCTAAAATCCTCGACCAGAAAAAATCAAGGTTTAATAAATGGACCCCTTGTCATCGGAAAACATGTTTTTTTGCAAAACGCATCAGTTAATAGTGCTACTCCAGCAGAATTCTGCACTGAAATCCATTTCTCAAAAGAGCAAACAGATTTTTTTATATTCGATTTTGAAATCTGACATGGGGCTAGACATTTTGTCAATTTCCCAGCTGCCCCTGGTCATGTGACTTGTGCCTGCACTTTAGGAGAGAAAAGCTTTCTGGCAGGCTGCTCAATGTAACTGAATCAATGTAACTGAATGTGTCTCAGTGAGACATGGGTTTTTACTAGGACGTGTTGTTCTTAGATCTACCAGGCAGCTGTTATCTTGTGTTAGGGAGCAGCTATCTGGTTACCTTCCCATTGTTCTTTTGTTTGGCTGCTGGGGGGGGGGGAAGGGAGGGGGTTGATATCACTCCAACTTGCAGTACAGCAGTAAAGAGTGATTGAAGTTTTTCAGAGCACAAGTCACATGACTTGGGGCAGCTGGGAAATTGACAATATGTCTAGCCCCATGTCAGATTTCAAAATTGAATATAAAAAAATCTGTTTGCTCTTTTGAGAAATGGATTTCAGTGCAGAATTCTGCTGGAGCAGCACTATTAACTTCTGATTAATAGTGCTTCTGATGAAGTGGCAAACGCGTTAAGCGGGCAGCCAGTGTTCACTGCTGCTGTAATTTGTTTTTATATGTATACTAAATAAAATTTATTTTTTTAATATTTTTACTGGACTCCACGGTGCTTTGCTGTTTTTTCTTTTCCTTGGAATGAATTGACCGTATGGGATGGCGGCAGGGTGTGCAGCACGTTGAGTTCAGTGTCTGGTAAGTGCTCCCACTAAAATACATTTTTTCTGTACTATGTCTAGCCCCATGTCAGATTTCAAAATTGAATATAAAAAAATCTGTTTGCTCTTTTGAGAAATGGATTTCAGTGCAGAATTCTGCTGGAGCAGCACTATTAACTGATTCATTTTGAAAAAAAAAAAATTTCCCCATGACAGTATCCCTTTAAATTGGGAAAATTTCTTGTTTATTCAAATTTTAAGAAATAGAAGAAAATTCTAAAATTCACAGAATTAAATTGTTATAAATATGCCTCCACATGTTCATATACTCTAGAATAAATACCTAAATACTCTTCCTTTGTGCCATAAGTAAAAACCTCCCTTCAGTAGCAGGTTCATTTTCAGAAATACAACTCACACAAGTCAGCTTTGTGTCTGCATTCTCATTTAGAAATAACACCATTTTTTATTTGTGTGTATAACTGCAGCAATGGAATTTGATTGTTTCATGTATAAAGAATTTAAATGTCCTTGTGTTGCAAATGTCTGTTTAGCAGCTGTTGTATTCCCATAAAGGAACAACTCTTCAGAAACAATTACAATACAAATGGAAAGCGAATCAGCCTTGATGCCCATTGGTTTTGTGATAAAAACAGAGAAATATATGTTATTCTGACATCTGTTTTTTTTTCAGTGTAGTGATTCACCGTTGTATCTGTTTTATTGAAGTGCATTTTATGTAGATTTATTGAATGAACTGCATTTCTAGAGCAAAGTTGTCATCAGTTAACATAAAGAAAGATTAAGGGACATTTTTAACAAGGAGTGGAAAAAAGTAGAGCTAGTATACACACCCCTTATAACTACTTTAACAGGGTTCTAATCCCAACAATAAAGCCCATAGCGCCCCCTAGCTTTCTACAGCAATTCACACAAAAATTTAATTAATGATGCAAGAGAATTCTCCAAAGAAAAAGTTGATTACCAGGACATATGGAAATTATTATGTCACAATGAAATCAAACATAGTGATAAATTGCTTGTTTGGTGCTAAGAAAAAATGTGCCTAAAGGGATACTGTCATCCGAAAACATGTTTTTTTCAAAACACATCAGTTAATAGTGCTACTCCAGCAGAATTCTGCACTGAGTCCATTTCTCAAAAGAGCAAACAGATTTTTTTATATTCAATTTTGGAAACTGTCACGGGGCTAGACATTTTGTCAATTTCCCAGCTGCCCCTGGTCATGTGACTTGTGCCTGCACTTTAGGAGAGAAATGCTTTCTGGCAGGCTGCTATTTTTTCTTCTCAATGTAACTGAATGTGTCTCAGTGAGACATGGGTTTTTACTATTGAGTGTTGTTCTTAGATCTACCAGGCAGCTGTTATCTTATGTTAGGGAGCTGTTATCTGGTTACCTTCCCATTGTTCTGTTGTTTGGCTGCTGGGGGGGAAAGGGAGTGGGTGATATCACTGCAACTTGCAGTACAGCAGTAAAGAGTGATTGAAGTTTTTCAGAGCACAAGTCACATGACTTGGGGCAGCTGAGAAATTGACAATATGTCTAGCCCCATGTCAGATTTCAAAATTGAATATAAAAAAACCTGTTTGCTCTTTTGAGAAATGGATTTCAGTTCAGAATTCTGCTGGAGCAGCACTATTAACTGATTCATTTTTTTTAAAAAAAAATTTCCCATGACAGTATCCCTTTAAAGGGGCACTAAACCATATTGTACTGCTCAACCACACTCAGTTGTTGCTGGACTACATATCCCCAGAATTCTTTAAATGAGTAAACTAACCCCCCCCCCTAAATAGTCCCCCATCCGACATCCTAACCTCATAGTCCATTATTCCAGAAAGTGCCCCAGGACACCATGCTCACTTATTTATGCAAAGTAGGGTGATGGAGCTCATGGGCGTCATTTTCCGGTTCTTTTGTTTTTTTTCAGATCCTCTTCCTTCCCTTCGGCAATTTTCGTAACTTTACGTCGCATGCGCAGTTGATCCGAATACCGGACTGCTCCAACTGCCCATGCGTCAAATACATCATTCCCTTACTGAAGAAGACCGGAAAATGGGAAAATGTTGTGGTCCTGATAATGTGGCACACATATACCAGAAAATTATATAATTTCTGGCTCAAAGTGCAGCTACTATGAAATTTGCCCATACCTGTATTATACATGAACAAAATACAATTGTTATTTATTTGGTATCCTTGAAATCCAAATGTGCTTATAAAGAGTTATTATACTGTTCCCTTGCAAAAGCCTTCTACCATATGCAAATGTGTATCCTTGAGAAGCACATTTGCTTTTGTAAAGTTAAAAACCCCAATTTGAAAACTGTAATGCACAAAAAATGACATCCATTATATTTTTTCAATATTCAGTAACTATTAAACCTGCATTAAGCAGAACCTTTCCGTCAGTATGACTGAACTCTATAACTCCCTTGATGCTTACAGATGCTCGTCATCGCCAGAAGTTACACACTGGAATAAGTATTCCATATTCATGACATTAAAGATCACTAGTCCTAGTCTTACATCTCTTATTAATGAAGGCTAACCTCTGAAAAATAAATGAACAAAAAGAATTGAAAGTCTGATCAGTTTAGTGCTTTTAAAAAAATGGAACTTGACCAGTTTTCAAAAAGAGTATTGTTTGTGGTTAATTTGGGTTGAAAAAAACAGTTCAACACCTCCAAATGCCCATACAGTATTATAATCATACAAATTCACACTTACACATATAAAATACATTATGAATAACCTATTCATAAACCATAAGGAAACGACATGAGATACAAGGTAAAAAAAAGTACTTATTGTGTTAAAAAAAACTCATATTTTTATTTTTATTATATATAAGGACTCCTTTAGGAACAGAAAGGCAGTGGAAAAAGTGTGAAACAATGCACAATACACCATTTTTTTTGCACTTTGCACACAAACAACACCTGTATCTGTAACAGGCTTGATCACATGAGCAGATTTGTTAAAGCGTGAATTTTCTAAATTTGAAAAGTGCACTCATTTCTGAAAAAATTTGAAAATTAAAAAAAGTCGAATATTTTCTCACTATATAAAAAAAATGTGACCAAACTTGAATCCCCTGAACTTACCAATAAATCCAAATGAAAAAAAGCATTTGCAGGAAAAAGTCACGTCAAAATTTTGCCTAAAATCGGATCTTGTGACTTTTTTAATTTGACAAATTTGACTTTTTCAGATTATCGAATGAAAACTAGTCCAAAACCCGTGAAGATCATGAAAGAAAGAAACATCTTCAGATTGTAAAAGGGACATCTGCCAATGACTTTTACAGATTTCAACAGGTTGTAGCTGGAGGATTTTCGGATTTGTCTCAGTTTTGATGCATAAATAAATCCCGAAAAAGTTGTGCTTGTTTTTCATGAGACTATTTCAGATTTGTTGGGACAAAAAGCCCAACTCAACTTTCAAATTACTTTTAAAAATTTGAATTAAATAAAAATTTGAAAATGCAGGTATGGGACCTGTTATCCAGAATGCTCGGGACTTGGGGTTTTCTGGATCACGGATCTTTCCGTAGTTTGGATCTTCATGCCTTAAGTCTATTAGAAAATCATGTAAATATTAAATAAACCCAATAGGCTGGTTTTGCCTCCAATAAGGATTAATTATATCTTAGTTGGGATCAAGTACAAGCTACTGTTTTATTATTACAGAGAAAAAGGAAATCATTTTTAAAAATTTTGATTTATATAAAATGGAGTCTATGGGAGAAGGCCTTTTTGTAATTCAGAGCTTACTGGATAACGGGTTTCCGGATAAGGGATCCTATACCTGTACAACTCCTATTGACTTCTATATGAATTCACCAGCTTTTAAATGCTGAATTTTGTCTTTTATTCTACTTCCTGAGATACATAATAAATCTTGAAATTTGAGTGTCATAAACTGGAATTCAAATGATTTTCTTTCCTTACAAACTCTCAAATCTGAATTTTTCATGAATCCTATTTGCACGATCATGAATAGAATATTCAAGCTCACGTTGAAATGCAATTGCAATTTTTCCAGCAGTTTGTGCATATATTTATGAAACCATTTAAAAAATGTTGCCATTCATTTTTGGAGCAAGTTTAAAAGTGAAAGTGCCATAAGAATAACCAGAAAACAAGCTTGGATATCAACATGTTTGGTCTATTCTTAGCACTCAGTTTGTTCTTATTCTTTTTTAATTATTTTCTTCTGTCTCTTCCAGATTTCACAAGAGGGGTCACTGACCCTGGCAGCCAAAAAACTATTGCTCTGTGAGGCTATAATTTATTGTTATTGTTACTTTTCATTACTTACCTTATCTCATTCACACTACTGCCTGGTTGTTAGGGTAAATTGGAGCCTAGCAACCAGATAGCTGTTTAAATCCTAAATTGGAGTGATAATTAGAAGAAAAAGATAAATAATTAAAAAGTCACTAAGGGCTCTTACTCACTGGCGTTCTGACCTGCGCTCCCCTGCGTTCAGTTTTTTGGCGTTCAGCCGCAGGGGAGCGCAGGAATAGACGCATGTCATTATTTGAAATGGGGCTGTACTCACTCAGGCGCATGTAGGCGCCGAACGCAGGAAAAATGCAGCATGTTGAGTCTCAACCTGCGTTCGGCGCCTACACGCGCCTGAGTGAGTACAGCCCCATTTGAAATAATGACATGTGTCTATTCCTGCGCTCCCCTGCGGCTGAACGCCAAAAAACGGAACGCAGGGGAGCGCAGGTCAGAACGCCAGTGAGTAAGAGCCCTTAGGAGAATGTTTCAGCTGCACACACCAACCATTTAGACGGCACACTCTTGTGGGCACATTTACTATGAGTCGAATATCGAGGGTTTTTAACCTTACCGTCGAAGTAAAATCCTTCGACTTCGAATATCGAAGTCGAAGGATTTACCGCATTTCATTTGTTTGACCTATCGTAGGAAAAATAATTTGATCGATCGATTAAATCCATAAAATCGAACGATTCGAAGGATTTGAATCCATCGATCAAACGATTTTCCTTTGATCCCAAATTAACAGGAAAGCCTATGGGGACCTTCCCCATAGGCTAACATTGGTGTTCGGTACGTTTTAGTTGGCGAAGTAGGGGGTCAAAGTTTTTTTTAAAGAGACAGTATCGAATGGTCGAATAGTCGGACGATTTTTAATTTGATTTGAAGTCGTTGTCGAAGGTCGAAGTAGCCAATTCGATGGTCGAAGTAGCCAAAAAAAACGTTCGAATTTCGAAATATTTTTGATTCTATTCATTCACTCAAGCTAAGTAAATGTGCCCCCCAGAGTCCACTTCAAAGGAATCGCTTGTTTCTCAGATTGTAAGTAAAACACTTTATTCAAACATCTTGATACACTGCAAACCCAGCGCCATGAGGTCTGACGCGTTTCGTGTCACTGCACTTCCTCAGAGACCTCACTTCCCATTGATACACATGTTATTTAAATCCCACACCATCCACCCCTACAATTTACATATTAACCCATTATTCACATTGAATTAAAATACAAAGCTCATGTAAACCATTAAAAACAATCAGTAAATCAAGTATGTACAAGTTAATTCATTTAGCACAGTCCAGACAAAGTTTATTTAAGTAAATCCTTACTATAATCTATAAAAAAAAAAAAAGTCTTTCTATAATATTCATTTAATACTGTAGCTAATGCTCAAATCGATACTATTGTAAATACATTACATCCAGTCAAGTTACAAATTCAATTAAGTACCTAAGTGGATTCAAAATGGATACAAAAAAACTTTAATTTATTTTCTCTAGTTTTTAACTTGTTGCGATTCCTAGAGTCTGGTGTACAATGGCTCCCCGTTTTAATGGTATGAAGGTGCTCCCAAATTCGATTCTTTAGGTTCCTAATAGTGCATCCCACATACTGTATTTGTCATGTTTTGCACGTAATCAGATACACAACTGCCTTTGTGTTACAGTTTATGTAACTTTTTATCTGATGGATTTCTCGTGTTTCACTGCACTCAAAGGTATCTGATGTTAAAACCACTTCACATGTCACGCATCGTGTCGATCCACACCTATACATCTTCAAAAGTCACAACATGACAAATAACGACCACAAACTATCCCAGAATATCACTGTCCACCTTTTAATTTAAAGGCAAACTACCCTTAAGCAAAATTGTCACATATTTTTATGTTTGTCTAACTCACAATCCTATAATGTAAAAGCACATTTAAGATTTGGAAATGACGTATTTTTAAATTTAAATTGTATTTCATCTTTACAAGAAATTGCATTCACAAGAGGAGATAGAGCAAGATGTATTCTGGGTTTCAGAAGCCTCACACATCCAGGGAGAGGCAGAAAAGATCAATCTCATTATCCCTCTCAATTCCTTCAGTACTGAGGCTGTATATCTGAGCCACTCTAAAGCTCACTGTGAATTGCAGGACTCACGGAGCATGAAACAACAAAAATGCCTAGTTTCATGCTGAATTATTGTATTTCTGTCTTTTCTTCGAATAATTCACATTATTCTCATGAGAACAAACATGGCCATTACTAAAAATTTCAGCTGTATGCTGTACTAGAAAAGAGAGCAAATTCAATTGGCAATGGATGCTAAGACATCCTTGTTTAGGCTTCTTCTAGGAAAGCAAGACAGACAGATCTGAGTTTAATCCACTCCAATGCTAAGTCATTGCTCATTCTGTTTCACATGACCATTACTGATAAATGCAAATCACATTTGTATATCTTTGCGAATATCCAGGGGCGCTCGGCCAATGAGGCACAGTCCCTTTTTGACAGTTCAACCTGCAGTCCCTAGTTTGTATTGGAAAGTCCCGATTTTCTCTGCACTGAACAGGCAGAAAAAGAAACAATTTTTCTAACTTAATTGGCTTTAGGCAGAGAGCCCAGAACAGCCACAGCTGCTGATAAGATACTTTTGTAACAATTTTGAGATAAGCAAATAAGTAATTGTAACAATATAAGAAAGCAGGTCTCTTGGGAGAAGATAGACTCACAGCTTAAAGGGCAATTAACCTTCATTAGCAAAACTGTAATTACTGGAAATATATTCAAACTTGCCTGCCAAATTTTTTAAAATGAACATGGCAATTAGGGGTGTGGTCACAAAAAATGGGTTTGGTCCAAAAATTTGCCCTACGGCAACTTTTTTGTCCTTCTTTTTATTTCCAAAATGCTGGGAGGTGTGCTCTCATACAGATCCCATAGTAATCTGATACTGATACAATGTCATGTGACATGATCTTTGTCTGCCAATGCAGAAGTGTTAATAAAGTTTCTTGAAGCAAGAGAAGCATGGTGTATGTGTGCAGTTACTCTGTCTACAGAAAGCTGCAGGCTCACGTGAGATTGAGCTATCGGTTATCCCATCTCTTAAGCAGAATGGCAACAGGGGGTATGTGCAAGAGGCATGCTCGTGCACCCCTTAGTGCTCATTTAACAGAATTTGCCCAGGGGTTGTTGCTCTCTGCACGGACACCTAGGTGCCTCCCTTCGCCAGTCCCTTTTAAATGTAGGGGCGGCCTAACACAGACCACATGTCACGATTGCGGCACTTCCAGCGGCACTACCAGACTTTAGGGGGCAGATTTACTAAGGGTCTAAGTGAATTCGAGGGAATTTTCGAAGTTTGATTCGAAGTAAAAATCGACCATTCGATAATCGAAGTACTGTCTCTTTTCGATTTCAATACTTCGCCAAATTAAACCTGCTGAAGTGCTATGTTAGCCTATGGGGACCTTCTACAACATTTTTCTAAGTCTTTACACATCAAATAGAAATCCTTCGATCGATCGCTAAAATCGTCCGTCTGAACGATTTTTATTCGACCACAGGATTGCCAAATTTGTTGAAAAAACTTCGAATTTGATATTCGAATTCTACTTTTTTTAATTCGATGGTCGAATTTCGACGTTTTTTGTACTTCAAAATTCGACCCTTGATAAATCTGCCCCTAGGTGTGGCTATAAGGGGGTCACTTGCTCAGTTTCTCACTCACCTTGCACACAGATTAGACAACTGTAACAGCACCCCAAAGACCAACCAACACCCACAGTATCCACAAAACTTGCTACAATATAAAGAATAGACTCTGGAGAACCAATTGCTGATTAGTGATTCATTTATTCAAAACCAGTGCACGACATGTTTTGGGCCCAGTGGCCCTTCCTCAGGTGCTTGTACAAATGCTGTGGGTAACCCAAACCCTTTTAAAACCATCAAAACAAACAAGAGTGTCCATTCCCATGTGGCTAGACACATACATATACATTGTAACAAAAATTATCTTGTAGAGTACTGCCATCTTCAATACTCTACAAGAGAATTTTTGTTACAATGTATATGTATGTGTCTAGCCACATGGGAATGGACACTCTTGTTTGTTTTGATGGCTTTAAAAGGGTTTGGGTTACCCACAGCATTTGTACAAGCACCTGAAGAAGGGCCACTGGGCCCGAAACATGTCGTGCACTGGTTTTGAATAAATGAATCACTAATCAGCAATTGGTTCTCCAGAGTCTATTCTTTATATTGTGAAAGTCACTAGGTCTGGCGGTGCCTAACTCTGAAGTTGAACCAAACTAAACAACGAAAGGACTACATCATCCAACAATTCATATCACAAAACTTGCTACCACCACTCTCAGGACTTGAGAGATATCTCCAGTAGTTATACAACAAACACGCTTGATTCCACAGCTACCAAAGGGTTAACTAGCATACAGACTAGCCTTTCCATTCAGCATGCAGAGGGTTAAGATACACAGCTACACACTTTCAGGCTAGGCTTCATTTAGAGCAGTGATCCCCAACCAGTAGCTCGTGAGCAACATGTTTCTCTCCAACCCCTTGGATGTTGCTCCCAGTGGTCTCAAAGCAGGTGCTTAATTTAGAATTCCAGGTTTGGAGGCAAGTTTTGGTTGTATAAAAACCAGGTGCACTGCCAAACAGAACCTCCTGTAGGCTGCCAGTCCACATAGGGCTACCAATAGCCAATCACAGCACTTTGGCACCACCCAAATTTTTTGTGCTTGTGTTGCTCCCCAACTCTTTTTACATCTGAATGTTGAAAACGATTGGGGACCCCTGATTTAGAGGATCAAAGACAAACGTATAACATTTTATAATACAAAATTATGTACAAAAAGATGTTACTAATAGTGATGGGCGAATCTTTCCCGTTTCGCTTCGCTGAGAAATTCGCACATTTCACACAAATTTAGCGAAATGGCGAAAAATTTGCAAAAATTTGTGAAATCAGAAAGTTTGCGAAAAAAAACTTAAAATTGTAACGAAAAATTTGTGAAAGTCAAACGTTTCATGAAAAAATAGTGAAAATCATAAAAATTGACTCCGGCGAATTTTTGCTGGAGATTCTGCGAATTTATTTGCTGGCGGCGAAACGTGGGAATTCGTGCCAGGTGAATTTATTCGCCCATCACTAATTACTAAAAGGACATACATTAAGGGGCAGATTTACTAAGCTCGAGTGAAGAATTCGAAGGGAAAAAAATTGAATTTCGATGTATTTTTTTGGGTACTTCGACCATCGAATGGGTCAAATTCGATCGAATTCGATCAAATCACATGATTCGAATGATTTGAAATAAAAATCGTTTGACTATTCGACCATTCGATAGTCGAAGTAATGTCTCTTTAAAAAATACTTCGACTTCATACTTCGCCACTTTAAACCTACCGAGCTGCAATGTTAGCCTATTTTTAAGGTTAGCACTTTTCTAAGTTTTTTTGATCGAATAAAAATCATTCGATCGATCGCTTAAAACCGTTTGAATCGTTCGAGGGTCGAATTTGAGGGTTTATTAACCCTCGCAATTCGACCCTTGATAAATCTGACCCTTAGTCCTCAAGGCAAGGGGAAACAGTCAGGATAAACTCCCATTGAAATGGTTCCTTTTGGCTAATAATTGGATTAAATTCAATTATTAGCCAAAAGATATGACTATTTATCAGTGAGGTAACTGGACACTCCCCCCTCCAGTTGGACCAAGAATAGAATGACCTTACAGGAACATTGTAGATAAAGGATATTATATTCATTTGTCATATTTCTTCCTTCAGGTTTCATACATTTTAAACATCAACACTGTGTGACCTGCCCCTGCCCAGATATTCCCACTTGATAATCTGAGAACCAATCCTAGTCATGTTTGAAAGCAAAGCCTGTATTGAACCCATAAGCAGGTTTTTATAGCATTGGTATTAAAGGTATGGATTCTGTAATGAAAAATGTGTTTGCTTTTCTATAATAGTGTGACCTCCACCTTACCTCCCCCTCCATGGGCTTGCACTTCCTCTCAGCCTGATCTGAACATAATCTGGTTTTGTATCTCTTTCTGGTACTCCCAGAATATGTTTTCATGATATTGTGGCCTGCCTTATTAACTCTTACAGGCCTGTTTTATGATACCACACTAGCTTCAAGCAGCAGTCCTCTGAAACTGTGGCCTATTCGCACAACTGCCTGAAGCTTTGTAAATGACCCAATCCAGTTTTCTAGCAACGGTCGACTAAATCATTTTTGCATAATTCTTAAAAGAGATGTAAAGTAACATCATCTTTTGATATAGTGATTAATCACTAGTGCATTAAAAATAGTATTTGTACTAGCATATTCATATATTTTCTAGCCTGCCAATTGTTTCAGAATTCCACTTGCAGCCACTCGGGGAGTTGCATGTGCAGCTGTGCCAGATGCATCAAAACAAACACAGTTGTGAATGCACGAGTATGTAAATCTGGGTCATGTTGCATCACTTTCTGGGAACAGTGTTAAAACATCATTAGTTGTGATTTTTATTGGTGTGAGTCTGTTACAACTAGGGGCCCATTTATTAAACCTCAAATCTGAAGATACTCCATCTCAAACCTGTTGAGAAGTCAATGGCAGATGACTCTGAAGATGTTTCTTGACATAGTGATCTGCGCTGGTTTTTGTCCAATAATCCGATAAAGTCGAATTTTGGAGCATCAATTGCATGATTCGAATTGATGCACAATTTGTCCTGACTTTTTTTGCACCAGCTTTTTCCATAAGAATTATTGATAAATGAGGTAAATTTGTGGATGGGAGTTTGGGCAACTTGAGATAAAAAAAAACGAGATAAACTCGAGTTTAAGTAAATAACCCCCTATCGATATGAATACCTTTAATGAGAGTCGGACTGGGGTACCCCAAGGGCCTACCACCCAGCCAAAGCTGCTCCCACTCTAATGTGCTACTTACTTCATGTTAGAAATAAAAGATGGCTGTGCATCCACAGTGGAATGCATGGCAGCTAGGGCCGGATTTGAGCAAGCGGCGTCCCAAGGCCGCATGGTCCAAACGCCGGATACTTTGCACGTGAGCACCCCTTCCCGTGGCCGCATGGTCCTATTGCCGGCGCTTAGAGGCATAACCCTACATGCACACGCTAGCACACTCTCATTACCAGAGCGCTCAGTGCTCCTTAGGATGCGGCTGGGTGGCATGCCACCCCTATAATTTGCCGACCCAAGGTCCGGGTGTTTGTGGCCTTGCCACAAATCCAGGCCTGATGGCAGCCAAGCAGGGAGTGTTATTGGCTGAGGCGGCTGGCTTGTGGGCAGGTGGCATGGCTCAACAGGATAAGAGCCCATCAAAATTTTTAATGGTGTCCCGATGGGCCAGTCCAACCCTGCCATTAATGAATGGCTACAACAATCACTAAATTTACATCCATTTTAGAACCATTGCACTTGTGCCTGTGTTTATAAATGAGCCTTATGTATCTCTAAAACATTCTTCTACAGAAGACTAAAAAGAAAAAGAAAATTATATTTTTCATGTCAGTTTAGCTGACCTTTTAAAAATAGAAATGCATTTATCCATAAATTAGCATTCATTTATTAATTGTTGCATCTACTTAATCAAAATTTTGCTCAAGTGCTCAATGCTTGTCTTTTTTTAAGTGGCAGAGAGCTAAACATATCACTGTGATTATTAGAATATAGTGCAGTATATGGGTATTAGTGATGGGCGAATTTATTCGCCAGGCGCGAATTTGCGGCGAATTTGCGCGATTTGCCACCAGCGAATAAATTCACGAAACGCCCGCGAAAATTCGCAGAAAAAATTCGCCGGCGTCAAAAAAAAATTTTCCGAACAAATGGACGCCGGCGTCAAAAACGTGCGCTGGCGTCATAAACGAGACGCCGGCGCCGTTTCACAAATTTTTCGCCGTTTCGTGAATTTCGCAAATTTTTCGGAGAAGCGAAACGGCGCAAATTCGCCCATCACTAATGGGTATTAGTAACACCAAGAAGCTAAACTGTTCTAAAAGCATACATTTATCCAGGGGCCTATTTACTATCATTACAAAGCATTTAATGATTCTGTTTGCACATTTTCAGCAACTTTTCAAACCAATATTTGTATAGACTGTAGGAAAATGTGATAAAATCTTACCATTAAAATGGTTTATGCTGCCTCCCAACAAAATATTGTGCACAAAGTATATAGAGAAAAAACATTTCATTATGATCCCAACTTTAAGGGGCAGATTTATTAAAATGTGGGTTGAAATTTTAATTTTACGTTTTTCAATTAGGAAATCAATGTAAACGTGTGTAAAAAGACCCCAAAATGTGTGTTTATTTGCAGTTTTGAAAATTCTGTACCATTCCTCTTTTATTTAAGAGTACATAAAAGGGCCTGTTTATCATGCTACTGTATCTAAAACATTGGAGAAAAACATCACCGGTGTTGTTGCCCATAGCAGTCAATAAGATCTTTGCTTTTGGTTTCTAACTTGTAGGTGACAGTTGGAATCTAATTGCTAATTGGTTGCTATGGGTGACATCACCGGTGATGTTTTTCTCCAATGTTTTACTATGTATGATAAATAGCCCCCCTAGATTAGTTTGGTTGGGGTTTTGTTGTCAGTTCACAAATCTGTATTCTCTATGGCCACACTGAACTCTATAGATGAGCTGCGATCTTATCTACTCATCACATACAAGCAGAGCTGACAGCATACACACTGCAGTAAAAATACATTTGCTTCAAATTATACAATTTACATGTACTGGGAAGAAATAAATCCTGTATTGATTTAAATACATAAATACATGTTTTGTTACTATTGGTCATTTAAATGTACATATTTATGCAAAGAGACAAAATGATATACTATGGCGCAGATTTAATAGAATTTGAGATTGAGAAGTCCCACGATTCCAGTAAATCAAAACAAAGTCTCTAATCTTTGAAATTTAGATTTACAAACTCAAATTTGATTTTTCAACCAAAAAAAAAAAAAGTCAAATGATAAAATCTGGCACTTAAAACTTGGCACGTTTCTGTATACAAGTCAACGGGAGGTGTACTTACAAATGTAAAGCTATTTTAGTTTTTGAGATGATATTTTAAGCAGTCAAATTTGTAAAAATTAAAAATGTTTTACTCCCTTTGTGCAGAAATGTATCTAATGCTCTTCTTTCATGATATAAGTATACTAATAGTATACAAACATACCTATACAATATAATACATAATAAAGCCGATATTCAGGGGGATACGTTTAACACTGGCCCTAGTTAATTTCCAAAAAAAACTTTGGTTTTGGTAACAACTGGAAGTTATAGTGAGGAGAGAGAAGAACAAAGTGCAAAATGGGAAATCCTTAACCAGAAATTGCTTGATAGACAATGGGAACAATGTGAGTAGGAAACATAGCATTTTGCATCACTGTTTTGCTCTTTGCACTGTTATAGTAAATAACCTGCTTTGAGGCCACTGTGAGCAACATCCAAGGGGTTGGTGAGCAACATGTTGCTTGCGAGCACTGGTTGGGCACACTGAAATTTTACTTTAGAAGCAGATGCATGTCTGGACTGGGATTCAAAATAGACACTAGCATTTTAACTACACAGAGACCCAAACAACTCCCAGAAATAGTGATTGTATATGGCATCTTACAGCAGCCCCTCATTTGCCAGATGCATTCTCACAGGTGGGATTTCTGAGATATTCTGCCATACATAAGGTCATGTATAAAAATTGTGTGAAGGCCTTGGATGACCAGTAATTTGGTCTTTCCATGTGGTCCTAATCTACTCCTGTGGCTGCTTTGCACCAAGACTCCCTGTTACAGGGTCAGACTGGGCCGGCGGGACACCGGGAAAGAACCCAGTGAGCCCCGGCTCTTGTGGGCACAGATCCGCACCCAGATCCAGAAACGTCTTTGTTCCGCAAAATCCCTTTATCGACGGTCGTGGCAAAAAAATTGAGCACACGCTCAGTAGTGTAGCTCAGTAGTGCATAGTGTCAGCGTGCCGGCTCATCAAAGGAGGACGGAGGGGGGTCCTGGGAAAGTAGCCCTGGCGGGCCCCAGGCCCCCCCAGTCCGACCCTGCCCTGATTTTAATCCTGAAGGGAAGCATCATCAGTCACTTCAAGAACTTTTGCATGTAAACTCTGGCATAATGCCAGTGGCATAAATACAGAGTCCTGGGTCTGTTTTCCCTGCGGGGGGGCATGGGAGCATTTCGGTTTCTTAGGGGCAGATTTACATAGGGTTGAATATCGAGGGTTAATTAACCCTTGATATTCGACTGCCGAAGTTAAATCCTTCGACTTCGGATAACGAAGCTGAAGGATTTACCGCAATTCGTTCGATCGAAGAAAAAGCTAAATAATTAAAAAGTCACTAAGGAGAACGTTTCAGCTGCACACACCAATCATTTAGATGGCGCACTCTTGGGGGCACATTTACCATGGGTCGAAGTAAAATCCTTCGACTTCGAATATCGAAGTCGAAGGATTTACCGCATTTCATTTCTTCGATCAATCATAGGAAAAATCGAACGATTAAATCCTTCGATTCGAAAGATTTTAATCCATCGATCGAACGATTTTTCTTCGACCAAAAAAAGCTTCGAAAGCCTATGGGGACCTTCCCCATAGGCTAACATTGTGGTTCGGTAGGTTTTAGATGGCGAAGTAGGGGGTCGAAGTTTTTTTTTAAAGAGACAGTACTTCGACTATCGAATGGTCGAATAGTGTAACGATTTTTAGTTCGAAACGTTCGATTCGAAGTCGTAGTCAAAGGTCGAAGTAGCCAATTCGAAGGTCGGAGTAGCCAAAAAAAAAACCTTAGAAATTCGAAGTCAATTTTATTCTATTCCTTCACTCGAACTAAGTAAATGTACCCCTAAGTGTGCCCCAGAGTAAAAAAAATTGTGTGGGGGCCCCCAAAGTTATGCCGCAGCTTAGTGTTGTCTGGCATATGGGAATAAAATTACTTCCCAAGTCTATTAACCAAATCAACTAAACTGATTACTTTTTTCATTAACAAAGCTGTACTAGACCAATAATGTTAACTGTTGAGAGCCATGGCTTATTAGACTTGCGCTGCTACATCCCCCTGTGATTTCCATAAGATGCGTGTATTCTTCTTGTACAATCATGTTTGATAACATGGATAGAAAATGTTGCAAACCAGATAACCTGACCCCAGAATGAAAGATCCCTAGAAGGCAGTAGCACATCTGATATCATTCTCTTGTTATGAATTTCAAATGAATTTCTGTGAATATGGGCATTGTTTGTACTGGTAAAACATTCCTAGAATTTTGGACTTTATGCCATCTTGAGACACTGATGAACAAGCTGAGCTGTGCTGTGGTACCTCTTTTAAATGCAACAATCGTAAGCAGGGGAAAGTGCCATCCTCACGTTCATAAACACTGAATCATTATTCAGATATCAAATACAATAAACGTTGCATACGCTATAACTACAGCTACAGTCCCAGATACAATTATCTTAGAAGTGATGCTTTGCAAATACTTAGCAAGTAGGTGCTACAAGTAGCACTGTGACTAAATCCTGTCATAAACTAATGGGATGGTGCTAAAACAACTGTATGTATTACATGCTGTGCCAACAGTTGCACTTCATTATCGCTTGTGTTCATGGCTCACACCAGGAGACGGCTCTGGCTTAACCTCCCGACTTCTAGAACTCTGAAAGGTGGTTTAACACCATTCCACCAATATGATGACACAATCTGCAAGCTATTGAGATGATACAACAATTTCTTCATACGGGACAGACCATCTTCAGTCACAGTGAGAAATAATATCTATAATGGCACATATGCACAAAAGAGCAAGCATACCCTCATTCATACACATACAGAACGGCAAAATGAATAGGGTTATTTATCAAAGGTTGAATATTAGAGCTATGTGAGCATTTTTAGACCTCGAATGAACTAAAATGAACTCACCACTCGAAAAGTTTCTGATTTAAGAAAAAATTTGAATGGGAAAAACTTGAATTAGCGAGTTGGGGGTTAACAACAAAAAACTTGAATTGATTGCGTTTTCGAGTGAAACCCTCCGAAAAAACCTTGAACATCATGCAGGCTATTAACGTCTTCAAATGGCTCAAGGGACCTCTGCCATTGACTCCTACATGACCTCGAAAGGTTTTAGATGGTTTATTTTCGGATTCAAGCTATTTCCAGGGTTGGGGTATAATACATCTAAAAAAAAAAATTTTTTTAAACCTCAAAAAAAATGTAGTTTTTTTTAACACGAAGAATAAATAATCTTGAAAACTCAATTTTTTTTGTGGAAAACACAACTCCAACGTTATTAAATCTTATTAAATCTTATAAATCTTATAAAAATTAAATCTTATAAATCTTATTAAATCTGGCCCTAAATGTTTAAACCTTTTTTTGGAGATATGGTACAAGCAACTCTCTCAGGTCATCCCCTATTGTAGAGTTGGAAGAAAGGCTGATTCTCACACATGACTTTTTTTTTTTTTAATAACTTGGGCCTCGGCGGTTCTTAAAAACAATAGTTAACTATTTTATTGTTGAATAAGTATCGTTTTCATGGATGATACACAATGCTCAATTCTCAGATGTTACAAACACAGACAGGGCAATTTGTAGGGTCGGTGTAATCACAGAGGTGTCTCAGCCCCAGAGCACAAGGTCACAGTGATACTTCAAGGATTTTTTATCTACAATGGAGTCCTTACACTGACAATTCTTGCCTGGGATACTTACCCTCACGGCGGAGCCCATGACGGCTCAGAAAGCTACCCTATACTTACCACTCACTTCTACCGTGGTGTCCTCCTTGACTTTCATTCATGTGTATTTCTTAACACCTGATTGAGGCCTGCCTTGCCATATGTTATACCATATTTTGTGGTCCCACCAATATATAATGCATAATACATTTCCCTGTCCTTACACCATTTTTTTCTACTGTACATAGAGGAGAGTAAGAACAGCAGGAAGAGGTTGTACATAAAGAAAGATAAAAGTCATCCAAAAAGAAACAATGAAGTGGAAACAGGAGGAGATTATTTTAATTCAAGCAGGAGATTATTATAATATTATAAATATTTCTATCTATACAGATATATAGAGTAAGGCAGAGGGTTATTAGAGAGGTGAGTGTGGGGGGTAACTCAGCAGAATGAGAAGGGAAAGGGTAAAAGAGGACAGTGAATAGAGTGAGGCCATTGATAGGTGGGGCATTCAATGGAGCAGCAGGGCAAGGAGCTGTAAAGGTTTAATGTGCTTTGTGGCAAATGAGAGAATGGTTGTAGGCAAAACCAACAGCCAACCGGTACCTATAAGATTCAATAATGAATGTAGTTACACAGCTATACACAGGTTCATTATAGTCTCTATAACTCACAGTTTGTCAGACCTTCTTAAACACAATTGCCCTTACACTCACGAAGTGAAAGGCGGCTGTTTTAGGCAGAAGCAAGAGCCGAGAGCATTAGTTCTGGATTTAGGGTGCTGAACGTGACAGCGTCTTACAGAGAGAAGGGGCAGAGCTAAATCCTGACTGCTGCTCCCTGTTTACTTGGTAGGCTTTATGTATGTTTGGAACCTTTAATGAATGGCATCAATAAGCACAACGTTTGCATATTTATATCACAAACACACTTGCACTTGTAATCGTAAATTTCCCCTACAGACCAAAAACTATGAACAATAGGGAAACAATATGTTTTCTTATCAGATATTCAGACAATTTCCCAGGACCTGATCAAATAAATATTTTTTTATTATATGAATCATTTTGTTTGGATGATGTTTTTTCCTCTGGGGTTAACACTTTATGGGTAATTTTTTTTCTATGAAATTCACTGTGAAACATAACGTGATAATAGTTTCATTACATTCGTCAGTACAAATCATGTGCCAACATGTCCTTGTGCAAACTGGAAAAGCCTATGGTAATAAAACAATACAGCTGTAAATTTGAAAACACCTAAGTGCTGCACCTTTGTATTCTATTGCTGTGACGATAGCAGCCTCTAGTGGGGCCAAGAGAGAATGGCTACATGTGTATCACAGCATTTTCATGTGAAAATTCATTCTTGGAAGTGTTTGAGCAGGGCTTCTTATTATTAAAAACAAATGTTTGGCTAACGTGCAGCAGTCTATTGCATTCTTTCTGGAGGCTTAGATGAACATGATAGGCATTTGTCATGCTTTTTCTTTTTTTTTAACTTAGATAATCTACATTTAGGCAGTGATAATTAACTGACATAGATGCAAGTTGTTTTTTTTTTAATTAGTTTATTTTCTTAAAGATAGATAGAAATCAACCAAAACATATCCTGTTGCTCTATATCAGAGAAAGTGATAGCACTTATTATAAGGCACATTAGCCACATAAAAAAGATGGGCATGTAGGTGCAGATGATTGAAGAAATGAACTGGGTTTGTAGGTGCAGATGATTGTACAGTATATGATTCTGAAAATGCTGATGCAGATTAAACTAGGTCAGAGATGAATGTTTAGGTACAGGTGAACATGTGAGTTTTCTTTGATTATGATATGAAGATGGTTATGCAGGCACCAGTGTCGGACTGGGTTGCCAGGGGCCCACCAGAAAACTTTACTCCAGGGGCCCATTCTCCAAACTATTCCTCCTCTTCCTCACTTCACTCAACCTCTATTTTTCAAATATCTTTTCTTTCTATTCTATTATTTATTATTCTTTATCTATTTAGCCTCTCTTTTACCATACAGAAGTAAGTTTTGACCATGAAACAGGCCAAATGGAGGAGGGCCCACTAACACTTGAGCCAACCGGGAGTTTTCCTTGTATCCTGGTGGGCCAGTCCAACACTGGCAGGCACAGATTAGGTCACAAGGTACAATGGTGGTTATGTAGCTCCAAATGACTGTGGCATGAAAGATGTCCCTGCTGTGCTTTTGCCCAAACCTTAGCAGAACAACCAAGATACTGATGTAGCAGGTTTTATGAAATGCAGTTCTTAATAGTACCCTGTACCATAATAGATCTTACTTAGGCTAGGATTAGGGCAGTAGCAGCAGTAGAGCACGTTATATAGACTTTTTTCATTCAGGTGGACCCTTCCTTGCTGTTGGAGGAAGGGTTAACTACACTGTGTCTCGACCACAAAACACAATTTTTTTAAATAAACGTAGGCACCAGAGGTTCTTTAAAGGAGAAAGAAAGGCTAAAATTAAGTAAGCTTTATCAGAAAGGTCTATATAAATATACCAGGAAACCCTCAAAGTAGAGTCCTCTGTCAAAATAAACACTGCATTTCTTTCCATCTATTGTGTACACATGGGCTTCTATATCAGACTTCCTGTTTTCATCTTTAACCTCCAGGCAAGGGCTTGAGCATGCTCAGTTTGCTCCTCTCCCCCTCCCTCCTCGCTCCCTGTTGTAATCTGAGCCCAGAGCTATGACTGAGCAGCGAAACTCAGGCCAGATGTGATGTCACACCAAGCAAATATGGCAGCTGCTATCCTAAACAAACAGAGAGAGCTTCTAGAGCTGTTTAGTCAGGTATGGTAAAGCATTCTGGAGAATAAATAGTGTTATAGCTTGCACTATTGTGGCTAATCTATTGACAATAAACTGCTTCAGTACCTTTCCTTCTCCTTTATTGGGCAAATGCATACACTTTGGAAATGATGGGTGCTGACTTTGATGTTAAGAGATCAGTAAATGCTTTGAATACATTCTCAATCTGTTGTTACTCTCACACTTATAGATGTAGTGGTCATAACACCCAGAAGTAGTTTTGCCTGCCTTGGGCAACTATCATAAATGCTAGGCAAAGCAAACAATGGTCCTTTGCACCAAGAATCTCTATCCCTGAGCCTAAGCGCTTGAGTCCATATTCTGGCAGCATTGACCCCAAATGGTACTAGCCTCCTTGCTGACATTTTTGCCTTCTATACTAACTACCCTAATCCTGCCTTTCACTCTCTGCTGCCTCTATCACAAATCTTCCTACTGGAATTTACCTCTGTCCAGGCTCCTACCCTATATTTCCTCCAGCAAGTGGAAAGTCAAAAGCTTCTCTTTTTATACTCAGAAAATCCTGACACCCTCCCAACTATAAGATAGGCTCAAATTTAGCTGGTCAAAGCCCTCCTAGGCAATCTAAACAATTAAAGATTGGCAAAACCTGTACCCTCCTATATAAAATAGGTTTTATTGAACAGCATTAAGAAAAATAAACATTTTGCCAAGTTCTGTATTATATTTATTTTGGGTTACTGTATCACCCAAAAACTACTATGGGGTATATTTACTAGTGGGTAAATTTGGAGTAGTTTCACCAAAAATTTGATTTCTCCCCTCAACATTGCCAATTTACACCAAGTTTTGGAGAATTAACTTCCTAGCTGCATAACTTCAGCGCTCTTCTCCAGGTAAACTTTCTCCAGTGAACATTCTCCAATTTACCATGAGAACAAGAACAATGTTTCACCAAGAGAAATATCTCCAGGTTCAGGCTGGAGAACTATCATTATAAAGATAAAGCAGCCCCTTTTTAATCTCATTATCTACGTCACCTCCACCATGGTGTTTCCATATACAGTTAGTCATTTCTTAATTTCTTCATGCAATGGTAGTGCAGAGGTGTGGTTTCTTCTTGT
Source organism: Xenopus laevis (assembly GCF_017654675.1). NCBI lineage: Eukaryota > Metazoa > Chordata > Amphibia > Anura > Pipidae > Xenopus > Xenopus laevis. Next base: position 34,134,600 of record NC_054379.1, on the reverse strand, counting down.
GCTCCATGCATTAGTCAGTGCTGTATTGGTAATGACTCCAGGGTGCCTTGACACTGTAATAATGAACACATGTTAGGTTAAGGTATAATAAATATTATTAAAATAACTTTTTCCCCTGACTTATTTGTAGAATTCAATGGGAATAATAAAAATGTTTAATATGCTTTGCGGTTGGAATTAAAACTTGTAATGTTAATTTATAGGCCTCACAGACAATGGACGATATACTTCCAAACTCAAATCAAAATACATGGTACAAGATATAGGTAAAATGGAAAGTTTTTTTTAACGCATGCTAATTGTGAAAATTTCGATTGGAAGCACCAGTAAACTATAAAGGATGGGCAGTGCTTGGAGCCCACAGACAGAAGAATGATAAGAAGTAAATTTATGGCTAGTGATGGGCGAATTTATTCGCCAGGCACGAATTTGCACGATTCACCGCCAGCGAATAAATTCGTGAAACGCCTGCGAAAATTCGCGGAAAAAAAACGCCGGCGTCAAATTTTTTTTTTCGAAAAAACGGACGCCGGCCATCACTATTTATGGCACCACCTGAATTATATTCGTTAATTCATATGTCAAGTCACTTATATGAGTAAGTGCCCCAACAGGCACGAAATGCGTTAGGCCCCTTATAAATTGTTTTTTATTTTAATTTATTTTTATTTTTTGGGGAATCCCACTACTATTTTCCCTTTTCAGCACCAGTAAACTCCACTCTCATACATCACTCCTTGGTGCCTCTGCACCACTGAAACATGCACTGTGTTTTTATGACAATCCTTTAGTATTACAATTCTTCATGATAATCCTCATAGTATTATACTGGTGATCTGTACTCTGTAATTACCATTGCAGAATCATTTAACAGAATGCTTTCCATCCTCTCTGCTTATTATTAAATTTATATATAACAAGCTGTTTTGTTTATGTGTGCATGAGGAGTATGATTGAATGAGATCAGCCAGGAGCCAACAATACTAACACACACCCCACTTGCTATTCTCTTTCACTCTCTAGTCCCCTCTTCTTGTTAGAGCACCTATCAGTTATATATACCTGTCAGATCAGATGAGGTGTGCATCACATACAGTATTTCAACCATCTGTGGTTTCAAATTGAACTACCAGAATATTAATATGGGTGTTGGACGTTTAATCTACAGTGACAGTACTGCAAGTCACCTCTGGACCAGAGTTGGTAGAGGAAGGGGAGTTAACTTGGTCTGACATGGCCCTAGATATGTTTTGAAAATAATAAAGTAGTCAGAACAGTCCAGGATAAAAACAAGGCAGCAAAATTCATAAGACCAGAAAATAATTGCAGGTGGTAAACAGCAACCAGGTATTAGACAACACAGAGATAGTGCACCCTTAACACAATGACTTATAAGCAGACAGGTATTTAAAAAGTAAATGTACACAAACTAGTGCTTTCATCATGAGAAATCTGCTTGATTTGCTAAGGATGCAGAAGCAGTGACTGGCATAAGTGGAAACAATACATAGACAATTGCCAACCTTCAGCATAACATGGCCACTAATTCCACACCCAGACAAATGTAGTAGACCTTTCATTGGCTTCATTAGAGGAAAGTGTCCTTTATTTGCCCAGGATTAGTGTTATTATTCCTTCTTTAATTTATTTAATAATAGAAAGAGCAGATGGCTCTTTCTCTTTGGGTTCAGTGTGTTACCAGATGTGGATGCTGCTGGACAGCCTGGAGCATGGAGCATAAGGCCCCAGTATCATGGTTTGTGCTCTAAGAGAACCAGCGCCTTAGTAAAGTCTGGGAGCAGGGACCCTGTGAATGAGGTTTAAGGAGTGACAGTTACAGCTCCTGCCATTGTACATGACAGTCAGTCATATTATCTTAACAAGAGCAGCACTTGGCTCCACCTAGGAAAAGTAGATTAGAGGTAGCTCTTCCAAGTGATACATTGTTTAAAGTGTAGGGACCCTCAGCTGTAAAAAGACTTTTTAAATCTCTGAGAGCCTTCACCTAAAGAGGATCCAGTCCTCTCTACTATATTCTCTGTACTCTGTATGAATGTACATTACAAGTTACCTATAGGTCATGTTGATCGTTTTTTTGTTGAGAGGTCTGTTTTTGTAAATAATTTTTATTTGATGTTCCTAAACCTGGCTGTTTTGCCAACCTGACTGTCCCATCTCAGCCTGTCAGTTAAAGTTTCTAATGCTAACGGACTCATGCTCGTAGACAAGCACGGGGAGTCTGACAGGCAATGTAAAAGCTTTGAGCAAAATTATAAGTAGCAAACAAAGCCAATACTATGTAAAAATGGTTTAATATCTCTTTAATACAGAAGAAATGAGAAGAGAGTAATTTCCTAAGTAGTAATGTATTATCCAAATTATAAAACATCAATCAATATTTATCGTCAATTAATCTGCCAGAAAACAATTGTTAAGATACCCTAACCCATAAAAACAAAGAAAGCTATCTTATAAAGGGGCCGCTCATTTTTAAATCAGTTGCTACAAGGATAATTCAATGACAATAAAGCACTTCATAAATTATTGTAGAAATCAATAAATGTTCATACTTGACATACTGTAAGTTACAGTAGTTTTGAAGGATAGTCTCTGGCCAGATCAGTTTTCTCCACTTGAAAAATGTGCACAATATTGGAATTAACTTTTTATATTCAATTGATATAAGTGCCAAGGGAAACAGACTATTGTCCACACGTGAGATCTCAAGACTTCCCCCGATATGTAATAAAATGCATCTGAACTTATTTATAAACACTGGGCAAATTTGCACATGGGCAGTAATCTATAGCAACCAGTGAGTAATTAGATTTCTTTTCAGAAAGTAGCAGGTTGAACATTAAAAGCAGTCATCTGATTGGTTACCATGGGTTACAGCCCAGGTGCAAATTTACTCAATGTTTATAATTATAAGCATGCCCAGGTGCAATAACCAAGCAACCAATAATATAAAATGATGTAATTAGGGGACCACAAGCCTGGGCACAGGCTGCTCTTACTAGCTGTTCTTTTCAATCATCCCTAGGATAAGACTAAAACGATTCCTGTTCCAACTACCCTGACGGTATTCACCACCTGATGTTTCCTTTTAGTTCCTTCTTACTGAGTTTGGTGTCTTAGGCTCCTTGCTCTCCTTCTTAAATTCCCATTGACCAAAGAGGACCACGCCCAAGCCTTCTTTTCTAGGGGAGGATCCTCATCTCTTCTGGTGGTGACTAAAGTAATTAAACCCTTAAATATCTGCTGCCATCCATTAACCTTTTTATCAGCCTCTTGGTCTGTGTTCTCAACAATGGCTCAGTTGATAGTTGCTAGTGTTGGCCAAGCTTCTCCTTTTCAGTTATTGTAAAGTATATTTCCGAGATGAAGGACAACAATTGAAGATGAACACTCAGAGTAGTTTGTGTGATTCCTAGCCTCAACGCATACCATGGCATATCAGATGCTTTACCAACTTGAGTTAATACCTTTTAGGCAGGATTTATAGAATGCTACACTAGTCAAATAAATAAAATTTGCATCTATTTCTTACAACCAGTGTTGGACTGGGGGGGTTCTAGGACCACTGGAGCTGCACACACCTTCCCCAAACCCCCAACCCTCCCTCTGCCAAATCAACCCCCTTCCACACACAAGCTGAAACAGTTCACAACCCCCTCCGCTCACCTAACCCCCACCAGTACGTGCCTGCATTTCCCCTATCAATTTTGGTGGGAGGATTGGGTCTGGTGCCCAAAAGGGGTCAGGCCCACCAAGTTTACCAAAGTGCAGACATCCCAGTCTGGCCCTGCCTACTAGTGATGGGTGAATGTGGGGCATTTCGCTTTGCAGAAAAATTTGTGAAACGGCGAAAAATTTGCGAAACACAGCCGGCTTCTCCTTTTTTACTCTGGCAGCCATTTTTTTGCGCCGGCGTCTTTTTTACGCGGGAGTTCGCAGCGAATTTGCGCCTGGTGAATAAATTCGCCCATCACTACTGCCTACAACTAGTTTGAATATGTGTCTTACAACCATAGTTCAACCAAGTGAGGTTGTTATATTTTTCTCTGTATACCAATGCATTGTTTCTTGTTTTTCTCCTCTGCCTTCCGGGCTTCAAGAATTTATTCAGACAGCAGACAGTTTCTTTATAGATTTCTCTAATATAAAGTTTGTTCATTAGTTCCCATTGCTCTCTGTTCATCAGTCAGTGGATAAATGAATACTGATGGCAAGAGCCCTTGCAAAAGCTACAACGTGTATACACCGCTCATTTGCAGATCCCCACAGTGAAGTTAAACAAATAGACTAATTTCAAAGCCACTGCAATATTAATGGTAACAATAACTGGGAATGCGTTGAATTCGCATGTTTTATTGCAGCAATCAATAAATCAGTAAACAAGGAAGTAGAAGCTCAATAAAAAAGTCATAAAGATTGATATATCGCTATTCCCCTCTTATAAGTCGAGCATTTTGCTTCTAGTCAGAGACTCTTCATAGTGATAAATAAGTACTCAGAGATTTCTTTTATTAACATCTTAAATTTATGGCACATTGAATGCAAACAATATAGTGTTCATACATCCCAAAAGTATGTTTAGCTTCTATAAAGCTATGTTGGCATTTTTAATTCACTGAAGCAAATGTAAAGATCTCCGTATTGCATATTTATTTGGGCTGTAGGGAAACTGCTTATTATTGGGAATATTCATTTTGTTTAAATTGTATTGCTACACGCTTTATCAAAATATATTTTACAATGAAGTAAATATATGGCCAATTGGGGCACGTGGAAGTGGATTATTATCAGGTGCCTCATTGTTTTGGTCCCTAATTTAGAACGCCAAAAGCATTAAAACTCACCCCTTTATTAACCAAGAAAAAATCTTGCGCTAATATGGCAAGAAAGTGCTTATTGTAGGGCTGCTGGCTAACAGGACAAATATTTTTGCTGTAATCATCATATTTTGATCATTTTTATTATTTTCTTCCATTTTTTGGGGAAATTTCATAAAATATATAAATTATATATAAATATTTATAAATATTTTTCCAAAAAATATTTTTCATCAATTTCTTCAAGGAAGTTACATTTTTATATTTTATAAAAAGATTAATTTCTACTTTGACAAAAAAAAATTGATGAAACAGGAAATGCAGGAAGTCCTAAATATTTTCTCCTGACGTCCTTGGGTAGGGTTGCCACCTGGTTGGAATTTTCCAGCCAAAAATTATTCATAATGCTAAATTTATTAATAAAGAATAAAGATAAAAGTACAGGAAGGCTGGTATTTTTTTTACACCTTAAAGCTGCCAACATTTTTTACCCCAAGTTGTTTTCCGCAAAAACTTACACAGGGTTTCCTTAATAATTGCTCAAGTCTAAAAAGCAGTCTTAAATCGTCCCCTTAGAGATTTTTACAACCTCACTTGTCTCTCTTCAAATAGAATCTTTAATTTATTGTTCCTCTTATCAATAGGACAATAAGGGGCTGATTTATTACTGTTCCTATTTGTTCATGTCATGATAGGCTGCTTCCACCTGTAGCAAACGCCTTTGGCTTTGGGAGGAGCCCTCAGCAACTCAGATGTCGCAAGGTCTTATTAAGAGAGGAGCCAAGCAAGAGTTCTGGACAGACAAAAGGGGACCCTCATTACTGAGGTTTTGGACGGACGGCAGTAATTCAAGGAGTTCACAGAAAGCGTAGTCAGGCAGGACAGGGTCGGTACAGCAGAATTTAAGCAAGGTCAATCAGGCTGGGGTCAGTACAGGTGAGGTTCAAACAAAGTCAATTAGGCCGGGGTCGGTACAGGCAATGTTCAGAGAATAGTCAGGCAGGCAAGGGTCAATACCGGTAGAATTCAGAATGTCAGGCAGGCAAGGGTCAGAATTGACAGAGTTCAGAATAGTCAGGCAGTTAAGGATCAAAATCGACCTAACAACTGGCAATGAGTTTGAGTTCAAAGCCCCTCTAAATATTCGAATTTCTCGCCACACGGCATGATGATGTCACGTGTCACTGGCGTAAACTTGGAAGCGATCAGCTCTGCACGTCATAGAGGAACAATCACTTGAACGAAGAGGACTAGGGCTGTGGGCGTCCCCGTGGCTGCTTCCCCGTCGGATTCTAGCCCCCCCCAGACCGTTACAGTTCCAGTTCATTTCCTGAAATTGAACTTGTTAAAAATTGTGTATTGGGAGTAACTAGGGTTGCATAGTAAACTCTAATTGTCTTAATTTTTTGTCAGAATTTACACATTTGAATTTTAATCCCCCTATCTGAATGTAAAGAGAATTCTCACACCTCGAGCATGGACACAGTCCTAATTCGAATATTCGCCACCTAAAATGTGCCAAGTTCATGTACAAGTAAATGGCAAAGGTCCGTTGAGACATTTGGAGACCCCAAAAGAACTCGAAATTCATGAATTCGAAATTCGACCTTTGATAAATGGGCCTCAAAGTGTAAAAAACACAAAAAACTTATTTACTAAAACTCAAATTTATCTTTTTTTTCTGAAAAAATGTCGACCTAACTGCCTTCCAAGAATTTAAATCATTTATCAATACTTTTTCGGATTGACAAAATGTCATGTCAATTTCTCTGCAAAAACTCAATTTTTTCAGATTATCAAAGGAAAACTTTTTCAGATTATCCAGCACAGATCACAATGTCAAGAAACAACTTCAGGGACAATTTTTTTTTTTTCCTGAAAACAATGTAGACCTAACTGCCTTCCAAAAATGTAAATGTATCGATAATTTTTCGGAGCGACAAAATGTCATGACAAAATCGACGGCCAATTCGTATCATACAATGGACACTCTTGTAACTCGATTTTATTGAATTTTCTCTGTGAAAACTCAACTTTTTTAGAATATCAGAGGAAAACTTTTTCAGATTATTCAGTGCAGATCACAATGTCAAGAAACAACTTCAGGGACATCTGCCATTAACTTGTACATGACCTCGACAGGTTTGAGATGGCTTTGGGGTATGATAAATGTACAAAAATTTGAGGTATTTGTTTTCCACAAAAAAAATTTGCCTTAAAAACCTGAACCAGAAAAAAAAAAGGTTTAATAAATGGACCCCTAATACAAAACTATTTCATAAGATGGCACGGTCATGTAGAAGTCAATAGGAGCTGTCCTTTTCCAAATGTTAAAATCTTTCTTTGCTTCAAACTTTTAGAGTTTTTTTTGATGGGGGGTTGTTTGTAAGTGCACAAAAATTCTTACGAAAATGAGAAATTCCAGGTTCTTATTCAGATTCATTTTGTGTTACTATTTGTTCACACTTTTCTATTCTTATCTTTTAATCATTAAGTAATAATTAAGTAGACATTCATGGTTTTTAAAAATGCGGAAGGGAAAAAAACTCTGAATTCTCAGGGTTTTGATAAATTTCGGTAAATAGACCTCTAATTTGTCATCATCTTATTTAAGAGACTCTGTGAGCCTTATTTATCAAAATCCAGTCTGTTTTAAAGGTTTTTTTAACCTCAATTAAACTTATATTTAAAAAAAAAAAGAAAAATCAAATGTCTATTAATTTATTAAAAGATCAAAATAAAAAAAGAAGGAAGGAATAAAAACACAGAAATAATACAAAAAAGTATACAAAAAACTCAAAAACCTTGATTACTGCGAGTTTTTCATGCATTTACAAGAGAAGCTTTGTTTCCTATGCTAAATATTCTCCAGCAGCATGTAGTTTTGAACTATGTTTTTTTTCCCCCTTGTTCTTCCTTGACAGTATTCTGTAGAGCTCGGAAAATTTCTCTTAGTTATTCTGTGAGATGTCTATGTAATAGGCAAGCTCAGAGTCATAATCAAGTAGAAGGTTTTGTCACTATGCAAAAACTGCAATACATATTCGTTCCGACTCTATGGAAATATAATGTTACTTTAGAATAGTCTCTAGTTATAGGTTATGTGAGAAATTAAAATGACTGTTTATCCTGGAATAGCATTTGACCCTGTGCAATAAAAGCAGAAATCCAGCTACGCTTGAGGGCGTCAATATTACAAGAACATTAGTTTGTAGACTCCACAGGACAGAAACAAATGAAAGAGCATTCTAAGGAGAAATTAACCCTGCAAAAATAACTCTAAATTCGATTTTCTTTTTTACTTCAAATTTTCACTTCGACCGTTGTTAATCTGCCCCTTGGTGTAATTTCAGCAACATTTTACCATTTTGTGAATTTTTCCCTGCTTATACATTACACACTCCATGATAGGCAAACATGCTTTCAAAAATCTTAAATTTATCAATTTATAAAGTCGCACAATGGATGTGCTGCGCACTGAAAGTGTAAGAAAGTTAGCTAGAAACAAGACACTCGTCCATCAAGTTCAACCTAAGGGGGCCGATTCACTAAGGGTCGAATATCGAGGGTTAATTAACCCTCGATATTCGACTAGGAATTAAAATCCTTCGACTTCGAATATCGAAGTCAAAGGATTTAGCGCAGATAGTTCGATCGAACGATCGCAGGATAATTCCTTCGATCGAATGATAAAATCCTTCGAATCAAACGATTCGAAGGATTTTAATCCAACGATCGAAGGAATATCCTTCGATCAAAAAAACTTAGGCAAGCCTATCGGGACCTTCCCCATAGGCTAACATTGACTTCGGTAGCTTTTAGCTGCCGAAGTAGGGGGTCGAAGTTTTTTTTAAAGAGACAGTACTTCGACTATCGAATGGTCGAATAGTCGAACGATTTTTACTTCGAATCGTTCGTTTCGTAGTCGAAGGTCGAAGTAGCCCATTCGATGGTCGAAGTAGCCCAAAAAACACTTCGAAATTCGAAGTTTTTTTAATTAGAATCCTTCACTCGAGCTTCATGAATCGGCCCCTAAGTCTATATATATATAACCTGCCTAACTGCTAGTTGATCCAGTTGAAGGCAAAAAAACTCAATTTGAAGCCTCTCCATTTTGCCTCAGAGGGGAAAAACTTCTTCATGATGCCAAGATGACAATCGGACCAGTCCATGGATTGACTTGTACTATGAGATATCTTTCATAACCCTGTATTCCCTCATTTGCTAAAAAGCCATTCAACCCCTTGACCTCAACAGGTTTTAGCTGGAGTATTTCCACTATAAGCTTTTGCAGCTCCAGGGCATGATTAATCCCCCAAAAAATTGGGTTTTTACTGAAACTACCCTCAAAAACTGTTATTTTCGGGAAAAACACAGCTCTACCCCCTTAATTTTCTGGTAAATTTGACTTACCCCCCAAAATTGCAGGTAATAGATCTATTGTACAAAATGTTTGGGTTTTTCCACAATTTGGATGTATATATTTGATAAAAAAAATCAAATTTTTTGAGATTTGTTATGCCCAGAAGCTGCAAAAAGCTTGAATCCAAAATACTCCAGCCAAAACCTGTTGAGGTCATGTAGAAGTCAATGGCAGAGGTCCCTTGAACCATTTGAAGCCTTCATGATTTTCAGGGTTTTTTTCAGGTGGTTTGCACTAGAAAACTCAATCAATTTGAGCTATTCAAGTTTTTTTCATCAATAACTCAATCAATTCGAGTATTCAAGTTTTTCCCCCAATTGCATTAATTTGAGTTTTTTCAGAAATAAGCAAACATTTGGGTTGTAATTTTAAACCTCACAAACTCAACTTTTGATAAATAACCCTAGGCCTTTGATAACGCCAATAGGCTGGTTTTGCTTCCAATAAGGATTAATTATATCTTAGTTGGGATCAAGTACAAGCTACTATTTTATTATTACAGAGAAAATGTAAATAATGTAAAAAAAAAATTGGGGTATATGAGAGATAGTCTTCCCGTGATTCAGACCTTTCTGGATAACAGGTCTCTGGATAAGGGATCCCATACCTGTCCTTGTTAATAAGGCATTTGCCAAATGTAGCTCAGTTAGAGCAGGAAATATTCCATCTTTCAGTTCCTTCATTCACTCCATATACTGTCAGAAAATGGACAAAATATGTCACTCAGCAAAGGCTTCAGATGTTACAGACTACAAACCTGATGTTGTGTTTTGCCGCTAGCCAATAAATTCGCAAAACTGTGGTGAAATTTCACCGGTGAAATCCTCTGCAACAAAAAAATTGTCTTGTCAGAATAGTCGAGTGCACAAAAGTGTCACGCTTCAAAATTATTCAGGCACCCATTGACATTAATGCATTTGGACAAAATAGTCGCATGTATAAAAATTGTCTTCCATGCATTTCGCAAATTTTTCACCGTTTCTCAAATTTTTCGGCGAAGTGAAACGGCACAGATTTGCCGATTACTATTCACAATTCATTATCCCCAACCAGCATCTCCATTCTTTCCAGGGGCGTAACTACCGGGGGAGCAGGAGGTGCAAATGGGCCAGGGCCCGCACCCTCGCAGGGCCCCCCCGGAAGATCGTGGGCGCTGCAGCCGGCTGGAGTCGGCTTCAGGCGCAGAGAAAAATCGCGCAGACGAGGGTGGGGGCGGGCCCGTCTGCACGGCCCTCACCAGGGCCCGCCCCCACCAAGTTACGTTACTGATTCTTCCTGATTTCTACATGTGCCAGTTGGAAGAGAGGGGGTAACCCTCTTCCTCTCAACTGCCTGACAGATTTAGAGGCAAGTGTCGGTTGCTGCTGCCATACACACAGGTGTTTTGCTCCCTATATGGTAAATACGGCTACAGTTCCTTAGTTTTCAGCAGCTAGAGCTAGAATAATTGGGACGAGGATGCCTGTGTTGGTGGCGGTCCTTTATGGGGGTGTTCTTTTGACTCTTTATGAAGGATGTCACAAATTAGAGACCTGCATTGGGTTGGGTAACTGTGGAATACCTGCAAAGCGGTCAGGTTTTGTACAGAAAGTCACTGATTGTCTGACTGTGTGTGGTTTAGGGGTACCCTGCCTGTGTAGTTGGCTAAAGTGTACCTGCCCACCCACTGCAGATGGTAAAGCAATTTTCCCCCTTTACCTGGTGGATCCACCTCCAGAGCGATGTCTCTTCTGGTCTACTGTGGCGTCCCTGAGTGAAGGTAAGTCAACCACTTACAGGTAGGGTCGGGTAGTGGTTCAGGGTAGGGGGCATTGGGCATAGGTCTGTCTGACCGGATCTGTGCAGGCAGGTTTTTGGTTAAAGAGTGTGTTTTTGCTTATTTCATAACTATTATATTACAAGCACGGACAGCAGAATTTAAAATACCTGATTAAAAAGGAACATAACATGTATTGGTCCTAAAATATTTTGTTTCCAAATGAACAGTTTACACACTAATTCTTTTAATGACTCTTATTCCATTTGTCCCAATATATATTCTCCTAAGAAAGGCCACTCGAATGAATGAAGCACAGAGCTTAAAGTAAAAATGTTGTACATGCAATTATTATATTTACAGCCAGAATCAGAATTCAATGAATAGAACTTACGTAAAAGACAGAATGATCATGTCTCATTGTCAGCATCCTATACTCCATCTGGGCTGTTAATTTAGCAGTTGAATGCCTCAAGGTGATTATTTGTGTGTGTGTGTGTCTGTGTGCTTGGCACTCTTTTGTTTTTATCCACAAAACAACCCTTTAGCCATTGTGACTATGAATGTTTTTAAGTGGATACTCAAAAAAAAAAAACAGCTTTTTGGAGGTAAATGTGGGAAATATTCCTCCTCAAGCAAATGTCGGGCTCAAGATACTGTACCTCTTGCTTTGACTTGAGTCAGAGAAAAATATCAGCTTACAAGACAATGCAGTTGCCTGTTTAACAATACATGGGCTTAAATGAATTGAGTAGAGTTGACCTTCACATCTCTCACCGCCCACTTTTTGACACTAACCAGCTAACTGGATTCTTACAATTCCTAAATTTCCACTCCATTCTGTTCCATAAATGTAAAGATTGAAATGATCCACCAGATGGCAGTGTTTCTGCACAATTGCTCAGAACACACAAGCAGAAAAAAAGTATATTGCATAGAAAGTGTTATTAGAACGACACTTGCTCGTGTTCAAATTGTCAGGAGGTCTCCGCAATTTGAGGGTTGATAACCCACTAGGGAATATTAGGCTACAAATGTTACACCCTATGGTGCTAATTTAACAAAATTCTGATTTCCATTTTTTTCAGGAATCATATTTTCATATGTTTTTTTTAGAATTCCTCTAAAACACTCAAAATGAGAGATTTATTAAGTGTAAAAAACACAAAAACTCTAAGGTGGCCATACATGGAGAGATCCGCTCATTTGGCGATGTCGTCAAACGAGCGGATCTCCCTCCGATATGCCCACCTTGAGGTGGGCAATATCGGGCTGATCCGATCGTGGGCCCTAGGGCCCAACGATCGGATCCTAGCGAATGCGAACAGGCGGTCGGATCACGGGACCGCATCAACGAACAGATGCGGCCGCGAGCCGACGGGATTTTTAGTCCCATCCGATCAAGATCTGGCCGACTTTCGGCCAGATCTCGATCGGGGAAGCCCGTCGGGGGCCCCCATACACGGGCCAATAAGCTGCCGACTCTGTCTGTCGGCAGCTTTTATCGGCCCGTGTATGGTCACCTCTACTCTACTTTCCACTAATATGTTTCCAAAAAACGTACATTTTTAGAGGTTTTAGAGCGCATCGTTCAGCTTTTTTTCTGTTCATACTTTTTATATTTGGACAATTTTCATGGCATTCATGGTTCAAGAGAAATAGAAGAAATAGAAGCTCTAATACCACTAAAGTTTGCCCTTTAGGAACAGTTCAGTGTAAAAATAAAATGTTTCTAATATAGTTAGTTAGTCAAAAATGTAATGTATAAAGGCTGGAATGACTGGATGTCTAACATAATAGCCAGAACACTTCCTGCTTTGCAGCTCTCTTGCTTTCAACTGATTGGTTACCAGACAGTAACCAATCAGTGCCTTGAGCGGGAGGGCACATGGATCATAACTGTTGCTTTTGAATCTGAGCTGAATGCTAAGGATGAATTGCAAACTCACTGAACAGTTATGTCCCATGTGGCCCCCTTAAAGTTGCTGATTAACTCAGAGTTAAAGAGCTGAAAAGCAGGAAGTGTTCTGGCTATTATGTTAGACATCCAGTCATTCCAGCCTTTATACATTACATTTTTGACTAACTAACTATATTAGAAACATTTTATTTTTACTTTTACTCTTTAACTCTGAGTTAATCAGCAACTTTAAGGGGGCCACATGGGACATAACTGTTCAGTGAGTTTGCAATTCATCCTTAGCATTCAGCTCAGATTCAAAAGCAACAGTTATGATCCATGTGCCCTCCCGCTCAAGGCACTGATTGGTTACTGTCTGGTAACCAATCAGTTGAAAGCAAGAGAGCTGCAAAGCAGGAAGTAGTGTTCTGGCTATTATGTTACACATCCAGTCACTCCAGCCTTTATACATTACATTTTTGCCTAACTAACTAAATTGAAAACATTTTTTTATTTTGCAAAGGCTATTTACCCAGTTTTTATTTTTACACCGAACAATTCCTTTAAGAAATTTCAGTCTTTTAAGTCTACAAGTTGCAAAGTGCAATTTAAGACACATACTGCCATAATTTTTACCCATAATGCAGCATCTTCCCCATGATTATCCAATTGCCACCCACCAATTGAAGCTTGATGCATCACAATGAATGCAATTGCTTGAGCAAGGGGTAGCACATGGGATTCAAGTTTCAGCTAACATTTTTAGGGTTTGGTTTGTATCACTTCTGGAGTTAGAAGTTAAAATGTTAATTGCACGTGATTCTGTTAGTACCTATTGACGCAACAAACTGTGAGAACCCTGGCGGTATTTGCAAGGGACCAAAGGACATTAGGCTCACTTGTGCATTTGTGCATTGGAGTCAATAGACATTTTTTGGAGTTCTTTTTCCCACACCAGAAAAAGCTAATTTGTGTCCACTGAAACTTGGGGGTTTATTTATCAAGGTCCAAACTTATCTCAATATTGGCTGCTACAAACTCCGATCTAAGCCACTCGGGTTTTTAACGCTTATTTATTATTACATTTCCCCGAAAATTTGCTTTGCGGTAAAAACTCAGATTTTCAAGATTTTTTCAGATGTCTCACCTGAGTTTTCACCCGAGAGCTTCAATTATTGCCCGAAAACTTCGGGGTATGGCACGAGACCCAGCGCACATCAATAAGATCATTGGGACTTCTCCCATTGACTTATATGCAACCTCGACAGGTCTGAGATGCTGGGATTTCAGATTTGGAATTTTCCAGCTTCGGGGTTTAATAAATTCCGAAAAATTATTGATTTTTTAAAAGCCCAATTTTTTTTTAAAAAAACATGAATTTTTCGTGATTTTTGCATTCAGGGATTAGTAAATAACCCCCTAAGTGTATGGTAAATTCTAGTGTAGATTCACAAAATTTTCTTGCAAAAAAGTATTTTAGCATAGAAATTCCCAAAATAGTTTTCCAGGTTATTCACTGAATATGCTTTGGGATACTGCTATCTACTGCTTATATATTCAGTATAGAATATAAGATACAATAAAAGGATGATTAGTAATTATTTCAGACTCAGTGCCATTCTATGCAACTTGCCAATATATTTTAATTAAATATGTTCAATGGTTTCAGATATATATATATATATATATATATATATATATATATATATATATATATATATATATATATATATATATATATTTATATATATTGTTTTTGTTTAAATTAACAGTTTTGCAATTTTACATGTTCAGGAAAATAGAGAGAGAAACAACAGAGAAAAAAAGGAGAAGAAGGAAAGGAAGAAGAACAGAGACTGAGCATGTTTCAGGAATATTTTTTAATCTAATTGTAAGTTCTTTTCGATCCTGTGCACTGCTGGTTTTGACTCTTGCCTACAATGTGACAGAAGCCAGCTAACAGCAGTGTTGGACTGGCCCACCGGGATACCTGGAAAACTCCCGATGGGCCAAGGTGTCAGTGGGCCCTCCTGCTTCTAAACATTTGGCCTATTTCATGGCCAGTCCCTATTTCTATGAGAATAAAGAGGCTAAATAGATGGAATAATAGGTTATGGTATGTAAAGAAAAGAGAAAAGGAGAATAGAGGTTGAGTAAGGAATAATACTTAGAGTGGGCCCCTTGTCTAAAGGTTTTTGAGTGAGCCCCTGGTGTAAGGGTTTTTGGTGGGCCCCTGGTGTCCCAGTCCGACACTGGCTAACAGTCCTGTGAAGAGGCCTAAAAGGCAGGTCTGGACTGGGAGTCAAAATAGGCCCTGCCATTTCAAGTACATAGAGGCCCAAACAGCCCTCAAACAGCCCACTAAATAGTGACTTTCTATGGCATCATACAGCAGCCCTTCTGGCATTTGCCAGAACCCACAGATTGCCAGTCCAGGCCTGCTAGAAGGCATTGTGGGAATTGATGCAGGAATGCTGGTTTCTGCTACAGAATCAGCAGTCAGAATCAGAAGTGTAAAAGGGAAAAACATGTTTCATTTACAAATAACTTTAAAACCACTTAAACCACATGATATTGATAAATCTGCCTCCATGTTCTTTGTTCCTCCATCTGGAGTTGGGAGCATAAATCACAGTTTTCCTAGCTATGGCCTTCATCCCCATGTCTGATTAATGTGTATAATGAAGCCAAAATGACATAATAATCTCTTTATGTTAGATAACAGCAAGATACCTGACATAGTGCTGGTGATCAGCATTCTCATTGATGAATGACGTTTTTGGTCAGTAGTATTCTGATTGGTGGATTGTTTTCCATGTGTAGTTGACTCAATTAATTTCCATTTCTATCAACTTCTATATAGAACTAGGAGGTGCGGTGACACAGCTTTATGGTTGGGTTTAGTGTCCCTTTAAAGCTGATACCCAACCACACCCCTTTCAACATCTTGTTAGAGCAATGAGAGCTGCACTAACACCTTATACCATGGATGCATCAAGTGGGTGATTTAATGGATCTGTTGTGGCCAATGATGGGCTGCTCTGCTCTACTGTTCACCAAATCAAGATCTAATCATGGATCACAATCTACTTTTTGGACATCCTTGATTAGTGGCGGCCATACACGTAGAGATCCGCTCGTTTGGTGATTTTGCCAAAAGAGCGGATCTCTCCGGGATATGCCCACATTGAGGTGTTTGATATTGGGCTAATCCGATCGTGGGCCCTAGGGCAAATGATCCATTTACAAATTCATAGACACTAGCATGCTTTTCTTTTCACTAACTTTCCTTTTCTTTGCTTTATTTTATAATCAGTCTACTTCTATATAATTATATAATTATTTTGCTCATTGTCTGAATTTTATCACTGCAATTTTTGATCACCAAAGCAAATCGCCAATAAACTGGCTCAACAATTTTTTGTGACCAATATTTGCAAAGAAAAAAATCTGAAAAAAATACGGAAAGTTCCAATGAAAATCATATTCTTCCATTCATTTTTGCAAATTCGAATGCTCTAGAAAATACAGCTCCCCCTGAGGTTTTTTTACATTCACATTTTTGAACTGTTATAGGTGTAAAATTGGAGTTCAAAAAATCCTGAATTTGAAAAACACTAAGTCACAGAAAAAGTGTTTTTGAATTTTAAAAAAAGGCTCCCTAAATACAGTAAAACAATTTTTAACAGTATCAAATAATTGTAACTTCAACTGAATAATATGCCCCTCTCCTTGCCACAACAGATTCGTACTTAACACGACTCCATTGGATTGTTGGTAAAGTGGTTCCACTGGGCATTTTTCATTCATTGGGCCAGATTCAATTCAGTGGGAAAAAGGTTTATCACGTGAAAACTCATGGATGAGATTCAATTTGAGATGCAATTCAATTCAGAAAAACTTACTACACAGTTTATCACTTGACAACTCGATTGAAGTCTATGAGAAGTTTTTGCTCCTCAAATTGAATCTCATCCATGAGTTTTCACGTGATAAACAGTGAGATAACTTTTTCTATCTGAATTGAATCTGGCCCATTATTAGCTTTTGGTTACAAATTTATCAAACCATATGGCTGAACAAAAATACAAAGAGGTCTATTTATCATGCTGTGAAGCATTACTGGTGCCCAGAGCAACCAATTAGCAATTAAATTTCGTCTAGACCAGAAAATGAACTTCACTAGAAGAAACTGATTTGAGTTTTACCCTGTTGGCTACAGAGATACAGATATGGGATCCTTATCCAAAAGTCTGTTATCCAGAAAGTTCAGAATTACAGAAAGATAATTTCCCATTGACTCAGTTTTATCCAAATAATCCACATTTTTCCTTTATCCAGAATTTTAGCATTAAAATGCATAGTTACTCATTTTAAGTTCTTCACAAACTGCATATACAGGCAGCGTCTCCTACAGTTGAAGTGTCAAGCATGAACATTTGCCATATTTTTTGGCCTCTAAATGGATATATTTGGGTAATTATATGCACACTGGGTATCAACGGGTTTATTTACTAAAACTCAAGTTAATCTAATTTTTAAATGAATTTGAGTTATTTTACGTTATGTATTAAAAAGTCTTATGCGTTTCGTGTCACCCAAGGACACTTAGGGGCAGATTTATCAAAGGTCGAGGTGTATTTTCGAATGAAAAATATTTTAATTTTGAGCTGTTTTTTGTGTACTTCGACTAGGGAATAGTCCAAATTCAAATCGAATTTGAAATTCGAATTGAAGATTTGAATATCGAAATTTATCATGTAGGGGCACATTTACCTAGGGTTGAATATCGAGGGTTAATTAACCCTCAATATTCGACCGTCAAAGTAAAATCCTTCGCCTTCGAATATCGAAGTCGAAGGATTTTGCGCTATTCCTATGATCGAACTATCGAAGGAATAATCGTTCGATCGAACGATTAAATCCTTCGAATCGAATTTTAATGCATCGATCGAAGGATATTCCTTCGATCAGGAAATTGTTAGGAAGCCAATGGGGACCTTTCCCAGAGGCTAACATTGGCCATCGGTAGGTTTTAGGTGGCGAACTAGCGGGTCGAAGAAATTTTTAAAGAGACAGTACTTCGACTATTGAATCGTTTGATTCGAAGTCGAAAGTCGTAGTCGAAGGTCGAAGTAGCCCATTCGATGGTCGAAACAGCCATATTCGACCATTCGAAATTCGAACTATTTTTCCTCTATTCCTTCACTCGAACTAAGTAAATGGGCCCCGTACTGTCTCTTTAAAAATTCGACTTCTACCATTCGCCATCTAAAACCTGCCAAATTGCTGTTTTAGCTTATGGGGGACCTCCCAGACCCTATTTGGAGTCAATTGGTGGACTTTGAATCCAATTCGATCAAATTCGCTATTCCTTCGATTCATACAATACGAATTCGGACCTATTCGACCAAAAAACCTTCGACTTAATTTCGGTTGGTCTTTTTGAATTTGAATTTCGAAGTTTTTTTAATTCATAATTCGACCCTTGATAAATATGCCCCTTAATCCAGCATGGACATCTGCCATTGACTTCTACATGACAAGTTTGAGATGGCATGTTTTAGGATTCGGATTTTTAGCAGCTTTGGGGTATGATAAATCTCTAAAATTCGAGGGTTTTTTTTCTGTAAAAAAAAACCTGAGTTTTCCCCCTAAAAACCCAGACCAGAAACAATTGAGGTTTAATAAATGGGCCCCAAAGTGTTTACTAGGCGCATATTTGTTGGTGTTTAGTTACTGAATCCTAAAACATGTGGTTATTTTAGGTTTTGTGTTGATTATCAGAAATATTTGCACACCTGTAAATTTTGCAAAGATTTGAGATGCGGCGGTTGGAAAAGAAATACATATTTATCCATTCTCAATTCTTTCTAGTGATGGCGGGCAAATCTGTCCTGCTTTCGCAGGAATATCTGGTAAAAAATGTTGCTCATCACTAGTTAGAACATGTATATTCTGAAAAATATAGCTTTTCAGGAGGGTTACCTTTCTGTTTACAATAAAATGCAGGTAGTGTGCTCTTTTTGTATATTTTTCATTATTGGTGCTGGTGATTACCCAAATGCTTATTGAAAATAGCACCCAGGAGCTCCTGTGAGTCTTGACCTGCCTGACTGTGAAATTTAATCTCCATCTTCATTATTTCATCACTCACTTCCTTCCATAAACTTCATAGCATCTCATTTATCATCTGTATACTGTCGTCTGGATAGATGAATATCTTGAACTTTATCACTGGGAACTATATTATTAAGTGACTATAACAAATATTTATTAACTTGGGATTTGTGTAGTCCTAAAATATAATGTTTTAAATAAAGATGGGACCATTAAAAAAAAACCCAACTTACAATTTAAGTTACTCCAGTTGAGGCATATTACAGTAACAATGTAAAGTTTCTCTAAATCTCTAAAACTGACTAACATTCTTCAAAATGTATCTTCATCACCAACTCCAATGCATTTGGCATGAATAAAGAATAGCTATTGACTCTAATGCATTTGGTGCAAGAAAACACAACTATTCAATGGATTGTTTCCAATGCACTTGGGGTGAGAAAAAAAATGCCTATTGACTCAAATGCATTTGGTGCAAGAAATGAAAGCAGCAAAACAACATCTGTTACATAGTTAGTTACATAGTTAAATTGGGTTGAAAAAAGACAAAGTCCATCTAGTTCAACCCCTCCAAATGAAAACCCAGCATCCATATACACACCCCTCCCTACTTTTACATAAATTCTATATACCCATACCTATACTAACTATAGAGCTTAGTATCACAATAGCCTTTGATATTATGTCTGTCCAAAAAATCATCCGAGCCATTCTTAAAGGCATTAACTGAATCAGCCATCACAACATCACCCGGCAGTGCATTCCACAACCTCACTGTCCTGACTGTGAAGAACCCCCTACGTTGCTTCAAATGAAAGTTCTTTTCTTCTAGTCTAAAGGGGTGGCCTCTGGTACGGTGATCCACTTTATGGGTAAAAAGGTCCCCTGCTATTTGTCTATAATGTCCTCTAATGTACTTGTAAAGTGTAATCATGTCCCCTTGCAAGCGCCTTTTTTCCAGAGAAAACAACCCCAACCTTGACAGTCTACCCACATAATTTAAGTCTTCCATCCCTCTAACCAATTTAGTTGCACTTAGTCTCTGCACTCTCTCCAGCTCATTTATATCCCTCTTAAGTCCAAAACTGCACTGCATACTCCAGATGAGGCCTCACCAGGGACCTATAAAGAGGCATAATTATGTTTTCATCCCTTGAGTTAATGCCCTTTTTTATGCAAGACAGAACTTTATTTGCTTTAGTAGCCACAGAATGACACTGCCCAGAATTAGACAACTTGTTATCTACAAAGACCTCTAGATCCTTCTCATTTAACACACTGCCATTTAGTGTATAACTTGCATTTATATTATTTTTGCCAAAGTGCATAACCTCATTTTCCAGTTTGCTGCCCAGTTTTCCAGTTTAGACAAATCACTCTGCAAAGTGGCAGCATCCTGCATGGAACCTATAGTTCTGCACAATTTAGTATCATCTGCAAAAATAGAAACAGTACTTTCAATGCCCACCTCCAGGTCATTAATAAACAAATTGAAAAGCAAGGGACCTAGTTGATTCTACAAAACAGGGATATCCAGTGTTCCAGTTTTGGCTGGAAAAAATCTTTGTCTGGCTCCACCACGTGTCGTCACACAAAATTCCTTAGTTATAAGCCAAAAACGTTGAAGGAATTTGGCACAGTTTCAGCAGTTTTGCAAATTGTTCAGTTAAATTGGGCAGGTTGCTCATTGGTATTGACAAAAATATTGAATATAACCACATCGTACATTTGCATCTACATAACTGGTGATTTTTGTTAAACGTAAATGCTACAACGGGTCAGTTATATATCCTCTAACAAATAAGCCTACAACATCCCTAACCATTGCCAATGGTCTATTTGCTCTAATGCAATTTATTTGTGTCATCTCAATTTCTGATGACTAAGGATTCCAGTATGTGTTAAAATGACTTATTTTAGCCTCGCCTTTAAGTTACAACTTTCAAAATTAAAATAAAATATATGTATATCTATAGTCTCAGAAAGACCTATTGTCTCTTTTACCCCTTGTATATAATATGACGAAGACCTTAAAGTGCTATGAAATGTAGAACTTTCCCATTTTTCTAAAAAAGAAAACTTTGTGCAACTTATCGGTAACTGTAAAGTAAAGTCCTAATCTTGTCTCCAGGCCAGGGAGGTTAGCTTACAAAAAAGTTTAATATAGAACACAAAATGCAATAAAAGAGTCGAAATCATTAAAATTATCTTTATGTCAAAAAGGGTCATAAAGAAGGGATTAATGATTTACAAACATACATTCTATATTTGTGGAAAAATATAATGGTTTATAATAGGAAACATTTGGTTCATAATTACATTAGGTTTATGTTCTTTTAAAGTCTTCAACTTATAATTGGTGTAAAGGATTTAGGGGTATAATAGTTCATTTTGTGATAAAGCCTGGGAGACTTGTGCCAGGATATATAGTAATAACCACCGTGACTATCAAATTAGAAAGTGAACCTAAGAAACTGTGATATCAACCCCTGAGACCTTGTGCTATGGCTGGTTCCCAGAGGAAACAATCTGATGAGACGAATCCAGAACCGGCTATAAAATTGGACATGTTTAACAGGTGGGTGAAAGGTGATAAGCTTTGATGTCACTTGAGAACAAGCTATCTTATATCTTGCCCAAGAAATAAAATTGGTTAAAGGAACTTCTACAGTGCTCTATGTCTATGTAAAATTTATCATCTATTTCCAAACATTTTTTTTTCAGAGCAGTATAAAGTAAACTGAACATATCTCTGAATAGAAAGTAAAAAGTCTTTCTTTTTATCTATATGGTGTTTTGACACATTTACATTTGCTTATTTTTAGCATTTTTTTTAGACTTCTGATTTGACCTAAAAGCTCATAGAATCATGTCCATTTTTATTTTTTTACAAAATAATAGTTCAATGTCAAATATGATATAAAATGTAAGATTAAGCTATTGTACATCATATAAATATTACATTAACCTGATTGGGGAGTAAATGATAATGCAAAATATATGGTGCATTTACAATCCTGTAATCCTTATATGTGATGTAATGGTTTGCTTCATTATTGGGGCAATCTTGAGGTGTGTTTATTGACAAATAATAATCCAGATATTTATATACACACACAAGAATAATACCAAAAATACACAGATTTTTAAAAAGTATTTAATTTTTTATCTGTAATAATAAAACAGTAGCTTGTTCTTGATCCAAACTAAAATATAATAAATCCTTATTGGAAGCAAAACCAGTCTATTGGGTTTATTTAATGTTTACATGATTTTAGGAGACTTAAGGTATGAAGATTCAAATTACGGAAAGATCCATTATCCAGAAAGCCCCAGGCCCCGAGCATTCTGGATAACAGGTCCAATAGCTGTATAATAAATCCTTATTGGAAGCAAAACCAGCCTATTGGGTTTATTTAATGTTTACATGATTTTCTAGGAGACTTAAGGTGGTCATACACAGAGAGATCCACTCGTTTGGAGATGTTGACCTTGAGGTGGGTGATATCGGACTGATCCGATCGTGAGCCCTATGGCCCAACGATCGTATCATAATGCAGGACTATGGGCAGCCGGATCGCAGGACGGCATCAATGAACAGATGTGGTCCACAATCCAACAGGATTTTTAACACTGCTTGACTTTCAGCCAGATATCGATCTGGGAAGCCGGTCTGAGGGCCCCATACACGGGCCAATAAACTACTGACTCAGTCTGTCTGCAGCTTTTGTCGGCCCGTGTATGGCCACCTTTAAGGTATGAAGATCCAAATTACAAAAAGATCAGTTATCCAGAAACCCCCAAGTCTTAGGTATTCTGGATAAAAGGTCCCATACCTATTTAACAATTAGCTTTTTTGAGAACATAAAAGCTAAATAGAATTCTACTAAGACTGCTAAAAGTATTTTTCACTGCTGCAAACAATTCAATCAATATGTGGACATAGGAAGCTGCCCTCCCTCTTGCCCAGAAAACATCATTAACACTCTAACATTAGGAATCTAATATTACAATTATTAATGCAGGAATCTATCGCTAATGTTATTTCTTTTATTATATTTGCTTCTTATATTGTTTTAGAGTTGTATCCTATGCCCCCCTTGTAATTACATCTCTCTATTGTTAGCTCACCATATGGCTTACTTGCTTATTGTTTCTCATTTTAATGTCTTCCACTATTCTAGTTTTTTCCTGTGAGACACAAGATGTGCAGAATTGTAGGGTAAAGCTAGGATGGCATTACAAATTTACTGTCAAACACACACATATAAAACATGTATAATTTAAAAGTCAATCCAAGAACAGGAAGTTAATCACCGTATATTTCTGTTAAAGTGTTCTTGTAATTGTTATTGGCCAATCAGTCTTTACTCCCACAGCTTCTAACTTCATCACCTTGATTTATTTACATTGTAGTCTTGTAATCCATCACATTATCATATGTACAGTATAATAGCATTCATTTGTTAATATTGATTTAAACATAATGGAAACCACTTAACATTAAATACAACAAATCTCACAATTAAATTGAAATAAAATGTTTCTGTTGGCATTGGTTCAGACTGCCAATTTGCAAATGGCTTATTCAACAAAATTCCAGATAAAGTAAATACAATGTACACTTTACATACAGGCTAGGCCAATTACTTTTTAAAATCAAAGTTGAAATTTGCTTCAGTGGCAATCCAGAGAAAATGCATTTCCTAAGCCACTCTTACTCCATGTTCAGCCCACAACAGATGTCTTGATCTTTGGCAGCCTGGAGGTTGATGTCAGGGAACTGGACAATGACTGCAAACACTTTCCTAGGAGCTAAACAGATGGACAACCAATAACAGTCAATATGTAGAAAAAAGTCTTGTATGGAGGTTTTAATAGCTATAGGGATGTCAGGTGGTTCTTCCCCTTCGACTACACTCATGGAGAATAGTGAATGTTGCCAGTACTTGAGACAAGGCTCACCTTGATATAAGAAAGGAGTGACCCTGTGAACAAGGATTAGCTAGTGGCAGCATAAATCCTATGTTTAGTTTACTCTAGGCGTGAACTTAGTAGAGGTCCACAAGTGTAGAGACTCAATATGGGGATGCCCATTTACGTGGAGGCCTATTTATCAACAGTCTCATTTTAGTGGTTTTATAGGTTTTTGAAACCACAACTAAACTCACATTTTCTAAAACCACGAATATCATTAAATTGATCAAAAATTCTGAACTTAAAAAGCACGAACGGGAAAAGTCACAGAAAAACCGTGAAAATCGTGTTGCACAATAACTAGCACTTTCTTTTCTCTAAAATCACAAATGCCACAAATATTGTTAAAAGATCCCAAAACTGAACGATTGGAAAAAAATATGAATATCTCTAAAACCTCTAAAAAGATTTCCAGAAACATGGAGGCCTATTTTCCAAAGGTTGGATTTAAGTGGTTTTAGAGGTTCTTGAAACGACAACTAAACTCACTTTCTCCAAATCTATGAATGTCATGAAATTTATTAAAAAATCGGAATAAAAAAAGTATGAATTAGAAAAGTCGCAGAAAAGTCACAAAAACCGTGACTTTTTTGAGTTGTCACAAAATAACTATGCAGTGGGACACAGCTGTATATTCTGTGCATCCGTCATCATTTTTTTCCCCAAATGAATTTTCATTTCAGTGGTCTTACCCTGCATTTTTGCATTCTCCTTGTCCATCAACAGATTATCTAGTGACTTTGCATAATACTGCTAGTGATCAATTTTGTCCAATTGTATATACCACTCCTTATCAGTAAAGAGAGACCATTCCATAGCAAACGAAAGGGGGAAAAAAACACTTGGTAAATGTCATAGTGCAATGAAAATCACCTAATAACCTTCATATGTGTTGTAGGCAAAGAAGGTCCCGGCTATGGTTGGCCACAAATTGGCAGATCTGGCTAGTACGGTAATTATCTCAAAAATGGGGATATCTACTATTGTTAATCTTCATTTAATTTTACTTTTTACTTTACTTGTTTCATCACCTTCTGCCCTAGTCTATCTTACAAATTAAATTCCTGTCCCTTTCCCCAGAAGGCGATAGAAATGTATTAACCTACATGTCTGTTTTTTAATTGTGAAATGAATACTCGCATAAAGAACACACACAAACACAATCAAGACCCAAGATACTAGCACTGCATGCCTTTAAACAGTTATAGTATATGGATGGTTTTAGCAGTAGAGTTGGGTGCGTGGTATGGCGGTATGCGATATGACCTTTGTAGGAGAGGACTACTGCATGGGAAGAGTGGGGGGTGTTATATATGATCGATCATATATATATATTTTTTCATCCTAGTACTGTCATTTCCTTGGATTTAGGAGGTGTAAACTGTTGGCTGGTTGGGTAACTATTATTGTATAGAAAGGTGAGGCTAAGATGCCTACTTTGTCATAGTTAGATACTTTTAATAGCCAAGTCAGCAGGGCTGCCATTTTGCATATCTTATTCTTATTACAGATATATCAACTGCAGTTAATAAATTACTAGAATGGAAGGCATAAGAATATTGTATAGACAGTAAATTGTGCATTGTCCTCTAAAGATCAGCCTAATCCATTATCCAGAAACTCTTTGTCCAGAGAGCTCAGAATTATGGGATGACCATTTCCCACAAACTCCTTTATAATTAAGTAACTCAAATTTAAAAAAAATGGGATTTCCATTTTCTCTGTAAAAATAAAACAATATCTTGTTCTTAATCCCAACTAAGATATAATGCATCATTATTGAGGCAAACAATCATATTAGGTTTATTTAATGTTTACTTTTATTTGAGTAGATTTAAGTATTACTTAAATTACAAAAAGTACCCTTATCTGGAAAAACCCAGGTCCTGAGAATTCTGGATAGCAGGTCCCATACCTGTACCAACTCATCATTTCAAGGTTCCGAAATGTCTATAAATAATGCTTTATCTATGTTTTGAAAAACTGGACTTTAGAAGGCAGACCAAAGAAACATAACTGTGCTTTCATTTTGAATATTTCACCCAAATAAACCTTGTTTTTAGATGTTAGTCTGCAGGTTTACCTCATAGTGTTAAAGTTGGCTTAAGCATAAATTCAATATGTCCCATCCAGCACTTTAGTTAAGGTAAAGCAAAGTAATACTGCACATATCTTTGTAGCCTTGCCAAAAGAGCAATTCCAGACTAATTAGGATTTCGTACTGCTTCATTGAAAGCAACATAAACATTCTGTTAATATTCTCTGCAGCTGCTTCATCAATAACTCCTAGTGATTCTGCCAATTTACAAAAGCAAGCCAGTGGACGATCAGATTATATGACACCACTGAATCCATCAGCAATCATTTCTCTTTCCTCAGCATCACAAGGCACAGATGCCAATAATACTTACAGTCCCCTGAATGTGAAAAGATCATTATTAAAGTGTGCTCGGTGTCCCTGGTCATTAATTACCATCTTGTGCACATATGCAATGTGATTGCGGGAAATAATAAGCTATGTCTGCCAAATTGGCAACATTTAAAAACTAATTTGTTATGACATACCATCAAAGCTATTTAAACAGGAAAAAAAATCCGGAGCTCTGCTGCACTGGGCACACTGTTAAAATATCACATAACATCATTAAAAAATAGTTAGCAGTTGAAGAGGGAAGTAATATTTATCCTTGAACTATAGTTCAAGTGAAAATCATACAAAGTAACCCTCTGATCGGAGTCCAAAGTTACTGATTCCTATAATAAGGAGCTAGAACTATACCTTTAACATCTTTAACTTATGTCAAAGATTAAATTTCAAACGGGAGGGGGAGTATGTTTAATTGGCTTCTCTATAGCACTCTAAATAATTATATAACTTTATATATATATATATATATATATATATATATAGATTCCAATAGACTTATGGCTTGATTTACAATAGAATTAAAAGGAAAATAAACAACATTAATTCAAAAATTGTTTTAGTCTATGAAAAATATATAGTAAAGCCGGTCCGACATCATTCAAATAGAATCTTGTTTTTTATTTAGAAATGTGACACAATGCCATTGAAGTTGAAATAGAAAAGTTTGATAAATTGGCTCAAAAGATTAAGGTGATAAAATGTGAATATGATAAGAAATATATGTTTAATTGAAGCCTAACATACTTGGTCTGATTTAGGCGAACATAGGTGCTAATTTGGACAAGCAGCAATTCGTTTTTAAAAGTATCAGAAAAATATTAGAAAAGGAAAGCAAAGACCTGATTGGTTGATACTAGAGACTGTACTTGAACAATTTAACACCTATGCTCACAAATGGGGCCTACTATATTTTTATGCATCTCTTTACAAAAATGCATTTATATATAAAAAAAACATTATAGCTATTATATGCTATTGGGGGTCAAAAGGATTACTAGCCTTTTTTTCTAACTCGTGTGATATTATGCTTTGATTCTCTCTTATCTGGTTTATTTCTTAATAATATACTAAAGTATGTTTTCAATTTTTTTCTGTACTGAACCATCAACCAAACCTTCATCAACCAAAATCAGACTGACTGCCATTGAGTTGACTGCCAATTTCTCCCAAGGTTCAATGTTATTCCCTAACTGTCATTTCTCTTATCTTACATCCCCTGCTTGACATTTTCCCAGCCAATGAAAAGGATACACATTTCAGTAAACATTTCTAAAAAGCAATGATACTGCGAGAAAAAGAAAGACTAATCATGCATCTGGCTACTGCTTTCAACAGAAACAGTGGTTCAATCCAAGGTATCATATCTTGTTTTTTAACTTTGTCTTAATAATATATTAATATACAATAATAATAATAATGATAATAATAATAATAGGAAAATGTATTATTAGTTTCCTTTTGGTTTGTGTTATGTAGCAAATCTACAACCAGTTCTGTTAGTTTCTATTATTTACCCTACCCTTTCTTTTCAAATGATATATCTTTCCCCTGACTAATAGCCAGGAGATTGCATAGCTATGCAGGCAGGCCCATATTTGCCAGACTGAGAGCATTTGGGGGATTATTTACTAAACTCTCGTCTGGCTTTTGGGGGCAAAACTCACATTTTCTGGGTTTTTTTTAAACTAAACTTTTTTGAGATTTATTAAAGACCAATGCATCAAAAATCCACCATCTAAGACCTGCCAGAGTTGTGGATAAGTCAATGGCAGAGGCCCCTATCCTATTTTGAAGTTTCTGTGGTCTGCTCTGGAATTAGCCCGAAAATTCCACCTTTTTGGGCAAAACTCCAAAAAATGCAGACTTTTCGGGAAAAAGCCTGAAAAAATTAAGCTATTTGGAAAAGACCCTGAAAAAAATGTACAATTTGGGTCAGCCTTGACTCTTTAGCTTGAGCTGAAAAAATACCCCTGTAGTTCTAAATATTTAATAATATGTAGCTCTGAATATTTCATGACTTTTTATACATCCCCAAATGACTATGCTACTTTTAACATATACTACTGTACATTTTAATATCCTTTAATGCCAATAAAATGTACTTTGTGTTTCATATTCTGAGCAACATTTGTATTCATTTTTTAAATTCACATTGCTTTAGACCATAGGGGTGGCAAATAGATACTAGTCATTCCCAGACCTCATCTCTTTCTAGGGGGATGGTCAATACGACAAACCTTTTATAACAGTCTGACCTACCTCAGTGTTTCTAGATTAACTTCCCCACCAAAGTTACACTATATAATCAAAGGTTAGATCATTCTGGAAACTATACTCTATTACTATCATTTCTGGATTCTTAAATCAAAGCTGCTAAATAAAACGTACCAACTGATTACTTTGGAGAGATAAGGGTTGGATATGAAAATAGAATTTTTTATGTTTCCTTTCAAATATCACCCCATAACTGCTAAACCCACACAATTTGCCCATATGTCTTTGAGCATGGCTGTATGGAGTGATACCAGCATTAAAGTCAAACAGCGTCCGAATTGTGACGCGCAACGGTTTTGACGCAATCGACTTTTCCGACTCGTGACCAAAATTTTTTGACGCCGGCGAACTATTCGAGAATTTATTCGCGCCTGATTAATTTATTCGCCCATCACTACATTTTCTGTGCTGTACTTTACTTTCTGGCAATTTGTATTTCCGCTTTAAGCATCAACAGATGAAGCCATCGGGATTTCACATTTTGTTGCACTGTCATTTTTTAGTGCTAAATCCTGCCTCTAGATGGTGCAAGAGAGCAAGGCCTTAGTCCATCAGGAGCAATGTACTGAAAAAATTGCACTCTAGCACCATCTTCAGGCAGGATCTAGCACTAAAAAATGGTGTCTGGACACGGTGTGATGAAATGTGAAATCTCTATGGCTTCATCTGTATGCAAGCTAAACTGATTAAACTGAGTCCTACCTAACCAGCTCTTGCAACTGCTGCTTTACAATAAAGGGGCCCATTTATTAAACTTCAAATTTATCTGGTTTAAGTTTTTAAGGGGAAAACTCAGATTTTTCCTGGACAAAAAAAACGAGAATTTTTTGGGATTTACTATACACAAGAGCTGCTAAAAATACTCCATCTCAAAGTTCATGTAGAGTCAATGGGAGATGTCCCTGAAGTTGTTTCTTTGTGATCTGAGCTGGAAAATTAGATAAAGTTGGGGTTTTCGGCCCATGAATTGTAACATATGAATTGTAAGGTATGAATTGACGCTTGCTTTTTTTTTTTTTAGAAAAATTATTGATAAATGAGTTCAATTCGTGGAAGGGAGATTGGTCAACTTTGTTTTCATAAAAAACTGAGATTAATTCAAGTTTTAGTAAATAATTCCCTAGGGGAATGATTTGCCAAAGCTCACACAATAAAACACCAAATGTGGAAACAGAGGCATACTCCACCCTTACGTAACAATTGTTTCTCTGCATGTTGTTTACCATTTCCTCCTTACAATACGACAAAGTCTTCCGTTCATCTAAAATACTGTTCATTACACGTTTAGGCATTAGGCATTTTGATATAGAGATCCATTTGAAAAGGCTCATCGTGTAATAGAGGGATTGAGTATGTCCTGTATGTTTGAGCATTTGATATAAAACAGCTTTATCCTTTTGGTCAAGTGTGAGGTTAAAAGCAAGGCCAATGCACAGTAAATCAGTCAGCTATTCCTGTTCTCACCTTGGTTGCAGTTCACGTATAAATAGCTTCACACTGACCTTAATGCTATTAGTTGCGTAAGTGTAACAGAAGATACAGTACGTGGATGAAATATTGTAAACTGGACCGTCATGTTTGGTTTTCACAATCCACATCTATATTGGACAAGGAAAAAATCCCTTAGAAAAAAATGTATCTTGGAATTTAGAAGTTAAAAAAGGATCCACTGTATCATGTACATGTTCAGGGAAGTAACTAAACGACCCGAATGGAACTATCAATTCCCCAGTGATCATGTTACATTACTGGTCATCATATTACAATAAAATGATATAGGTTTAACGTTAAAGGGGTTTTTAACCTTTAGTTATGTAGAGAGGGATATTCTGAGACAATTTACAATTGGTTTGCATTTTTTATTATTTGTGGTTATTGAGTTATTTAGTTTTTTATTTAGTTTGCAGTTTCAGAAATCTGGTTGCTAGGGTCTAAATGACAATAGCAACCATACACTGCTTTGAATAAGAGACTGGAATAGGAATATAAATAGGAGAGGCCTGAATAGAAATATGACTAATAAAACGTAGCAATTAACTATATTTGTAGACTTGTGGGCATGTTTACTAACGTTGGAGATAAATATTTGGATATGTTGCCCATGACAACCAATCGGATCTTTGCTTTTGTTTTCTCACTTATAGGTGGCTGTTTAAATCTAATTTCTATTTGGTTGCCATGGGCAACATCTCCAGAAATCTCTTCAGATATTTATCTCCAATGTTAGTAAACATGCCCTGTTTTTTTAGAAGGGGTCAGTGACCCCCATTTGAAAGCTGGGAAGAGTCAGTAGAAGAAGGCAAATAACTAAAAAAAAAAGTGAAAAAACGAAGGGCAATTGAAAAGTTGCTTATAATTAGCCATTCTATAATATACTAAAAGTTAACTATAATATACTAAAAGTTAACTTATATATATATTTATATATATAATATCAAAACAGGGGGGTTGTGGGAGCACTCTAAAGGCTTTAAAGTATATATATATAAGTATAATAAATGCTATTGCATATGTACCCAAAACAGGGGTTATTTTGTTACAAAGTTATGATCATAAAATTGATAAGCCACCATACCACGTCAAGGTAAACCCCGATATTATATATATATATATTTATTTACTCACTAGTGATGGGCGAATTTATTCACCAGGCGAATTCCCACATTTTGCTAAACCGGCGCAAAAATTCGCCAGCATACGTTTTTTTTTGGCGTAAAAAAAATGGACACTGGCGTCAAAAATTTTTCACTGTTTCGCAAATTTCGAGGGAAATTCGCACATTATTTGGTAAACCGAAACGCCACAGATTCGCCCATCACTATTAATCACTGATAGTTAATTCATAATATTATGAATTGAAATGCAAAATCTAATCTAATCCATATATTGTTGCAAACAATCACAGTGCAATGAAATATACGTATTTAAGTAAAGCATTTGCACATGAGATGTCATGGTGTATGCAATGCATTTCCAATTAATGTGACCACAACTTCCCAGGTTAATAGCTTTAAAATCCAGTAGGAACGCTTCCATCCAGCCTGCCACCTTGAGATTTTAAGGGAGTTATTTAACTCATTCACTGCCTGTTGCAACATTTATTTACATGGACAATATGTCAAGCTTTTCTTTAAACTTCAGCAACCGCCAGTCAATCAGGCCTGCAGGCTTATGGCTGCTAGAGAAACCCCCCAACTGAATGAATTATTTTTTGTCTTGGGATAAACCAATTCTTAAAGTGTCAAACCTTCACTTGTGAAATGTATTTTTTTTCTTTTTGAATGTTAGGCAGATTTGTGGCAAAATTTCGGTTTTCGCAAAATTTGTCATGAATTTTGACATTTTGTTTCACAGAAAAAAAAACTTCCATTGACTCCATTGCATTTTGACCAAGAAAAATGGTCATTGACTCCAATGTATTTGGATTGATGGAAAAAATTGGCAATGACTTCTAAGCATTTAGGGGCAGATTCGTCAAGGGTCGAATTGAAATTTTGAAGTAAAAAAAATTTGAATTTCGAGCTATTTTCGTATACTTCGACTTGGGAATAGTCCAAATTCGATTTGCATTTGAAAAAATTTTAAAAAATGTGAATATCGAAATGTATCATGTACTGTCTCTTTAAAACTTTGACTTTGACCATTCGCCATCTTAAACCTGCCGAATTGCTGTTTTAGCCTATGGAGGACCTCTTATATGGAGTCAATTGGTGGACTTTGAAAAATCAAAGTTTTTTTTTTTTGAAATACTTCAAATCGAATTTGATCGAATTTGATCATACTTCGATTCAAATGATCGAATACAGCCTATTCACCCGCAAAAAAAAACTTCAATTTTTTTAATGAATTTCGGTTGGTCTTTTTTTATTTGAATTTCTAAGTTATGGGAGTTCAAAAAAAACTCCCACTACTTCGAAATTCTATCCTTGATAAATCTGCCCCTTAGTGTAACAAAAACGAACTTGCATTTGACAAGAATAAACACCCCTTGACGTCAGTGCATTTTGGATCAGATTCAATTTAGTGAGAAAAATGTATCTCTTGGTTTATCATGTGAAAACTCATGGACGAAATTCAATTTGAGGAGAAAAACTTTTCTCCCAATTCAGCTCCAGTTTTTCCCATAGACTTCAATAGAGTTTTCACGTGATAAACTGTGAGATACGTTTTTCGAATCGCATCTCAAATTGAATCTCGCCCATGACTTTTCACGCGATAAACCTTTTCTCCTTCAAAAATTTGCATTTGCCACAAAAAATGCAGAAAAATATCATTTTGCAAAAAAACCTCAGGAAACAATGGCCATTGACAACGCATTTGCTGAGATTTCATTTTGCTAAGTATTCAATGAAACTGGTAGTTTGGCTCATCAATATTTTCTATAACTTCTTTCCATGCTCAAAGTGATAGAGCTTTAAGCTTTTCAAAGCTTTAAGTTACCTTTTGGTATGCTATAGTATGGCCAATAGTGATGGGCGAATAAAGTCGCCAGGTGCGATTCCCAGTAGCAAATTTTCGCGTTTCACCACCAGCAAATAAATTCCCGAAACTGCGACGAAAATTTGCCGGTGAAAAATCCGCTGTGTCAAAAAAAATTTGGGTGCGTGTCAGAAAAGGCGCACGCATAAAATTTGTTGCATGTCAAAATTATTCGGACGCCCATTGACTTTAATGCATTTGGACAAAATAGGCACGCCGGCGTAGAAATTGACGTGCGGCAAAATTATCTTGACGTCCATTGACTTCAACGTCTTTCGAAAATTTTCCACCTTTCCGGTGAAATTCGTGAATATTTTGGTGAAACGGGACAAATTCGCCCATCACTAATGGCCAATGCTAAGCAACTTTTCAATTGGTCTTCATTATTTATTTTTTATAGTTTTATAATTATTTGCCACCTTCTGATCCTTTACAGTTTTCAAATGGGGGTCACTAACCCCATCTAAAAAACAAATGCTCTGTAAGGCTAAAAATGTATTGTTTTTGTTACTTATTCATATTCCAGTCTCTTATTCAAATCAATGCATGGTTGCTGGGGTACTTTTGACCCTATTAACCAGATTGCCAACATTGCAAACCGGAGAGCTGTTGAATTAAAAGCTAATTAACTCAAAAAAACACAAATAATAATATTAAGTAAAAACTTTATATTAAGAGGGTCATTTACTAAACTTGATTTTTTTTCTGGTTAAGGTTTTTTGGGCATAAACTCAAATTTTTACAGGGGAAAAAACTTGAATCTTTTGAGATTTATTATACCCTGAAGCAGCAAAAAATCAGAACCCAGAAATCTGCCATCTCAAACCTGTCGAGGTCATGGCAGATGTCTCTTTTACAATTTGAAGATTTTGTGATCTACTCTGGGTTTCGTCCAATAATCCAAAAAATTCTGGGTTTTCCAGCAATAACCTGAACAAAATCTAGC
Source organism: Xenopus laevis (assembly GCF_017654675.1). NCBI lineage: Eukaryota > Metazoa > Chordata > Amphibia > Anura > Pipidae > Xenopus > Xenopus laevis. Next base: position 34,100,462 of record NC_054379.1, on the reverse strand, counting down.
GATTCGGGCGTGAAATCCGAAAAATTTGTACAATTTAGGTTACCTGACTTCCTTGAGTTATTTCATTGATAAATAAGATGGTTGGGAGTTTGGTCAAGCTTTATCTCAAAAAGAGTTTTAGTAAATAACCCCCTAAAAGTTAACTCAAGGGTGAATAATCCCTTTCATATGAACAAATGGTGGGTCTATGGGTTAATACTTATTGATCAAATCTACTTTTTTAAAAAAAACTATTCAAACACTTTGCGGTGGTTGCGCTTGTCGTATTTCTACATGCAACACTGAAATTAGCTTTCAAGAATGCCTCCATTTTTATATTCTACAACAACCCTCTTAAATCCAAAATATATCATGGTAATGTTGGGTATGTTTAGAATAAACAACCTAAAGTTTGATCTTTCCAACTACTATATAGGTACCAGAATAATAACATTATGCAAAATCTGTAGAAGTTCTGAAAAATAATAGTTTGATGATATTAATCTGCCATCAGATGCCTTAGCAAATGTCATAATTATGTTATTTAAAAGAAAGATGACTGATTTATGGATCGCGATGCACTTATATTATAAATTGGAAATACATTTCTCAACTTCTGTTTTCAGCATTTGCATAAATGTATTAAATTGTCTCGCTGAAATTGACTCGCAAATGGATCATTCAAATTAAATGAATAATGAATCAAGGTTGCTTAAAAGACTAGAGCTCCGGGATGGTATCTGCATAACTTGAGTACTCCGACTTTGGGGGGTGTTTTAGTTATAGGATGCAATTCCTATTTGCAGCAACTTAATTCCTTTTACATATGGCATCCATTTCAACTTTGAAAACATTATAATTATTAATAACAATAACACCAACATCCTACAGTGGCAATCATTTCTGCTAGATAAAAAAAGTTTTTTTGTGGTTTAAGTTGTTGATAATGATTAACTTGAAAACAACGATTAAAGGCAAACTATTGTTAAAATGTAACTTTGGAGTCAGGTGCTACAGAATAAGATGTGATTGAGTTTAGTGTTCACAACGACCACATCTTTGAACATTTTTGTGCATTTATGTAATTAGGGAGCAATGGGATATTCATCCTGATGAATGCAGTAATGACGAGACTTCTTTCGCTTAAAGTGACATTGACCTTGTACTTTATGGATAAAGTACCATGTGCAACCAAACTGGTAGAAGGGATGGAGGATTTCAACGATGGGGTTGTTTTCTATGAAGAAAAAAAGATGCTTGGGAGGTGACATGATAACTCTTTACAGGTATGACCCTTGAGTGCTTACATGGTAAATCCCAACCCACCACTGGGGATAGAGGTACACAACATGTTTCGGGCATCGCCCTTTGTCAAGTGTGTAGGAACAATCAAACAACAGACCTAAAAAGCCTCATGTGACCTACTACGGGTCTCATGGGTCAGTTTCCCAAAATGAGTGTATCACTTAGCAAAGTGCATTCAGTACATAATAAAACAAAGCAATTTATAAAGTGCATAGTGGAAAACCATTCTAACATGGCACAAGTTTAACACATCTCTCTTATTGTGTAAGCGCATATCTATTATCATGGCCCAAATTTATTACTGTGTACAGCCATATATATTCACGTGTGAAAAAACAATAAAATTACTCTTCAAACACCAAGGGGCAGATTTATCAAGGGTTGAATTTCGAAGGTTAAAAAACCCTCGAATTCGACCCTCGAAGTAAAATGAATGATTTTTTTTTCGATCATAAAAAGTGCCCAAAACCTATCTACAATGTCCCCATAGGCTAACATTCAATTTGGTAGCTTTTATTTGGCAAAGTATTGAGTCGAAGGATTTTTTAAAGAGACATTACTTTGATTATCGAATGTTCGAACCATTTTTACTTCGAAACGTTCGAATTCGATCTATTTTGACCAATTCGATGGTCGAAGTACCCAAAAAAGACTTCGAAATTCGAATATTTTTGGATTCGAACTATTCACTCGAGCTTAGTAAATCTGCCCCTAAGTGTGACATTTAAACATGTTCGATTAAAAAACATTATTGCAATAAAAAAATTTCAACACTAAACACCTTATGTGCACATTATTCTTTAAAATCACACAACTGTATCAAATGTCCCAATGAACAAATCCGATTACTTATTTTATATAAAAAGTTCCTATACTGAGGCTTATTTGTAAACACCGGCCAAAATTGCACTTGGGCAGTAATCTACAGTAAACAATAAGTGGCTGGTTGCCTATCAGACAGCTGCATGCTGAACAATGAAAGCACACATTTGATTGGCTGCCATGGGTTCCAGTTTGCCCAGTATTTATTAATAAGCGCCCATATGTACTGTAGCAGGTTGTTACTATAAAGATTATTGTAAAAATGTATTTATTGTCTGCAATGGAAGTTCAACCTTCACTATGGGGGTCATTAAATGAGGAAACCTGTTAAAGACAATTTTATAAGATACCATATAATTATTTGTTTTAACCCATTTCCTGCCAACAATTTAGATTCAACATCATCAGTAAGGAAAGTGACAATATGCCAATCATATCATCTGGGTTTAACATTACACTACGGAAAAAGTATGCTGCCTAGACATCTACTTTTAACAAAGCACCCTGAAGTCTTGCACACTCCACACAGTACCTAAAAAAATAGACAAAATAAAGTAGTTCATGTTTGTACAGGTATGGGATCCGTTATCCTGAAACCCGTTATCCAGGGAAGGCCCTCTCCCAAAGACTGTATTTTAATTAAATAATTTAAATTTACTTTTTCTTTTTAATAATGAAACAGTAGCTTGTACTTGATCCCATCTAAGATATAATTAATCCTTATTGGAAGCGAAACCAGCCTATTGGGTTTATTTAAAGGGATACTGTCATGGAAAAACATGTTTTTTTCCAAAACACATCAGTAAATAGTGCTGCTCCAGCAGAATTCTGCACTGAAATCCTTTTCTCAGCAAACATAATTTTTTACATTCAATTTTGAAATCTGACATGGGGCTAGACATTTTGTCAGTTTCCCAGCTGCCCCAGTCATGTGACTTGTGCCTGCACTTTTGGATGGAAATACTTTTCTGGCAGGCTGTTATTTCTCCTACTCAATGTAACTGAATCAGTCTCAGTGGGACTAGGCTTTTACTATTGAGTGCTGTTCTTAGATCTTCCAGGGAGCTGTTATCTTGTGTTAGGGAGCTGCAATCTTGTAACCTTCCCATTATTCTGTTAGTCTACTGGGGGGGGGGGATAGCAACAGCAGTACAGTAGTAAAGAGTGATTGCAGTTTATCAGAGCAGAAGTCACATGAGTTGGGGCAGCTGGGAAATTGACAATATGTCTAGGCCTATCTCAGATTTCAAAATTTAATACAACAAAATCTATTTGCTCCTTTGAAAAATGGATTTCAGTGCAGAAGTCTGCTGGAACAGCACTATTAACTGATTCATTTTGAAAAAAACATGTTTTCCCATGACAGTATCCCTTTAGGGGCAGATTTATCAAGGGTTGAAGTGAATTCGAAGGAATTTTCAAAGTAAAAAAAAATCGAAATTCAAAGTAATATTTTGGATACTTCGACCATCGAATAGGATACTACGACTTCGAATTTACTTCAACTTCGATTCGAAGTATACAGTAAATCGTTCGAATATTCGACCATTCGATAATCAAAGTACTGTCTTTTTACAAAAACTTCGACTTCAATACTTCGCCAAATTAAACCTGCTGAAGTGCTATGTTAGCCTATGGGGACCTTCTAGACCATTTTTTTATTCACATATCGAAGTAAAATCGTTCGAGCGTACACTAAAATAGTTCAAATCGTTCAATTCGAACGATTTAATCGTTCGATCGAATGATTTTACTTTGTTCGATGGCCAAATTCGGTGAAAAATACTTTGACTTCGATATTCGAATTTGAAGTATTTTAATTCGATGGTCGAATTTCGAAGTATTTTACACTTTGAAATTCGTCCCTTGATAAATTTGCCCCTTAATGTTTACTTGATTTTCTAGTAGGATTAAGATATAAAGATACAAATTACAGAAAGATCTGTTATCCTTGAGAAAAACTGAAGTCCAAAGCATTCTGCAAAACAGGTCCCATACCTGTAATAAGATGAAAATACTTTGTATTTATTCTAAATATATTAACGTCCAACAATTAAAAATGTAAGCAGCATTCCGGCTTACTAACAGATAGGCTGTGTGCCTGTTATCTTTTAGGGCAATTATATCATAATAAGAAACCTTGCCAAGGCAAAGTAAATTCCCCCAGCAACCTTAAAATTTGTAATTTGAGGAAAGCTGGTTAAATTACACAGAACACAGAAAACTCCCCGTCTATACATTAACACTTTGGGGGTTACTTACTAAAGTCTGGTCATGCTTTTTGGGGCAAAACTCCAGTTTTTAGGGTTTTTTCTTTAAAACTAGAATTTTTTGAGATTTATTAAATCAGAAATAGCAAATAGCCTGAATCCAAAAATCCGCCATTTCAGATGTCCAGGTTGTGTATAAGTCAATGTCAGAGGTCCCTATCCTAATTTGAAGTTGCTGTGAAAAAAAAAAATCAAGTGATTTGGGGTAAAAAATGTATTATTTGGGTTTTCACTCAATTTTTACCCTAACCGATTAAATTGAGCTTTTTTAATAATAAATAAGGTCAAATTGGGTATTAGAGTTTGGTTGTGTTTTTTTTTGTTTAAATAATGAGATAAATTAGAATTTTTGTAAATAACCCTCTTTATGTTAAACTAGAAATGTGTAACTGTATATTATTTACCTGAACAATCATAATTGGTTGTGGTTTTTTTTGTTTAAATAATGAGATAAATACAAACTGTATATTATTTACCTTAACAATCATATCATCTATTTGGCCCGTGATTAAAAACATTGGTCCGTCTCAGTTCTGAGAGTGTATAACAGGGTTATTCAGTGTCGGACTGGAGCATGGGGGGCCCACTGGGTTCCACACTTCTGCCCTCACTGGCGCAAACAACGGCTTGTCTTGCTGGCCCACTCCAACTCTGGGCTTATTTATTAAAATCCAAATTTCTCTAATTTTTAAAATAAAAAAACCACGATTAAACTTTAATACTCTGTTTGACATTATTTATTATCAAAAATGCTTGATGTAATTGGCTAGGGTAAAAACTCAAAAAAATCAAGCAGAAAACCCAAATTGTATGTTTTTTTTTGGAGTTTTTTCCAGGATCCTTCAATTTTTTCTGTCTTTTTCCTAAAAAAATCTGAATTTTTTTATACTTTTGCCTGAAAAGCCAAGCTTCAAAATAGGATAGGGAAGCAACTGACCAGGGGCGATTGACTTAAAAGAACCTGAAAATTTGAGTTTTGTCACAAAAAGCCAGACCAGATTTTAGTAAATAACCTTCTTAGTTTGAAAGGACATCTGTAATGGAATAGTGTGATTTCTCTGCTTTCACATTACTGCATTAAAATAGATTTTTCCTATTTTTATTAGTTGTATCAAATATTTCTTTATTGAACATGTGTGAGTATACAGGCAGGTATTTGGCACTAGGCATTTTCTCTAATTATACTCTATGCTCCCTACCTGCCCTGTAACAATGACTTTCCCTTGGACCACCTCTCAGATGTTATCAATATTAACTTGTTAAGAGGTACTATACCAAGCGACTTAGCTGAGTTAAGTAGAAAAGATATTATTGATATGTGAAATTGCCGATGAAGTTGGAGCCGCACTCCCGAATTACATTTGTCACATTTACATTTTGCTGTATTTGCATAAATGCTTTAAAATAGTAATTCCCTAAAGTGATTTACAAATGGACTCTACAAAACACATTCATTATTAATCAAGGTTGTTTCAAAGGTACTTGCATTAAACATATGCTTTCAGTAGCTAAACCAGAGTAATGATCACTACCGATTTTAAACAGTGTTTTCCAAAGCAGCCCACATATGTTGTTAATACAAAATAGGGCACAACTTTTAGCCATGCATTGTTCAGATCGCTAAGGATAACCCAGAAGGGTAACTCAGAGACATGTCCTTCTGCACATAAGGTAGAATACATTTCTAATCAAAAAAGCAATCTAGTTCGTGAAAGTTTATAACAAAACAAAAAAAATATCTAGAAAACACATGTTATAATTAGAACTTGCCTTGATTCACCTGAATAGACTGGTGGGGCACTTTGGTGCAAGGAATGAATCTGGACACAAGTACACTATGAATGGCATCAATTCACATACAACAACTGCAGCAATATTAGCACAGCTTCAGCTGCAATTACAGTCATAACAGAGCCCATTGTTATTTTAATCTCTATCAGGGCTGTATTTGGGTCTGGCGCTGCCCTTGCTGTAGTTGAAGAGAGCGGGCTCATTTCGGATATATTCTCAGCATCGGATTTAGCTGAATGGTGAAGCAGCTGACTGTTTTGTTTTGTTTCTTTATAGGCACCCCCTCAAGCTGCAAACCTATACACAGGCCCTTGGGTTCCTATATAGAAAACAAATCCCTGCCTGATTTATCAAGTTTTAAACTAGGAATCCAGGAGGTATTCCCAATGATTCAATCTGCCTGGGAATATTTAGGAATCCATCTAACTGGCCAATACAACAACTGGTTTGGGATGGTCAACCCTCCTTTCGAAGGCTGTTTTTAAGTGGAGTGGACTGATATTGATCAAACCCACTTTTCCTGGAAGTATTGGTTACATTTGACCCACCCATAATAAATTAATTTGATCAATATAAATTATCATTATAGATTGATTGGAACAATCATTCCTTAAAGGAGAAGCAAACCCCTTATTAAAAAAACCCTACCCCACATAGACCCCCCTTCCTCCCCCCTCCCCAGCCTAGCTGCTACGCGAAGCAAATACCCCTAACTTTTTACTTACCCTTCGATGCAGATTCAGGGATCGGAGTTCATGGCAGCCATCTTCCGGGTCTTCGTGTCTTCTTCTGGCGTTTCGGCAATTTAAATTTCAGCGCATTTGCAGTTGTCACAAACTGAGAAATTGCTTCAACGGCACATGCGCTGCTTGGCCGGTCTCATTCTCAGATTACTGAAGACCCTGAAGATGGCTGCCGTGAATTCCGATCCCTGAATCTGCATCAAGGGGTAAGTTAAAAGTTAGGGGAATTTGTCCGGGGCAGCAGCTAGGCTGGGGTGGAGGAGGGAGGGGGGACAATGTGGGGTAGAGGGAAGGTTTTTTAATAAGGGGTTTGTTTCTTGTTTAACAATTATTTGTGCAGGAGCTGCCCAAGGTTCTTCTGTAAGTTCTCCTGTAACCTACACCTAAACTCTCAATTCCCTATCTGGCGCACAATTGCCTCAGGGGCTCTACCCCAATCTAATCACTCATTGGGGCAGATTTACTAAAGGGTGAAGTGACTAATGCTGGTGAAGATTCGCCAGCATTGCCGTTTTCAGGGACTTTGCGGATTTACTAACGGGAGCAGGCGTCACTTTGCTCGCGAAGAAGATAGACACTATCGCTGATTCGCACTCTAATGGCAGGTAAATTTTCACTCTGTCGAATGGACGTTACTCCACAAATTCCCAAAGATGAGGATTTTACTGAACGTCACCTCTTTCGCCAGACTTGCCTTCGCCAGCTCAGACAAGGCGAAGTGCACTGGAATGCATAGGTCTTCCTCATTATAACAACTCTATTTTCTTTATTATGGTTCCCCGGACTTGTGTAATGTAATGTAGAAGACCTCTAACGAAGTTGCGCTAGGCATAATTGAAGGCTAGCGCATCTTCAATTTGATTTGCTCGCATTGCCGAAGTAAAAAAAAAATTGCCAGCATTCAGCGCTCTGGACGCAACTTTGCATTTTAGGAAATCAGCGTTGTCTGAGCGAATTTTCACCTGGCGAAGTGTTGCTATGGCTGCGAAGCCGTTGCTGGCGAATTTTCGCTGCTTAGTAAATTTACCCCATAGTCAGGACAACAAACTGTCCTTTTTCACTAGCCTGTCTACCTTTCACTACTAGACCCAAATTCACTAAGCGCCGAAGCGCCTAACGCTAGCCTCAATTCGCTAGCGTTGGACATTTTTGTTACTTTGCAAATTCACTAACGAACGCTGGCGTAAATTCGCTAGTGTTACTTTGCACCCTTACGCCTGGTGAATTTTCACTACGGACGTAACTACGCAAATTCACTAACGCGCGCAGTGTACTGAACGCTACCTTTTACGCTAGACTTCCTTCGCCACCTCAGACCAGACGAAGCGCAATAGAGTAGATAGGGATTGCTTCAAAAAAAGGTCAAATTTTTTCCAAGTCCCAAAAAACGCTGGCGTTTTTTCTATATTATGGGTGATAGGCTGAAAAAGATCGAAATTTTTTTGGGGCTCCCCTCCTTCCCCCCTACATTTCCTAACTCATGGCAACTTAACTATACAGTGGGCACATGTGTAGGGCAAAAAAAAAATGTTTTGAAGGTTTCCCAGGCATTTGAAGTGATTCTACGTATTCCTCCATTGAAATTTGAATTTGGCTCTGTATGCAAATTAACCATCGCTAGTGTAACTTCGCTTCGCGTAGCAAATCAACGCTAGTGCAACTTTGCAACCTTACGCTACCCCTGTGCCCAACTTCGGATTTTAGTGAATTTGCGGAGCGCTGGCGAAACGACCCCTGGCGAAGTGTGGCGAAGTGCGGCAAAGTGCGGCGAAGTTGTGCCTGGCGCAACTACGAATCTTAGTGAATTTGCCCCCTAGTGTGAACTCACATACCCTGCTATCAGTAGCAAGCCCTGAAGGAAAATGGCCAGGCCACATTGGTCTTACTGCTGCCTCTATATCTTTCAAGGCCAAAAATGGAGTGCACAGCTCCTGCACTTCCTTATATAGGCTCCTGTGGGAGAATTCCTCTACAGGCCAACTTTAAGGGTTGACGTAACCTGCTCGTTAAACTTCTTTACAAGTGGTTTGGATTAAGTGATTAGCCTCAAGACTTGAATCCATACTAATGATGGAATTGTTCTCTCTTTATACCAGTGCCAGTGGAGTGTTACCAGTGGAGTACTGCTAGGCTTGTGGTTGGCTTAAGGTGGATTTAAAAAAAAAAAAACATTCAGTAGTTGAAATGGTGGCACTCTTTGCTGAATTGAGTCAATAGCCGCTAATTATCTGCAACATTTCTATATGTTTATTTACCCTTTTTTACTGTTAGTTGAAACAATACTTAAATGTTCCTGTCTGGACAGACTGTAAAGCAAGTTGAGTATAACTGAATGGTGAGCTTGCTAATAAAGGAATCTCAAAGACACTATTTTGTGATAGCTAGCTACGTATATCATGGTCCATCTCTAGATGAAGAGCAAGAATATTAAAGCTCGGTGGAACGTGGAGAACAAAGAATGCTTCCAAATCCTCTGTTTCCCTACAATTATCTGCATATTCCTTGAAACTTCTGAAGGAAAATGCTTAAACACACCAGTTTACTTTTTTTAATATTTCATTCTTGAAAAGTCATTAAGAATACAAAGCAGATGGTCCGACATTGCAGATTTCCCTTTTCATATTGCCTAAACACTAGAGATCAATAAGTCTAATATAAACAGATGATTTCCATAGCAGGGTTTATAATTAGCTGGCAATGAATGTATTCAAACTCTAAAATAATTAGCCGAAGCATGTGGTTCACCATTAAAACCTTGTGGCTTGTCCCCATTTACATTTATAATTATTAAAGTTGATTATGATGCTTGTGGTAGGATTCCAAGATATTACTGTATGTAAAGTAACAAGTTAATTATACTGGATTGAATAGGCAGTGCAATCTACATTTTAAAAAAATATATATATTTACTGCATTTAAAGAGCGAATATTTCACATATAATGGGTGAATCTTTGTTATTTAAAAAACAGAAAACATCAGACCTTTAGCCTGCCTTTAAAAAATGAATATTCATTTGATGTTTTACTTAATGGATGGAATTACAGTATATTAGTGAAAGAAAATATCAGATATTTTAACTGCAAAAGCTGAAAATGGTGAAAACAGGGACATTATCTTCTGGATCCCCAAGTGATGTTTTTGAACAATGTGAACACTACGGGGGTTATTTACTAAACTCCAAATGCAAAAAATTTTTTAATAAAATCGAAAAACGAATTTTTTCAGAATTTGCGAAACCCGAGGATGGAAAAGTCTGAATCAGAAAACCCGGCATCTCAGACCTGTTGAGGTTGCAGAAAAGTCAATGGGAGAAGTCACAATGATTTTTTGATGTGCGCTGGGTTTCGTGCAATACCCTGAAGTTTTTGGAGTTTTCAGGCAAAAAAGCATAAGAAATCGGAGTTCTCCAAATCCGAAAAAAACGTGAAAATCTGATTTTTACTGCAAAGCAATTTTTTGGGAAAATGTAATAATAAATAAGCGTAAAAGACCCGAGCGGATTTGATCGGAGTTTGTAGCAGAAATAAATGATGAGATAAAATCGGACTTTGATAAATAAGCCCCTTAGTTTCCCATTAGCGGGGTAATACTCTTGAAAACCCATTCCCCATTTCATCCCATTTGGAAGTTATTGTTGGAGTCATAAACAAGAGAATTTCATAGAAACCTGGTTATAATCTTCAGATTTACAAATAGTCAATGCTCCCCTTTGATTGGCTACAAGTTTAAATTCTGTACCTCTTATACCTCCTTTTTCTAGGAGTTAAGGTACTGTATATGTAATTTAGCCCTTGTACTGAGTAAGGATAAAGACAATATACTGTTATAATCTGTTATCTCCCACACTACCATTCATGTATTGTGGCTGTATCAACTTGACAAAAAAAATGATTATATAAATGTAAACTTTGTTTCTTTAAAGGGATTCTGTCACTGGAAAAACATATCAGTTACTAGAACTGCTCGGGCAAAATTCTGTACTGAAATCCATTTTTTAAAAGCAAAAACATCTTGAAATCTGACATGGGGCTAAAATGTTGCTTCCCAGGTCTCCTCAGTCATGTGACATGTGCTGTCATAAACTTCAGTCACTTTTTATTGCTGCACTGCAAGTTGGAGTGATATTGCTCCCCCTCCTACCAACACAACAGCTCCAAGAATAGCACTCAATAGTAAAAATCCAAGTCCCACTGTGACTCATTAAGTTACATTGAGTGGAAGAAACAATAGCCTGCCAGAAAGCAGTTCCATCATGCAGCACTGGCTCTTTCTGAGATGGCTGCCTACACACCAATATTACAGCTAAAAAAATATACTTGTTGGTTCAAGAATAAAGTTTTATATGGTAGAGTAAATTATTTCTTTTATAAATTGTGTAATTAATAAATAAAAACTACACCTTAAAATCATGACAGAATCCCTTTAAACAAAATGCAAAATGGCCTCCCTGAGAAGGAATGACATATAATGCTCCAATTTATTTATTATATAAGAGAGATAGAGCTTTGTGTGCCCTTCCCAATGCTGTGTTTGATGGGCTTCAAACATATATGGGGTTATTTACTATTTTTCTCATTTTTTAATTATACAAAGCTCGACCAAACAACCATCCACGATTTTGCCTTATTTATCATTAAAATAATCCAAAAAATAGAATCTAATGAAAACCCAAATCTTACGATTTTTTTCAGACTTTTCTCCCAAATTGCTCGATTTTTTCTGGTTATTGCACGAAAACCCTGAATTTTTCTGATTACCTTGCTAAACCCAGCGCAGACCACAATATCTCAGCAGGTTTGGGATGCAAGATTTTCAGATACTGTTTTTTTGCAGCATCGGGGTATAATAAATCAAGTTTTTTCCTTAAAAAGCCCTACGAGAAAAATTTGAGTTTTAGTAAAATAACCACTTTAGTCTGAAAACGTTCTTCTGCTGAAAGTTTGTTAATTCCAAGTTTTCAAAACCTTTTTGTTAAATTAGGCTTTTAATGTAAAAAAATATTAATTTTAAAAACAAATTGTGATTAACGCAAGTTAATATAAGTCATATATTTCCTTCTAGAATTTAGGGATGGCCACAGCAAGGACACTGGTCCTGAAGGTATGAATTGAGAAAGCCAGTCGGATAACAAACAAACGTCTTCAAGGAAAAAGAATAAAAAATACAGCAAGCCCAGTTGATTTGACTTATTACTATAGATAAGAAAGTTGATACTAAATATGTTTTCTATTCTCCCATGTAACTAAATCTTAGTCAAAAGTAATTCTATGTACATGTCATTATTGTTAATACTAATAACCAATATATGTCTGTTATAAACTACGTTAAAAAAGTAATTATTTAAAAGTGAAAGCCTAGTGAGTGGGCATTTCTACATAAAATTAGAGATACAGTGAAACCTCAATTTTACATTCCCCTGATTTTACGCTTTCCAGCATTTTACGCTCTTTTGGGGAGGCCCACCAATTTATAAAGCATAATAGGTGCTTTTTCCTGATTTTACCAACATTTTGGCCATTCTCAAATATGGTTGTTTGTCCTCTCTGGATACCTAGGGCCAGGGTGGGGGTCTGCCTCCTCCATAGCTTTAAGAAATCCCCGGAATACCCCCTCTCTGGCCGATCTCTTGCCTAACTTGGGATCACAGTGTGGAGCAAGGGTATACAGCTAGGCAGGTAAGTTGGGAGGAGGAAGGAGGGCCGGGTAGGTGCTTGCTGGGCCCCTCCAAAGATTTATTTACAAGGGGGCCCGGCTCACAATTGCTATGCCACTGCATCTCCAAATGCCACTTCTACATGAAAAAAAGAGCAGAGACCCACCTCCTGTAATATCTGGACCTTGGGGTCATTGTCCATAAAGAATGGATGGCCAAGTCATGCAATATTAGCCTTTTCAGCTCACAGGACTATTTTACAGATAAATGCTAGGTCAACTGGTCGATGGCCACTTTTAGAGCCGATAGACTGATCTCTATAGAATGTGTTTGCATCAGTAATTAAGTTTGGGTCACCTAATCTGGAGAATGAATGAATGTCACCAAAGATGTTTATTTTGGACCAGTAAGCTTGCACCATGGGTCAGTGGAGCAAATGAATGTCTGGATTGCAGTTTCTATATTTTGGGATCCAAACTGAAACATAAAAGTAAGTATCAATTGAAAGTATCTGTAAAATAACATATTATCCTGTTTAAGCTTGTTTTTAAGCTGGTTCAGAGTTAGGAAGTATCTCCCCAGGAGTAGGTTATGTAGGTGGTTTACTCCCAGCCTTGGCCAGTACTGAAAATTAGCCAGGTTCCTAAACTGAAGGAGATAATGGGGATAGGCATTGATTTACTCCCTGGAAACATTATTTGTGGTTTTATCCATATTTCCTGGGGGCAGAAGTGGACTAGTTGGGAACATCCTTGGCTTTCTTATATGGGGTATTGCAAACTGCTTGAAATAAGCCTATAACAGTTGTGTGCGAGGTTGAAGGGGGATTGTCTAGGTCTGGATATAGCTGTTTGTAGATAAATGCGAGCTGACTAGTGTAGTACATGGATGAGATTCCTTATCTGGAAACCTGTTATCCAGAAAGCTCCAAATCAAAAGAAGGCCATCTCCCATAGAGCCCATTTATAGCAAATAAATCAAGTTTTTAAGAATGAGTTCCGTTTTCTCGATTATAATAAAACAGTACATTGTACTTGATGGTTACTAAGCTGCATAAATCCATATTGGTGGCAAAACAGTTTTATCCAGCCCTTATTCAGAACACTCTTAACATTGCAAATACAGGTATGGGACCTGATATCCAGAATGCTCGGAACCTGTCGTTTTCTGGATGAATGATCTTTTGGTAATATGGATCTTCATATCTGAAGTCTACTAGAAAATCATGTAGACATTAAATAAAGCCAATAGGCTGATGTTGCTTCCAATAAGGATTAATTATATCTTAGTTTGGATGTAGCACCATGTACTGTTTGGATTATTTGGAAAAATGATTTCTATGGGACATGGTCTTTCCATAATTCAGAGCCTTCTGTATAATGGGTTTCCAGATAAAGGATCTCATACCTCTTCATATCCCATACCTGCAGTAGAGATAATGCTTACCAGTCCTGTAAGGCTATTAGTGTCTGTCTGGACACCCTAGGAATTGTATTGGCACAGACAAATAATGAAACCCCAGAGTTTATGGGGCAAATTCATCATGGGTCGAATATCGAGGGTTAATTAACCCTCGATATTCGACTGGGAATTAAAATCCTTCGACTTCGAATATCGAAGTCAAAGGATTTTAGCGCAAAGAGTTCGATCGAACGATTAAATCCTTTGGATCGAACGATTAAATCCTTCGAATCGAACGATTCGAAGGATTATAATCCAACGATCGATGGATTATCCTTCGACCAAAAAAACTTGGAAAGCCTATGGGGAAGGTCCCCATAGGCTAACATTGAGTTCGGTAGGTTATAGATGGCGAACTAGGGGGTCGAAGTTTTTTTCTTAAAGAGACATTACTTCGACTATAGAATAGTCCAATAGTCGAACGATTTTTAGTTCGAATCCTTTGATTCGAAGTCGTAGTCGAAGGTCGAAGTTGTCCATTCGATGGTCGAAGTAGCCCAAAAAACACTTCCAAATTCGAAGTTTTTTTACTTCGAATCCTTCACTCGAGCTTGGTGAATTGGCCCCTATGTGTTTGAAAGTCTCGGGCAGAATAAGTACTGGGTAATTTTGGAGAAGGTAAAGAACAATGAATATGTTTATAGTGTCCATTTTTAACCTAATTTCTGTATTTTGTCCTATGAAATGAGGTGGTGGGGCAATAAACTGTGATTACAGTATGGGACCTGTTATCCAGACTGCTCAGGGTCTGACATTTCCTGATAATGGATCTTTCTGTAATTTGGATCTTCACACCTTAAGTCTACTAGAAAATAATGTAAACATTAAATAAACCCGATAGTAATGGTTTGCGTCAAATAAGGATTAATTATATCTTAGTTGGGATCAAGTACAAAGTACTGTTTTATTATTACAGAGAAAAGGCAAATCATTTTTAGAAATTTGGTTAAAATAGAGTCTATGGGAGACGGCCATTCTGTAATTCTGGGTTTCCAGATAAAGGATTCCATACCTGTATTTCATACGTTTTTATGCAAGTGGGTTTTACCATCTCCTTTCAGTTTTCAAAGTCTGCTGAGTTAAGAGTAAAATAAACATCACCCAAAATTGACATATCGCTGATGATGACGATGCACAGAATGGATTAGCTGCGGGACAGTATGAAGAAACGTCTAACATGCATCTATCAGTGCAGAACAAGATGCATGGAGAGAGCTGGGCTTCAGAGTGGTTGCCTGAAATCTGTGCCGACGTACAAGGCCTGACAGCAGACGGATGCAGCCAGGCAGCCTTTGACCTTGAACAACATTAATACTAAAAAAATGATGGGAGAAATCTCCCACTGCAATAAATTAAAGCCAAAACGATTCTGTCATCTCCAGATACAGGTTGGAAAATTATGACTTTTAATATCCCACTACCTGAGGCCTATAATGTTATGTAAGAGAAAAATAACCTTGTGTGACAGTTTAACATTGATCGATGTGTCTGCCACATGCAAAGAGATAAATAAGCAGGTGATGAATAAACAGCACTTCAAGTAAAGACATTACGCCGCATGGAAAAAATGACGCCAGGCACCTAAGAGCGGTGGGTGGCCGAAGGTTAGCCATTTCATGGGCACTCTGTAAAGCTGACTTAATCGCTTTCAATATTTTCTGTTAAAAAGGACGCTTAATGAGCCAATTTCAGAAGCCCAGAGAAACTGATTATTATCTCCGAGTTCCAACAGAGTTGGTTGTTTTCCAGCAGCCCGTTTTTCGTTTGACGGGCTAAACTCCTTCCAAATGGACTTAAAGGGAAAATTTCCAACACACACTAGATGGCAGTGTTGCTCTACTGCTAAAAAGCAAATGCAGTGTGAGTCGCTCCATGCAAAGAAATCAGGAAACTAAGGTTAAAGGCAGTCTCTCTTTATATCCTATATTCAAAACTAGAGATGGTGATTGTATATTAATACAAATATCTTACAATAGCATTATGCCTATTTACTTAAACGTGATATGCTACTTGTGCTCTTTAATCAGAGGAACATATTTCATCCTTTAGGCAAGTTCCAACGTAAAAAATATATCGGGGGCTCACAAAAAAGAGCTAATTTATCACTTCTCTGTAATTTCTTTACAAAGTACTAACAATGGATACTGCTCCATAAACAATACCAATATCTTAAAATTTTAGCTCTTGTCTGTAATCAATCGACCTGCATTCGACGAGCAACATTTTTCACCAGGTTCCCATAGACTCCAATGTTTTGTGTGCTGAAAAAGTTGCACCAAAAAAAGTTGCACGTTCCCGCCCATTGACTTTAATGTCCTTTCACGAATTTGTGGCAAAGTGAAACAGGACAGATTCACCCATTAATGTTTATTGGCTGCAGAGGAAATTATGGGACGGGATAGGCAAACTTAGCGCTGAAGAATATTCTTTAATGGAAGGACTTGTTTCCTGAAGCTATAGGAGGGACGGAGAATATCAATATAAATTCACTTGAAAGAACAGAACACAGTGCTCTAGCTGAAGTAACTTCTACCTTCTAAGCTTATTAGAAAAGCATCAGCATTTAAACTGTATCACATAATTACCTCATCTATCTAAAAAAAAAAAAAATCAAAGTCAAGTGAATAGATACCGAGTTCTCAAGATAATTATTTTTTATGAATATTCATGATAAAAATGTGTGATTCAGGAATAAGGAAGTCAATTAAAGCTAGAAAAAAATAAATACGTTTTTTTTTTTTTTCCAAGTCGCTGAAAGCAATCTAAAGGCACATTTTTCTTAGAAGGATGATGATTTAGAGTTATAAGTAATTTGGGAAGAAGCATCCAATTTTGTAACAGTGGAACAGAACGTTTTTAGCACAGACGCATGGTATAACCGGACTTCAGACATAAAGGGAAGACTTGAGCATATAAGAATTTTACTGAAATAGGACACTTCTAGAGAAGTTTGGCACAATATGCATTACCTGTAGGCTGGTTTGGAATCCCAACTAAGAGAAAGTCCATGTCTTTAATGCAGTGCACATTAATTTACAGTTTGTCTCTGCCCCAACGTCATGGAGATATGTGAGGTGCCTAGGGGCAGCAGGACACTTGATTTAAGATGGTCTTTCTGTGCTACAACATGGCACATGGAACATGTACAAAACTATACTGAGCATGTCCAGGACCCGGAGCACATATGTTCCACAGGGCACCTCACCAACCCTCATCTCCAGCTCTGACTCTGGATTTTGCTGCAAGACAACAAATGGAGGCAAGCACTGGGGAGTAAAAATGCTCCCTGCTTGAGGGCATACCCCCTTTAGCTGTTGACCTAGGCATAGGGCTCTGTCTTTAGTACCAATTTGTCAACGGGTCAGTAAATAGTTCAATAGTAGCCTCATTAAAGCATAACCCAACCCCCCCACTAATAAAAACCCCTACCCAGAACCCTACGTAGTCCCCCCTTCCTGCTCTCCGCCCACAAAGGTGATAACATCTATAAGTGCCCCTAATCCTTTACTTACCTATAAGTGCAAAGTATGCGCAGTGAAACTCGTGGGTGCCATCTTCCGGCTCTTTGGATCTCTCTGGGAAGTGAGCGCCCTATTGGGGCATGTGCAGTAGGAGCATTCTTCTGGTTCGTAGCAACTGTGCATGTGCCAAAAGTGATGAAAATTGCCAAAGTGAAGGAAGAGGACCTGACGAATACTGAGGAGCCTGAAGATGGCACCCATGAGCTCTGCTGTGCTTACTCTGCACTTATAGGAGAGAATGGAATATGGGGCAATTATAGGTGTTATAACCTATGCTTAAGAATATTCTTCAATGGAGAAAATGTAGGGTGATGGGTAGGGGTTTTTTATGAGTGGGGGGGTTGAGTTCTCTGTTAACATAAGTTGGATTAATATATCATAATTTATTAAGGTACCACATAAAAGCAGCTAAATCCCCCCCCCCCTAAATCCCCCAATATCCAATCAAAAGGACTGGTAAAGTGCAAATTGTGAAAAAATTGGCATAAATTTCAATATCTTAAGCATAGAAAACCAATCACTGTCAGAGGATGCATACACAGTAATATATTACAATAACACCGTTCAAGTTCATGAATGAGAGTAACAGAAGGAAGAAAGTCAAATGTGATACAAACACACACACACACACAATAGTGGGAAAACTTCACCATCCTGGTGGAGGACGATGAACCTTAGAATAAAACACGGGGTCTGGGAATTTAGTGAATCTCAGTCCATGGTGGGAATGCAAAAGTTGTCCAATCTGCATAACCATTACTTGAGGCACATTACTAGAGCCGGGCAGGCAGTGTCGGACTGGCCCACCGGGATACCAGGAAAACTCCCGGTGGGCCCAGGTGTCTGTGGGCCTCTTGCTTCTAAACATTTGGCCTATTTCATGGTCATTCCCTATTTCTTCATGGGAAAAAATATTACAAGAATATAGAAAGTAGATATAAAAGACTAGGAAACTAAAAAGGTTCAGTGAGGAGAGGAGGAATAATAGTTTGGAAAGTGGGCCCATGGTCTAAGGTTTTATGGACCATGGGTTAAGGTTTTCTGGTGGGTCAACGGTCTAAGGTTTTCTGGTGGGCCCCTGGCATCCCAGTCCGACACTGCGGGAAGGTAACACTTATTATCATTAGGTTCCTGGCTTGCATTGGCTTTATTTATAAGTAACCCTACCATATACAGGGCCGTTTCTGAGGAAGCATCCCAGTCAACCCCCCTTACCTGCTCTCTTCTTACAGCTTTAAGTTAATGCTACACAGGGGGCTGAAATCGAGCTAATACTCAGGTCTTGATCTGCTCTGATACTAAGGCGAATGCCACACAGGGGCTGAAAAGTGGGCTGATAAAATATGCAGGCTGAGAATCAGCCCCTACGTGGGCATTAGCCTCCTGACCTGCCTGCACCCATAACCATTGTGTCGGGTTGGGTGCAGGCATGCAAGGCGGATTTCAGAGCAAGAATGCAAACTCTCATGTTTCTAAGTCAAAATCCACCTTGCGTGCCTGCACCTGAGCCGACACAATGGTTATGGAGCAGGCAGGACAGGTGGCTAATACCCACGTTGGGGCTGATTCTCAGCCTGCCTTTTCTATCAGCCCAATTCCAGCCTCCATGTGGCATTAGCCTTAGCATCAAAGCTGGTCAAGGGGGACCGCATTGTTATAGCACTAGCACTTGTTCCACTAGTAGGATTTCTGGCTATGTTAAGTCCTTGGTAACTGTTCCCTCCCTGCAGCCTGTAGCCTCATGGCAGGAGTGGCTCTGACCATATGAATGGATAGGTGTAGTTGATCAAAAAACAAGCAGAACAGCAATAAGACTTTATTGCTTGGGCCCAAATATGTAAATAATAGAACTGATCACATTTGTATGGTTTTCTTTAGTAATATCACTTATTATACCACCTGGTTCTCTGTTGGACGCCTGCTGTTGCTACAGACCAATATCCCTCTATCCAGCCAGCCATATATCTTTATGAATAAACACACATACCTACCAATATGCACCTTTTTGTCAAAAAAACAGTGCTGCTGCTTACACGTTCTAAACAAACACTGTAGAAAAAAATCTCTGAGACCTTCATAACTACCGACTTTATTTTTTATGAAAGAGATTTCCCGACTCAGCAACAGTAGTTCATTTATTCCAATCCAAGGGCATATTCAGCATGGCACCTTAGGTATCACCACTTTATGAAAGGATTTGGTGCAGTATATGAAAGGTACAACACATGCCCTTTGTTTTTAATAGACACAAGATATATGCGGGGCAATGTAATGAGAATGGCTAATGGAACAAATATGTTGAATGCAAAGTATTTGTTACCTTATACATATTTAAAGGGATTCTGTCATGATTTTTATGATGTTGTTTTTATTTCTAAATTACACTGTTTACACTGCAAATAATTTACTCTACCATATAAAATCTCATTCCTGAACCAGCAAGTGTATTTTTTTTTAATTGTAATATTGGTGTGTAGGCAGCCATCTCATTTTGCCTGGTCATGTGCTTTCAGAAAGAGCCAGTACTTTAGGATGGAACTGCTTTCTGGCAGGCTGTTGTTTCTCCTACTCAATGTAACTGAATGCCGTGCAGTAGGACCTGGATTTTACTATTGAGTACTGTTCTTAGATCTACCAGGCAGCTGCTATCTTGTGTTAGGAAGCTGTTATCTGGTTACCTTCCCAATGTTCTGTTGTTAGGCTGCTGGCGGGGGGGGGGGATATATCACTCCAACTTGCAGTACAGCAGTAAAGAGTGACTGAAGTTTATCAGAGCACAAGTCACATGACTGGGGGCAACTTGGAATTTGGCAATATGTCTAGCCCTATGTCAGATTTCAAAATTAAATATAAAAAAATCTGTTTGCTCTTTTGAGAAACGGATTTCAGTGCAGAATTAACTGATGTGTTTTGAAAAAGACATTTTGTCCCATGACAGTATCCTTTTAAGGTCAGTTTTGCCAATCCTTAGCACTGCGCAAAAACTATTAGCAGTTTGCTCCAGTGCACAATGTAGAACAATGTATGTAATTAAGCTTCTGATCTACTTAGTCATGACTTGCTACTAAAACAAATGATGCTACCTTCAAACCGGTCTTACAATGTTTAATAGACTTAACAGACTTAACTTAATAGATTTAAAATTCGCAATATAATAAACGTTGAAATTAAAAATGTCAGCCTTGCTTTTAGAGCATTCCAACCATACCAATGTTATTCCTGTGGGTCTGTAATCGTGGGAACATGGGAACCCAACCATAGGAATTACAGAAACTAAAAAATCCATATGATCAAATGCAATAAAGCTCCTTAGGACAATCCCACAAACAAACACTGGTTGGTAATTTATAACTCAGAGGTCTTATGGAGATGCAAAGCAACATTTCTACCTGTATGTTGCAAGAATTCAGATATTTATAAGGACCCTTATCACAAAACTGGTGCTTTTCTTATTTTGGTATCTAAATGCAGGATGGTAACTTGGAGACAAGTGCAAATGTATAGCCTATAGGGATGACAGTAATCAACTTTAATTATAAAGGTATGAAAACCAAGTCTACGACTCTCAGTATCAAAATAGTGAGCTCTGAAATCATGACCTTGTTAATGCAGTTAATAGATTCTTTGGTAACCTGATACTATTATTTCCAGGCCCGGATTTGTGGTGAGGCCCGGGCCTAGGGCGGCACATTTTTCAGGGCGGCATGACGCCCAGCAGCTCTATGGGTAGCACTGGGGATGCAGTGCTCCCCAGTGCTCCAGCACTTGCACGCCTCCGCTCTTGCACCTGCGTGAGGTAGTGCGGGCGCTAGGACCACATGGACCGTGTGGCCTAGGGGCGCCAACGCAGCAAATCTGGGGCTGATTATTTCATAATACCTTGGCCAGCATCAGACTGGAGGATCCGAGTCTAACCTGGGCCCTATGAGTTCCCCAGCCACAACCCACACACATGTACCTGTTCTCTAGCTGCCGTCGCAATCGGGCCGTGGGGGAGATCAGGGGGCAGTGCGGCGTTTCTGAAGGTTGAGGGTCTGGGTTGCTGAGGCTGACTGGGTTTTTACCCAGTATCCAACCAGCCCAGTCCATTCCTGACCTTGGCTGTTATAAATGTACTTTTACAGGAAAATATCTTTAATCCATAACACTTGGTGCTGCAATGATTGTCTTTCTGTAAACCCCTGCTCCTCATCTTTCCTTACCCCACTTCCCATAGTCTCCAGGAATCAACCCAAAATCTCACCACTTTGCACTTACAAATGCTCTAATGTATGTACTTTACTAACCTCATTTACAAATACTTTCTATTTTCCTACTCTCCTCCAGGGGCGCCCCACCAATGTACCAAGTTGAGACACTTGCCTCAGGCGGCAGCGCCCCCTGGGTGCCAGGGGCGGCAAAAATGCCGCTCTTGTAAACAAGAGCCGAATTTCCATTTTTCAATCCAGGAATTTGGCTCTTCCAGTGGAGAGAACTTAATTGCACTCTCTGCACTAGCGACGTGGACCCCCTCCGGCGCTGAAAAGGTGAGTGCCGTGGGGAGGGGTGGGGGCGGCAAAAGGAAGGCCGCCTAAGGCGGTAAAATGGATAGGATCACCCCTGCTCCCCTCTTCTTGGTGTGTGACATATTTCCAAACCTCTGTTACTCTATTAGACATTCTCTAGGTTATGCCTGTTTGCCTTTGTGTTTTTGGAAAGCTAATATCTTTAATTAAAGGGGCTGTTCACTTTTAGTATATTGTATGTAGAGAGTGATATTCTGAGACAATTTTTTATTATTTGTGTTTTTTTAGTTGTTTTTGTTGATTTTTATTCAGCGGCTCTCCAGTTTGCAATTTCAGCAATCTGATAGCAATTACCCTAGCAACAATGCACTGATTTGAATAAGAGACTGGAATATGAATAGGAGAGGCTTGGATAGAAAGATGAGTAATAAAAAGTAGCAATAATAATACATTATAGCATTTGTTTTAGATGGGGTGACCCTCATTTGAAAGCTGGAAAGAGTCAGAAGAAGAAGAAGGAAAATAATAAATAAAATAAATATATTATATACTTAATTTACAGGTGAACCACCCCTTTAAACACATTTCTAGTTTCACTTAATACTTTCAGTTCCCTGGTTTTGCTACTGACTATCATACAAATATGATTACCAAGTATGTTACTGCTCTCACAACCATTCACCCACCCAAAGTTCAACAAAATGTTTATTTATTATCGGTTACAGTATTTATTTATGTATATGTAGGGACCCTGAGGTTTGGGTACTTTTAACTCAGGCAGTCTCCCCTTGGTAATAGGGCAGCTAATGGTCCTTTAGTTTAATTCAGGCAGCTATGTCCCCTTTCTTGGGTCTACAGCAATTACAAGGTTTGTCCACTAGGACAAGGAGTATAAAGTATAAAGAGGTTTAGCACCATGTGTTCAGGGTCTTTCCTGGGGCCTTGTCTCTTTGTGAGGTATTACAGGTCCAGGGCTGCCGTATTTAGTGATAGACAGATTGTGTCATAGTTGCTCTAGGAGCAATAGAGAGGCTCAGGGTATGTAGTGAGCAGTTTCCTCTCCAACGAGTTGAAGTATTGGGGTTAGGACCCTGTGGTATGTAAACCACTAGAGCAGGGACTACAGTGGGTGAGTTGAGGACCAGATAGGGTGCCAAGACACAAGACCCCAGGCTGATGACAGTGGGTGAGGTGAGGACCAAGTGTGGTACCAAGATACAAGACCCCAGGCTGAGAAACCCAAGCTTTAGTGATCATCAGGAGGCAGGGCCGGAACTAGGGGTAGGCAGAAGAGGCACGTGCCTAGGGCGCAAAGGCAGAGGGGCACCAGGCACATACCTCTTCTGACGCTTTCCCCTAGTTGGGACCGTCTTCTCCAGACTCCAGAAGCCATTCACGCGAGTGCGCACTCTTCGGCGCATGCACACTGGCACTTCGCCACTCTTCTGCACATGCAAACTTCCTCCTTTACACGCGCGATGGGGGCGACGTAGTTGGCCAGGTTGCCTAGGGCCTTGACTTGGCCCGGAGGGATAATTCACAGTGAGAGTGGTAATTATCTTTTGAGTCTATTATTGCTGCTACTCTGACTATGGTTATTATGAATTAGTTCACCTGGAGCACCTTGTTTTTCCTGGAGGGATTATTGCCATCTAACAATATCCTATCACTATTATTTTGTGGACATCTAAGTGCCTGTGAATTACTTCATTGCAACTGTTCCCTGTTAAATAAACCAGTTCTGTTATTGCAAAGAAACTTTCCTGGTTGAATCTTCTGCTGCACTGAACTACACCAGGTACCGGGAGTTGCAGGGAGTCGCATGTGTACATTGGGGTCCAGGACACATTACAAGCAGTTTAGCCTGGTCACACACAGCCATAATACACAGCCAAAAGCACACCCAAAGGTGTGCTACATATGCAATTCAGATCTTTCTGGATAAGAGGTTTCCGAATAAGGGATCCTATACCTATACTTGTATATAAGTACCTTTTGAAGCTATACTGAGCAGTTTCTGGTAAATATGAATAAAACAGGCAGGAGTTTTAAAGATCATTTAAACTAGTGCAGTGATTGTGAGTGTGCTATAATAAGAAATTGTCCTACCACCATTTAACCACTCCACAAGATGAATTGAAAGCCATAACATAACAGGAGACTTAAGCGTAACGAGAAGAGAAATTACCCCTTGAGTGGGCGAAGTGTTATAGTTAAGAGTATATGTAATCTATATTCACTTATCGGAAACTTGGTTTTACATTGAAAGCAACGCGGGAGAGAAATGATGCCTGAGCCTTTTCCAAAAGCATTTATAATGAGGTTATAATAAAATAATCCTTTTAATGGAATGATTTAGATATACACGGCACAGTGGGCTGAAGCGATGTGCTTTGCTTTCTTTTTTTTTAAACACTACTTACAAAAAAGGCTGAAGCAGCATCTTAGGATCTTTACACACTACTTATCCTTCGACACGCTGGTCTTGTTGTTCATGCCAGCAAGTTGGCTGAAACATGTAAAACTTTCTGATATAAATAAAAAAAGATATATTTTAAAATGTATCACGAATCCCATTTATTTCTTTACTGGTTCCTGGTAAAGAATTTTTAGTATTTTTACAAATACTGTAACTCATTGTCCGACATAATGTTCTCTCTGGTATAGCACTCTAAGTCAGTACAGGTATGGGACCTGTTATCCAGAATGCTTAAGAACTGGGGTTTTCTGGATGAGGGGTCTTTCCGTAATTTGAATCTCCATACCTTAAAGGAACAGTAACATCAAAAATGAAATTGTTTTAAAGTAATACAAATATAAGACAGTGTTGCCCTGCACTGGTAAAACTGTTGTGTTTGCTTCAGAAACACTACTATTGTTTATATAAATACACTGCTGTGTAGCAATGGGGGCAGCCATTCAAAGAACAAAGGGCTCAGGTAACAAAGCAGATAAGCTCTGTAGAACATAATGTTATATGTTATTTATTATTTAACCTGTGCCATTTAGACTTTTTTCAATTTCCGCCATTGCTCCACAGCAGCTTGTTGTTATAAACAATAGTAATGTTTCTGAAGCAAACACAACAATTTTACGAGTGCAGGGCAACACTGTATTATATTTTCATTATTTTAGAACACATTCGATTTTTTGGTGTTACTGTTCCTGTAAGTCTACTAAAAAATAATTTAAATGTTATTTATCAGAGGTCAGATTTTAGAGGCTTTTGAGCATTTTTAGACCTTGAATGAACAAACAACTCGAATGGATTCTAAATTAAAGGGGAACTCCACAAAAACATAACTTAAGCTTTTTGAAAAGTAAACATAATTTCAAGCAATTTTGCAATATACATCAATTAAAAAATATGCAGACTTTTCATGATTTTTAAGGGTTTCTGACAGTTCCCTAAGCCTAGCCCCCTGCTTTTCTGCTAATCTCTCTGACTACTTTGCTGAGCTGGCTGACTACTGTTACTTTGTATCAACAGCCATCTGTCCTCAGACTGCATCCTCCAAACCCCACCATTCCCTGCACACGTGATTTCAATAAGGAACGGAACATCACAGTACAATGCATTGTGGGTTATGTAGTTCCTGCATGCTGTCTGTAAGCTGTGGAGAAGTTGTTCCCTGCCAGGATTTCAAATGATGCAGAAAGAGAAGAACTGTTAAACAGCTGGATTTCAGCATAAAAAATTGCATTTATTCATACTTGTTGAGGAAACAGGTAACTGTGATGGGTATATTAGGGGTTCCTGTATTATGTGGGCCTCTTTATCATATTTTGGTTTGGAAGCCAGAGTTCCCCTTTAAGAAAAAAACTTGAATGCAAAAAACTCAGTGTAGTCGGGGTGAAAAACTCAAATACTTGAATTGATCCAGTTTTCAAGCAAAACCAAGCAAAAAACCTTAAACATCAAGAAGGCTACAAACATCATCATATGGGTCAAGGGACCTCTGCCATTGACTTCTACATGACCTTGACAGGTTTTAGATGGACTCAAGCTATTTACAGCTTCTGGGTATAATAAATCGTTGTTTTTTTTTCACCCGAAAATTAGATTTTTGACTGAAAAATAACCTTAAAAACTTTTTGTGGAAAAAACAACTCGACCTTTGATAAAGAAAAACCCTAAATAAACCCAACAGGCTGGGTTACTTATATATCTTAGTTTGGATCAAGTACAAGATACTGTTTTATTACAGAGAAAAAGGAAATCATTTTTAAAAATTGTAATTATTTCATTAAAATGGAGATGGCCGTCCCTTAATTTGGAGCTTTCTGGGTAACGGGTTTCTGGATAACTGTTCCCTTACATGTATGTGATATTTTGGTAAAATGACAGTCCAAGGTGAAGAGAGGATTGTTTTTTTTTTTGTTCATATTTTTTATGACATTTGTGATTTTAGAGAAAATGAGTTTAATTGTGGTTTCAAAAATCTCTAAAATAACTAAAATTCGACCTTTGATAAATGGTCCTCTAAGGGGCAGATTTATCAAGGGTCGAAGTGAATTCGAGGGAATTTTCATAGTAAAAAAATTTGAAATTCAAAGTAATTTTTTGGAAACTTCGACCATCGAATAGGATACTACGACTTCGAATTTACTTTGAATTCGATTCAAAGTAAAATAGTTCAAATATTCGAAGTACTGTCTCTTTAAAAAAAACGCTGACTTCGCCAAATTAAACCTGCTGAAGTGCAGGGGACCTTCTACAGCATTTTTCTAAGTTTTTGGAAGTCAAAGTAAAATCATTCGATAGTAGGATTAAATCGTTCGAATCGTTCGATTCGAACGATTTAATCGTTCGATCAAACGTTTTTACTTTGACCACAGAATACCCAAATTCGATGAAAAAAGTTCGAATTCGATATTCGAATTCAAAGTATTTAAATTCGATGGTCGAATTTCGAAGTATTATTTACTTCGAAATTCGACTCTTGATAAATCTGCCCCTAAGGGTATGGTTATAAAGCCTTATCTGGGTTGATCACAACATGTATGCGCAACCCCCCATGTGACCACAATTATGTAGGAATGATGGGGAGAAGAATTACATTGAGTAGAAAAATGTGTCCTCAGATTTCTCTTTGCATAATGCACTTGTGCCCACAAATTAGCCTTAACCTGTAGCTTTATGTCATAACAGAGGGGAGGAGATGATCATATTTAGTTGCTTTCACATTTACAAGAAGTCACACAATAGTCATACAAATGTAAAATAGCACCATTCTGCTTGGTGGCTTATTGTAGAGTCCATTAAATGTTTATTAAAAGCTTTGGGATGATACTTGTAGAACCATAATAGATGTTGCAGCTTTCCTTTTCTATTGCTTCTGCTGACACAGACAATACTCATGTACAGAATTGAATAGGAAAGGTAGGGCAAAGCTCGAGGGCAAAAATTATGAAAGGATGAAGAGACCACGATGATAAGACTTGTCGCAGAAAGGTTACAACAACATTCTTTCCCGTGGCATTCTCTGTGCTGCGCAGGTGCTTTCTATTCTGAGCAGAGTGAAAGAGTTTGATATAATGTAGCGTCCCTCACCCACAACAATAGGAATAGTGGGTGCAAAGTTGACTACTTTTTCATTGTTTCCATGTAAAGTGAAAAAAGCTATATTTTTTAAAAACATGTTTTCCATAAAATAGAAGGAGAAAGGAATGCATGGATTGCATCAAAGTCAAATGTAATTCTATGAGCATGCACACTACTGTACCTTTAAACGACCCAGATTTGCCACAAAGTGAATTTACTATCTGTCATTTAAGTATTGGACACTCAACAGAGATATCCAGCCTAATTCATGGAAAGGGTCAACATGGCTAATTTACTAAGATAATAAATGTGGAAAAAACTGGTGCACTGTAATTTTTACCTAACGGGACCTGTTATCCAGAAAGGTTGGGACCTGGGGGTTTCCATATAAGGGATGCTACCCACAAGATACCCGCAGGGCCGGAACTAGGAGTAGGCAGAGAAGGCACATGCCTAGGGGGCGAAAAGCTGGGGGGCGCCAGGCACGTACCTGCTCTGTCACCTACCCCATGTCCGGTGCCGTTTCTCTCCCCGACTGCCACTGGTATCTGTTGCATAAATGCGCTTTTGCGCATGAGCGCACACTGTTCTGCACTCGAGTGCAGTTTCGCACATGCACGCTTAAGCGCAGTTTTGCACATGCGCAATTGAGCGTGCACTCAGCCAGTGCCGTGGCTGACCAGGATGCCTAGGGTGCCTGGCCGGGTTGGCCCGGCTCTGAATACCCACTTCTAATATGAAGAGCAACTATGTACCCTTTAGTGCTCATTTAAAATGCACCCATCTGGGATCTGGCTGGCTTTACACTTAACGCTGGATGCTTTTTAAATGAGTACTAAGGGGCACTGGCAGGTGCAAAGCACTTTGTCCTTAAGTCTGAATGATGTACGAGTTAGGGGATTGGTCAGGTGAACACTTACAAGCCTCCCCCACCAAACGTAGGCAGCTCAGTATTCATGGGGTAAATGCAGGTCTCTGAATTCTTACAGCAATTTATCAAAGTGCAGGGTATGGCACAAAGTGCAAAAAATTGGCTTATTGCACCTGTTTTTTTCATTTTCACCCTGCCTTGTATTAAATTTATAGATTAGGGATACACAAAATCCACTATTTGCGAATCCCTAAATCCTTCATGAATGATTTGGCCTAATACCGAACCTGAATTAGCATATGCAAATTAGGGACAGGAAGGGAAAAATTTTTACTTTCTTGTTTCGTGACAAAAAGTTACGTGATTTTCCTTAGCGTATGCAAATTAGGATTCCGATTCGGTTCGGTCAGCCCCGGAATCCGAATCCTGCTGAAAAAGGGCAGATTCCAGAACCGAATCCTGGATTCAGTGCATCCCTGATTCATTCCCTTCCCTGTTTCTGGTTTTATGCTGTTTCCAAAACAGAGTCCAGCTTCTGTAAGTACTTTAATTGCATATTAATATACTGTATACACAAAGCATTGTGTTTGTCTGTTAACAATAATAGAACAACACACAGCACACGAACCAACCAAAACAGAGCCACTGAAGGACTTCTCTAAGAGAAAAAAAAAAATCCCTATTTAACTTTTATGTGCAGATAACAAGAGAAGCTCATTTGAGGGAGTAATTAAAAACGTTACCAGATATTTGTGTTGCTTTAGAACATAGGAGATTTCTATACAGATGGAGGGTTTAAAGGATGGAAGTGATAACCGCATAGTTGAGAGACTATAAAAGGGACCTTGATGTCTGACAGTTGTAATAACCTGCAGAGTACTCTAATGGCTCGGGGATCAGGTGCAGAAGTACAGCAATAACAAGAGCTGAATAATTATCTCAGCCATATCTGTATAAGCAAAGTCCCTGAGTATAAACTATACAAGGAGGCTGCTGCCACTGCCGCTCCAAGATTCCCCGAAATGTTAAATCACTGAACAGGGAGCACTTTCAGCATTAGTGCTGCCCAGTTAGAAAGAAATAAAGCTGGCAATCCTCTTGTGGCTGTTCTAATGTCTTTGTTAATTATGAATTATGGGTAAACATGCAGACGCACAGAGGTCATGGCTGTCAGCAGCAATACTTCTCAAGAAAGATTTTACGAGGCCCCATTTTTATGCTGGCTTAATATTCGTCTCTTTTATAGAAATAAGCTCGACCAAGAACGCACAATATAAGGAATTCTGTTTCCTTATACTGGGCTCAGATTTTTTTTTACATGCTGTGGCGGTACCTTTATAGAGCGTTCCGACAGATGTATGAGCCCACAGCCTGGATTCGGCAACTTGCTGAAATGAAAGTTAGGCTAATGATCGGCGTCCCCACTAACAAGAATATGGCAGTTTGGAAAGTCAATGCCCAGCCAGCATGCTATTAGTTACCGTCCCATTTCACATACAGAAGAGACATTAGTGGCATCTGCTTGATTAACCTCTCTCAAACGGCGATGCTGATCTCGCACGTATCCTGCGAGGGCAGGAGATTCACGAGTATATTACAAATGGAAACAATCCCAGCAACAACAACCAAAAAAAAAGAAAAAAAGACCCAAATGGCACAAAATCATTTTAATTAAGTTTTGAAAGCAGCCGTTCATTAATCTCTGGCACCCAATTGCTGTCCCCGGCACCAAAGTATTCATTTCTGGAGTTCAGAAGTGCGGTTTTATTTGTTTTATCTGTATACAATGCAGATGTATTCATTGTCCTATTACTGGGGAAAAGGAGAGCAAATGTACAATGCATCACCATGGCTACGGAGACAGTAAAAGCCATCAAGTACATAAATCTCTCTGTCAAACGAAAGCAAGAATCCGAAAAATCAGCGTCAGGAACACTGATACGACATGATATCTATGTGAAGACATGTTTATAGCAACAGTCGATGTGCAGATATGTTTGTGACCTGCTAATTCACAAGGATTATGATGCATTTCGCAATATTGGCTAAACATATACTTTATATAAACAGAGAAACACTTTATACACATATACATATACAGGTATAGGATCTGTTATCTGGAAACCCATTATCCAGAAAGCTCTGAATTAAAGAAATGCCGTCCCACATAGGGACAAATTCACTAAGCAGCGAAAATGCGGTAGCGACTCCTTTGCCGCACTTTGCCAGGGCGCGGCTAATTCTCTAAAATCCAAAGTTGCGCTAAGGGAGGCGAATGGTAGCGAATTTGCACTAGCGTTAATTCGTGAAGCAAATCGAAGTTACGCCTAATTTGCATATTGCGCCAAGTTAAAGTTGAATGGACGTATATGTAGCAGCAAATAACTTACACTACACAAGCCTGGGAAAGCTTCATTAAATAAAATAGAGTTGTTATATTGCTCTATACATGTGCCCACTGTATAGTTTAGGTGCCATATGTTAGGAAATGTAGGGGGGAAGGAGGCTGCCCCCAAAAAAATGTATGATCTTTTTCAGCCTATCACCCTTAAACAAGGAAAAGATGCCAGCGTTTTTTGGGACTTAGAAAAAATTTAAACTTTTTTTGAAGCAATCCCTATCTACGTTGACCATTCACCATAGCGCAACTTCACCTGGCATAAGGGTGCAAAGTAGCGCTAGAGTAGGTCCACTTTGCTAGCGGATTTACACCAGCGCCAGTTAGTAAATCGGCAAAGTAACGATATGACGTCACGCTGGCGAATTAGGCGCTTCACGCTTTAGTGAATTTGCCCCAAGATTCCATTCCCAAATTTTTAAAACTGATTTCCTTTTTCTCAGTAACAATAAACAGTACCTTGTACTTGATCCAAACCAACATATAATTAATCAGCCTCAGTAAGTGAGTAAGTGCCCCAGTAGGCAGGAAACGCGTTAGGCAGTTATCTGCCCTAATAAATTATTAGAATTTTTACTTATAATCTTGGTCTTTATTTTTGGAGAAAACTCACAACTTTTGCTCTTTTTGAACTATAATTAATCCTTATTGGAAGCAAAACCAGCTTATTGGGTTTATTTACTGTTTAAATGATTTTCTAGTAGACTTGAAGATCCAAATTATGGAAAAATCCGTTATCCAGAAAACCCCAGGTCCCGAGTATTCTGGATAACAGGTCCAATACCTGTATGTATATCCAAGAGGTTGAAATGAGGTATGCAATTGAAAGCATTTATTTACAGCCATGTTGTATGAAGTAAGGTCTGCAGGTTATGGCTCACTGTCTATGTTAGATACTGTATAATCTAAAAAATATAATTTTAATACCTTGTAACTCTGGTGCATGCTTATATCATGTGTTGTCATTTGTGTGCCCAATGGACATTTTTAAATTTTGACTTTGGAGTAAACAGCTGCTCGTTAAACATAATAGGGGTCATTTTCTATGCAGAAACAAAGTTTACAAAATGTAAAAAAAAGCCACAATCAGAAAGTTTTTGCAATTAGCACACTGTGATCTCTCTTTCCTTTGTTTCTGTGGCTTCTCCCATGAATACAGCACTGACTGTGATAGTCAACATCATATTTGGTGAGGGGTGGGAGGGGGTAGGCACCTAGGCATCAGCCTAGGCTGTCACGTCTTCCCTGGGGAGAGGTCGTGGAGTACCAGGAAGTTGGGAGCCTGAAGACTGGGTAACCTGGGGTGTAACCATACACAGCATTACAGAGATCCAAATCCATGATAATGGTGAAAATATTTAATAAACTTAAAAGTGATTACAACTCACGGTGCTCACAAAGTAGATACAAACTTGTAGTAGAAAGCGGCAGGCAGGGATACAGTCCAGAAACAGGCCAAACAGTAAAGGCAGGCGGCAGACAAACGAAGTTGAGGGACAAGCCAGGAGTCAGAACCGGGGAATCCACAAGCAGAGCAATGAGGGGCACTAGGGTACAAGAACAAGGCAGGAACTTGGGGGCAAATTCGCTAGCAATGGTTTCATCCACTTCACAACACTTCACTAGGCATAAATTCGCCAGGACAACGCTAATTCCCTAAGATGCTAAGTTGTGTCCAGGGTGCTGAACGCTGGCGAAGTTGTGCTATCGTTACTTCAGCAAGCAAAGCGAAGTTGCTCTAGCGTTGGCTAATCTGCTTACTGCGGGAAGTTAAAGTTGAATGGACATATATGTTGCAGCAAATATATTACATTACACAAGTCCAGGGAACCTTAATAAAATAGAGTTGTTATATTGCCCTACACATGAGCCCAGTGTATAGTTTATGTGCCATATGTTAGGAAATGTAGCGGAACCCGGTTACCCAAAAAAAAAAAAATTTACGGTCTTTTGCAGGCTATCACTCAGAAAAAAGGAAAGACGCCAGCGTTTTTTAGGACTTAGAAAATGTTTCATCAAAAAATGAAGGAAGTCCTATCCACTCCATTGCACTTTGTCTGGTCTGAGCTGGCGAAGGCAAGTCTGGAGCAAGAGGTAACATTCAGTAAAATCTGCATCTTAGTGAATTTGTGGAGTTATGTCCGTTAGCATGAGCGAAAATTCACCTGGAGTTAAACGAGTGCGAAGCAACGCTACAGTCTATCTCCTTTGCTAGCAAAGTGATGCCTGCGCCCGTTAGGGAATCAGCATAGTTACGAAATGACGTCACGCTGGCGAATTTTCGCTAGCATTAGTCATTTCGCCCTTTAGGGAATCTGCCCCTTGGAACTTGGAACAGGGCGGGTCACAGGAACTTGGAAGATGAATACAGCAAGGTCACGGGAACAGTTTAATAACCAAGCGCTGGGCAGAGGTCAAGGGCAGGCTTATAAAGGGTCAGGATTGAATCATGAGAAACAGATGGGGATAATGAGATGGGCGGAATGGTAAAGCAGAGACTGGAGTTTATCAGGAACAAGCACGTCTTGACAATGGCCTGATTAGTGGTGTTTCCTCCATCCAGATGTGTTTTTTGTTGAGAGAAGGACAAAGTATGCCCCAAGCCAATATTTCTGCCACCTATTATTATATATATATAGGGGCAAATTTACTTATGGTCGAATGTCGAGGGTTAATTAACCCTCGATATTTGACTGTCGACGTTAAATCCTTCGACTTCGAATATCGAAGTCGAAGGATT
Organism: Xenopus laevis; assembly: GCF_017654675.1. NCBI lineage: Eukaryota > Metazoa > Chordata > Amphibia > Anura > Pipidae > Xenopus > Xenopus laevis. The sequence continues at coordinate 34,066,857 of NC_054379.1, read as the reverse complement.
TACCGCAATTCGTCAGATCGAACGATTAAATCCTTAGAATCGTTCGATTTGAAGGATTTTAATCCATCGGTTGAACGATTTTTCTTCAACCCAAAAAAGATAGCAAAGCCTATGGGGACCTTCCCCATAGGCTAACATTTACTTCGGTGGGTTTTAGGTGTTGAACTAGGGGGTCGAAGTTTTTTTTTAAAGAGACAGTACTTCGACTATCGAATGGTCGAACGATTTTTAGTTTGAATCATTCGATTCGAAGTCGTAGTCAAAGGTCGAAGTAGCCCATTCGATGGTCGAAGTAGCCCATTCGATGGTCGAAGTAGCCTAAAAAACATTTGAAATTCAAAGTTTTTTTTATTCTATTCCTTCACTCGAGCTAAGTAAATGGGCCCCATAGTGTTGTATTCATAAAAGAGTTGTCACCTCACTATTTCAGACACACATTAAATCCACATCCTGCATAGCCAACAAGCAACTAAGTTGGATGGGTAACGCAAAGAAGCACAGAAAGTATTAAAATTAGCTGTCCCGAGGGCTGTATACTGGACTGGAGCAACTGCTTGGAAGGACAAGAGGGAGGCAAAGGCCCTTTAGTGCTCATTTAAAAAGCATTTGCATCTGAGGTTTGGCTTCACTCTGCACCTAGTGTCTAGTTGGAAATCCCCCTACAGGGGTGCTGTGCCAATGAGGCAAGTTGTGCAACTCACCTCAGACGACAGTGCTGAATAAGATACCAGGGGCAGCATTGCAAGTGACACTTCAGGCTGCCCCTGGTATAAAATTACCCCTATCCTATGTCCCTCCCCCATAAATACAGTGCTGCTTGACAAATACTCATGTAAATAAGCAGTAATGTAACTAGAGGGGGCGGGCCCTGGTGCGTGACGCGTCCTCGCCCCCTCCGTACGCGATTTTCGGGCCGCATTTCAGTGGCGCGCAAGCTGCTGGGGGGCCCTGAGGGGGTGCGGGCCCTGGCCCGCTCGCACCCCCTGCACCCCCGGTAGTTCCGCCACTGTAAATAAGTAAAGTGCCCTTTGGACAGAAATACTTATCCTCATGGATTAGGTGCCCCCGTTGGTTGTACATGTGACTGACAGAGAGGCCTTGCACATGACCCTATAGTGTAATATTAATGATGCAATGTTTAACCCTTGTTATTAATACAGTAAATATTGTATCTCAAAGTAATAATATCCTTTCTGTACTTAAAGAAAAAGTTGCTTTAACAAATTTTCCTGATTTTACATTTTCCTGGATTTTGGAAAAATGTAAAATGGGGGTTGTACTGACTGTAGTTCTATAGGGATTATTGGGTTGTGAACTGATTCTCCAACTTAGTTTGGGCCAGCTGACAAAAGTTAAGAAACACAGCTATAGACAGAGGAGCGACAAACATACAAACAGGTGATAACAATCGATAATATTCCTGATTACACTGTAGGAGCCAGAAAAGAGAAGCAAGGAGAGACTGCTAGCAGCTGGAAACTAAAACTGCAGCAGCTTGCAGCAAAACTTGCTACTTTCCAATTTTAAATATTTGGACCAAAACTTATAGAAAAAATCATTTGGCAGTGTTTTCTATCTGATTCCAAAAATAAACCTGCAAAATATTCAGAAATGGAGTGCCAGTTAAAATCATCATAACATAAGTGTCACCCACTTATGTTAAATCAAGTAAGTGCAGCCACGAAACTTGGAAAGAAAGTGCTCTAAAATCCACCAATATATTTGGTACAGTGTCTGAGCCAGCTGTGTCTGAGGCAGGGGCGATCCTGGCCCCTCTGCCGCCTGAGGCAGCAGCAGTTGCTGCTGCCCCCCCTCCCCCGGAAATTCACTCTTAAAGTACCAGGAGCAGCATTTTTGCTGCCCCTGGTACCTAGTGGGGCGCTGCTGCCTGAGGCGACAGCCTCAACTTGCCTCATTGGCGAAGCACCCCTGGTCTGAGGGTACAAACTCTATATATAACGGTGTAACAGTGAAGGTAAATAAGATTTAAGCACCAAAATGTTCTCTGTGTAAAGATAAACTTTCCTTTTCTCCTCAATTTTCAATTTGTTTTTGTTTCTCCATATATGAATATTTCTTATTTATACAGTATGTAATATGAAAATAAATTAGGGATACACCAAATCCACTATTTTGGATTCAGCTGAACCCACGAAAAGATTCGGCCGAATCCTAATTTTGCATATTGTTTTCTGACAAAAATTCACGCGATTTCCCTCCCCGCCCTTACTTTGCATATGGAAATTAGGATTCGGTTCGGCCGGGCAGAAGGATTCGGTCAAATTCTGCTGCAAAAGGCTGAATCCTGGCCGAATCCCGAACCGAATCCTGGATTCGGTGCATCCCTAAAATATATACATTATGCAAATACATACCGTATATATACTCGAGTATAAGCCGACCCGAGTATAAGCCGAGGTACCTAATTTTACCTACGAAAACTGGGAAAACTTATTGAATCGAGTATAAGCCTAGACACAACTACAGCCCTGTCTCCCAGCAGCGCACATTCCGCCAAAGCGACCCCCCAGCGATCAACCGGACTTCTTTGCAAAGTTGATGGTGACAGAGAATTGCCAAACGGATTACTGTGTGCATTGTCCCACTGCCCCACTACCATGTGCAGAAGGTGCTGTGTGATATTGCAGTCACTGTTAATCTTTCGTATAACCAACAGAGGGCGCTGTGTGATATTGCAGTCACTGTTATTCTTTTATATAACCAACAGAGGGCGATGTGTGATATTGCAGTCACTGTTATTCTTTCATATAACCAACAGAGGGTGCACTGTTATTCTTTAATATAACCAACAGATGGCGCTGTATGATATTGCAGTCTCTCCCCAAGCAAACTGTTGGTATAGGAATGATTAAAAGTGACTGCAATCTCAGCTACTGCCCACTGACTCGAGTATAAGCCGAGGTAGACTTTTTCAGCACATTTTGGATGCTGAAAAACTCGGGTATATACTCGGTACTCGAGTATATACGGTAATAAAAATAAAATGTACTGCTTAGGTAATGAGAGCAGGATATTTTCACTTCAAACCTTGATAAATCTGCCCCTAAAAGACAAAGACTGGGGGGGGGGTCCCTGGGCTGATGCTCCTCTTCACTGAAAATTGATAGGACTGGTTACAGGTATAGGATCCATTATCCAGATACCAGTTATCCAGAAAGCTCCAAATTATAGAATGTCATCTCCCATACACTCTATTTTTATCCAATAATTCAAATTTATAAAAAATAATTTCCCTTTTCTTTGCAATAAAAAAAACACATTATCCTGTACTTGATCCCTACTAAGATATAATTAATCCTTACTGGAGGCCAATCATTTCTATTGGGTTTTATTAATATTTAAATATTTTTTTAGTAGATTTATGGTATGGATATACAAGTTATGGCAAGACCCCTATCAAGATATTATGTTGCAAACAGTGTTGTACCTTTCTGTCCAGTTGCACTCGCATGTGCAGTCTAGCTGCCAGGATTCTGCACGTACAGAACACAGACATGCAGGGGTTATTTACTAAACTCCGAATGTAAAAATCGCTACATTTTTTTTTTTGTATAAAATCGGACTTTTAAAAATCACAAATTTTTCAGAATGTATTATACCCAGAAGTATAAGTCAATGCAAGAAGTCCCAATGTTATTTATATTATTTATATATATATATATATTGCGATGTGTTTCATGCAATACAGTGCATGAAGCACAGCGCACACGTACACGTGTACCTATGTATCCATATTCTGCCTGTCCAAAAAGACATCCTCTTAACCACATTATGGGAAACTACCATCACAATAAATACTCTTTATGATATTGTGATGGTAGTTTCCCATAATGTACAGCACTCATGTCACATAACCATTTGTGTTGCTACACATGACAATTCTTCAGTCTAAAAGGCTATAAGGTTGTTTGTCCTTTATCCCAATGCCTTTTTAACTAATTTGTAAAGAATGATCATGTTCCCTAACAAACCTCTCTTCTCCAGAACAAACAAACTTAACTTTGATAGTCCACATATATCAGCTGTTTCATGTCTTTCACATACCTCCCAACATTTTTGAAAGAGAAAGAGAGACAAAAACATTTGCCACATGGAGCGCGTCAATTTTTTGACCTCACCCCTTTTTGTGACCTTAATTACCATGTTCATTTTACAAAGTTTGGCAGGTTGTGAAAGTTTGAAAACCTGTCTGTGGTTTTTATGTGTTATTTTAGTTTTGCTAATAAAGGTGAATTGCCCTTAAAGCTGCAAGTCACAGTTTCCCCAAGAGACCTGCTTATCTGAAATTGTTACCATTTTTTCTTTGCTTATCTTAAATTGTACAAAAGTATCCAAGTGCACCTGCCACATATTCTGGGCTTTCTGCCAAAAGCTAATTATGTTTAAGAAACTTTGTATTTTTTTCTGGCTGTTCAGTGCAGGAGATCAAAGAGAAAGTCGGGACATTTCAGTAACAATCCAGGACTACGAGTTGAGCTGTCAAAATCGGGTCTGCTTCTGATGAAGTGACACAATGGTCACGAAACGCGTCGAGCACACATCCCCTGCCCGCTTGTGATTTTAAGCTATGTCATATATATATGTCATATGTATTCATACTTTTAAAACGGTGGTTTCCACGTGTCAGCTGAACCGGTGGAGTTCGTCTTTGAATCTCGTGAGTCAAAATCGGGTCTGTCTCTGACACAGTTGGGAGGTATGCTTTTACCAGTTTAGCTGAACATTTGTGCACTTTCCAGCTCATTTAAGGTGACGTATTGCTCCTACTAACTATTGCACAACTCCAACGTTCATAGAAAACATGGTTTTCAAAAAAACACCACCAAAAGCATATACATTTTTGGGCATTCAAGGGTCGAACTGAAAATTCAAATTTTGAGTTTATTTTAGTATAAGTCAACTAGGGAATAGTCCAAATTCGATTACAATTTTTAAAGTAAATTCTAAATTTATTATGCACTGTCCCTTCAGTCAAATTTGACTATTCGCCATCTAAAACCTTCTGAATTGGTGTTTTAGCCTATGGGGGACCTCCAACAATCAATTTGGAGTCGTTTGGTAGACTTCTGAAAATTGAATTTTTTTAATAAAAAATTCATTTTTTTTTTTTAAGTCAATATTCGAATTTGATTTGAGTTTGCATGTCGATCCTATTCACCTAAATAGGGTTTTTTTTTAATTTTGAGTTCATGGGAGTTGTTGGGAGTTTTTAGTAAATCCCATAAACTTGAAATTCAACCCTTAGGGGGATATTTATCAAGGGTCAAATTTCCAATTGAAAAAACTTCAAAATTCGAATTCAAAAAGACCAACCGGAATTAAGTCAAAGTTTTTTTTTGGTCGAATAGGTCAGTAATTGTCCACCAATTGACTCCAAATAGGTTCTAGGAGGCCCTCTTAGGCTAAAACAGCAATTCGGCAGGTTTTAGATGACAAATGGTTGAAGTTACATTTTTAAAGAGACAGTACATGATAACTTTCGATATTCTAATTTTTTCAAATTAAATTCGAATTTGGACTAATCCCTAGTCAAGGTACACAAAAAAATAGCTCGAAATTCGAATTTTTTTCATTCGAAAATTCACCTTGACATTTGCTAAATCTGTCCCTTAATGAATATTCCCCCAAAACAACACGAAACTCCAATACTTCAAAAGGCCGAATTAAAAAGGCCGAATTAAAGCCATAACCAGGTACTATCTGACATGTTCTCCCACCTGGCTGAAACCCCGCCAGGCCCGGACTATCAATTTGTGGGTTCTGGCAAATGCGGCTGCTGTCAGTCACTATTTATTGAGAATTGGGGGGCTGTTTGGGTTTCTGTATACTTAAAATGTCAGGGCCCGGTTTGAATCCCTGTTTAGACCTGCATGACTTGGCCATCAATTGTTTATATTCCAGTAGTTCCTGCAATACCTCAATAGAAACTGGACCATTGGGAAGTATTTATCGGCCCTTAATAAGTTCAATTACAGTCAGTGGGAGACTGGGCTCTGTGTTATTTTCAGGGGCATATTTATCAAGGGTTAAATTTCGAATTGAAAAAACTTCAAAATTCGAATCGAAAAAGTCGAATAGGTCAGTTTTTGATCGAAAAGGTCCGTAATCGCCCAAATTCGAATCATACGAAGCAAAGGAATGGCAGATTTGATCGAATTAGATTAGTCGTTTTTCCCAAAAAAAACTTTGATTTTTCAAAGTCTACCAATTGACTCCAAATAATTTCTAGGAGGTCCCCCATAGGCTTAAACAGCAGTTCGGCAGATTTTAGAAGGCGAATGGTTGAAGTCTAATTTTTAAAGAGACAGTACATGATTAATCTTAGATATTTCTGCAAGTTCGAATCGAATTTGGACTATTTTCTAGTCGAAGTACCCAAATATAGCTTGAAATTCGATTTTTTTTAATTAAAAAATTCACCTCGACCTTTGATTAATCTGCCCCTCAGAGTTTCCCACTGTAACTTGAGGTTGATACTACAGTATATGATGTTGCACTCTCCTTTTGTAGCACTCATTGACTTGTAAAGCAGCGCTGACATACATATTACATGTAGTGGGCCTATTTCTCATTTTATATCTTCGAGGCCAAGATTAAATTAAACTAATGATGTCATACAATGCAGTATATAGAGCTTTTAAACAGACTGGGGGCCAAATCTTTCAGAGGGCAACATTGGCCATAGACCTCCAATTGGACAGCTCTGATGCAATGGATAAATAATAGTAACAAATAAGTAGGGCTGAACACTGACTTTTATAGAGTTGCTAGGGAAAATAAATGCTCAAGTAATGAGCATTTTATAATGCAACATTTGGCAGTTGAGATGGCTTTGGGCTCCCACAATCATATGCTCTGGGTGTACACTCAGTGCCCTCATTATAATCCATAAGCACCAGGTTCATAGGCATTAAAGGACATTTACAACTGCAAGTACAGTGTGCACCACGTTTTTAGACAGAATGTTTTTTCCCACACCAGTGTAATTGCAGATGATGATGAGTTGCATCTGACAGAGTGCTGGACCAAGAGGTCCGGGCACCCTAGGCGACCCGGCCAGCCACCGAGCTCCCCTCGACGCTCCCCTCCGTGCTTGCTCGTGCGGATGTGCACAATCCTGAACACATTGTGCGCAAACATATGGAGAATGCCGGAGGGGAGGGTGTTAAAAGAGAGCCGGAGGGGATGGAGGCAGGAAAGTGACTGAGGGGTGAGTCGGGAAAGCAACTGAGGGGAGAGGAGGGAGACAGGAAAAGGGGAAACGGGGTAAAGAGCTTAAGGGGAGGGAGGCGGGTAGGAGCGCCGGAGGGGAGGGAGGCGGGGAGAGCAGCAAACATGGACTAGGGGTAGGCAAAAGTCAGGTACCTGCCCAGCTGGTGCGTCAATATGCAAGTAATTGCGCTTGCGCTTTTGCACAAATCAGACGCAATTGTGCTAAAAATTCTAATGCCGTCAGTAGCGGCACTTGGCATCAAAATAACATCTGATTCTGATTTATAGCCCCAAGTACTCTGCATGTATTGATTCTGCCTGCTGTGGGAACCGTAGTGCTTCCATCAGCTTGAACTTAGCAGTAGCTCCCAGCTACCCCTGCATTAATGACTGCACAAGCGCAGGGTTCCGAAAGAGGCAGTGGAGCAGACATTTCAGTACTAAGCACAACTCTAGAAAAATGTTTCTTGGGGTGCCAAATTAGGGCTGTGACTGGCTATTTGGTAGCCCCTATGCAGACAGGCAGCCTAAAGGAGGCTCAGTTTGGCATTACATCTGGTTTTATGCAACCGAAACTTGCCTCCAAGCCAGGAATTCAAAAATAAGCACCTGCTTTGAGGCCACTGGGGGTAACATCCAAGGGTCGGTGAGGAATATGTTGCTCATCATAAGCCACTGGTTGGGGATCACTGCTTAAGAGCGTAGTGAATTTAGTATGAAAGCAATTCCTAGGTACAGTTTGTTAGATCACTGACCTGCTTCTAGTTGGTGCTCACCTTTAAGTTAACCAAACCCTAAAAATGAATATGTATAAAAATGCCATATATTATATAATGACCTTATTGCACCAGCCTAAAGTTTCAGCTTCTCAATAGCAGCAATGATCCAGGACTTCAAACTTGTCACAGGGGGTCACCATCTTGGAAAGTGTCTGCGACACTCACATGCTCAGTGGGCTCTGAGCAGCTGTTGAGAAGCTAAGCTTAGGAGTCGTCGCAAATTATCAAGCGAAAAATGAGGTTGGTCTGTAATATAAACTGATGCTACAGGGCTGATTATTAAATTCTGATGCTAATTGCACTGGTTTCTGTGCTGCCATATAGTAATTATCTGTATTAATTACTAATCAGCCTTATATTAAGACATTTATATTCTATGTGTACTGTATATTGTGAGTCGGTCCCTAAGCTCAGTAAATGACAGCAGCACAGAGCATGTGCAGTGAATCTGGGGAAAAGAAGATGGGGAGCGACTGGGGTATCTTTGGAGACACAGATCTTTACTGCTAAAGGGCTGTAGTTGCCTTGGGCTGGTACAGAAGCACAAAACATAATGTACAATATTTCTACATACTTCTTTAGTTAAGCTTTATTTTTCCTTTAAATTGCATCTGCTTCACTTGCCTTCAAACTCAGCTCTAAATCCCATGTGTAAGGCCACTCACCGTCTCCAGACGGATGTCTGTTCCTGAAACGTCCTTGCAGGCAAGTTGTCAGTCGCCAGCGGTGACGCGCCCGTGCGTTCGTGCGCGAGCGTTCGCCTTGTCGCGCGTGCGTCTAGTCGCGCGCGTCTTGGCGTGCGCGCGTACGTTCGTGCGCGCTGTGCGTCCTTGCGCATGCGAATTGACGCTGGGCCTATAAATTCACTGCTAACATGTGAACAAGTTGCTAGGTTATCTTAGTACATTTCCAAGAGACCCCAGCACTGTTTATTGACTTCCTGATATTGACCCGGCTATCCTTGACTCTGGTTGAACGCTACCTGCATCTGACCTCGGCCTGTTGACTCTGAACCTAAGCTGCCTGCATCTGACCTCGGCCTGCCTGACTTCGAACCTGAGCTGCCTGCATCTGACCTCGGCCCGTCTGACTTCGTCCATCTTGATCCCTACTGCTACTTTATCCGGACTCTCCGGCCTCTTTTCACGGCGCATTCTACCTGTTCCACCTTCAGGTTAGTCTGCTGTCGGTGGAAGCTGCTCGTGAGCCCTCCTCTACAAAAGATCCACTTAACGTCTAAACGTAAGTCTAACAGTATAACCTAGCCATGGATCATGAAGAGGAGGAGTCTGCACTGAGCCAAGTATCTCAGCAATTGGCTGCCCTTACGCAAGCTGTTCAAGAACTACAAGGGGGCTATAATCAAATCCAGGATCAGCTACAGAATGTTTTACCCGGTGCTGGATCCCCTCCTATCATTAATATCCAACAGCCAAGCATTGCTGCCTCTTCTGCCTCCGCTGAACCCAAGTTATCCCTTCCGGAGAAATTTTCTGGGGATCGAAAGAAATTCAGACTTTTTGTTAATAACTGCAAGTTATTCTTCACGCTAAAGCCCTTGTCTTATCCAAATGAACAGGTGAAAGTGGGATTCATTATTTCTTTGCTGCAAGGCCAGCCACAGTCTTGGGCATTTCGTCTCATGGATCAGCAAAATCCAGTACTTGCTTCCGTGGAATCATTCTTTTCTGCCATGGCTTCACTTTATGATGATCCGCATCGCGAAATTGCTGCGGAGGCCGCCTTACGAGCTCTCAGCCAAGGTCGGAGGCCTGTAGAAGATTATGCTATGGAATTCCGGGAGCTTGCTGTGGAGACCGAATGGAATGATGCAGCACTCAAACATCAATTCCGTTTGGGTTTATCTAATGGCCTAAAAGACAAAGTTGCTCGTGTAGCAATACCTGGCTCTTTAGAGGAAATGATTTCTCTGGCAGTTCAGTTGGACATTAGATTGCGTGAAAGGAAGTCTGAAAGAGCTTCTGAGATTTCTCCTTTCTGGACCACTCCCAAGGCTCCTCCTCCAGTAAGGGGTACTCCTACTAACCCTGATTCCGAGCCGATGCAAATTGGAGCAATTAGACCCTCTCTCTCTGTGGAGGAAAGATTAAGACGACGAAGGCTGAATCTATGTTTATATTGTGGACAAGCTGGACATCTCCTTCGAACATGCCCTATTCGACCAACATCCTCAAGTAAAGAGCCCTTCTCTCCTGTTATTAACCATTCAACAAGTTTTTCCCCCCTACTGATTGTGTCCCTTTCTTTGCAGTGGGGAGAGGAGCAGGTGGTTCTTCCAGCTCTAGTTGATTTCGGTGCAAGCGGATGCTTTATTGACTCTCAAGTGGTGGACAATCTTCATATTCCTCTTCTGCTTAAAGAGAGTCCTGTTTTCATCAGAGTGGCAGATGGTTCTGCAATTAGTTCTGGTCCGGTGACTAAAGAGACTATTGCACTTCTCACATGTTTGAATAAAATTCACTTTGAGCAAATGAGTTTTGATGTAGTTACTTCCCCAGCAGGAGCTGGTATTTTCTTTGTAGGAAAAAAAGATGGTTCTCTAAGACCATGTATTGACTACAGGGAATTAAACAAAATAACCGTTAAAAATCGATATCCACTCCCTCTAGTTCCGGAACTTGTCCAACAACTTCGTGGTGCAAAGGTGTTTTCCAAACTCGACCTTCGGGGAGCCTATAATCTTGTGAGGATACGTAAGGGAGACGAGTGGAAGACGGCCTTTCGTACCCGGTACGGGCATTTCGAATATCTAGTAATGCCATTCGGGCTTTGTAACGCGCCCGCAACATTTCAACACTTTGCAAATGACGTTTTACGAGATTTTCTTGATATCTTCGCAATTGTTTACTTGGACGATATTCTTATTTTTTCACAGTCACTCCAAGAACATCGAATTCATATGAAAAAGGTCTTTAATCGCCTTAGAACCCACCGTTTATATGTAAAATTAGAGAAGTGCGAGTTTGAAAAAGAATCCGTGGAATTTTTGGGTTTTATTATTTCTTCTAAAGGAATTCAGATGGATCACAAGAAGGTTTCAGCCATCCTGGACTGGCCAGTCCCTACCAGTCGTCGAGCTGTTCAAAGTTTCATCGGATTCTCTAACTTCTACAGGAAATTCATTAAAAAATTTTCCCAAATTATTCTCCCTATCACTAAACTCACACGTTCCAGTAAAAATTTTTTTTGGACTGATGAAGCACAAGTAGCCTTTACCTCTTTGAAGAAAACTTTTACTTCAGCCCCAATCTTAAATCATCCTGATCCAGATTTACCTTTCCTGCTGGAAGTTGATGCCTCTGAATCTGCAGTAGGTGCAATTTTATCTCAAAGGACTACAGTTAAAGATGAGTTACATCCTATCGCTTTTTTTTCTAGAAAATTGAACAGGGCAGAACAAAACTACGACGTCTCTGACAGAGAATTATTGGCGATTAAACTCGCTTTTGAGGAATGGAGATATTTGCTTGAAGGTGCGAAACATCCAGTTATGGTATATACTGACCATCGAAACCTTGAGTACCTGCGTTCTGCCAAACGTCTCAGACCAAGACAAGCTCGTTGGGCAATGTTTTTTATGAGAATTTCCTTCCACATCACCTATCGTCCAGGCAAGAGGAATGTTAAAGCTGATGCCCTTTCTCGCATATTTTCATCTGACTCCTCTCCAGACCTCTCTTCTGAGACAATCTTGAAGCCAACCAATTTCTTCCTTCTGCAGGAATCTCTGATTGACCGTCTAAAGAAGGCATCACTATTAGTTCCTGGCAACATCGTGGATCGATATGTCTTGTCTCGCAGGGCTGGTCTCTTGTTTTTTGGGTCAAAAATTTTTGTGCCAAGTGATCTTCGACTTGATGTCCTTAAAACCGTCCATGACTCTAAGCTTGCTGGTCATCCGGGCATAAAAAAGACTATTATTTTAGCCAAAAGGTCCTTCTGGTGGACAACTCTAGCTAAAGACTGTGCAGCATTTGTGTCCTCATGTGAGACATGCGCTAGATTCAAGAATCCACGCTCTAAGCCAGCAGGGTTGCTCCAACCTCTCCCTATTCCATCGCGTCCATGGGGATCTGTCTCAGTGGACTTCATTTCAGAGTTACCGCCTTCTCATGGACAAACTACGATCTTTGTTTGTGTCGACAGGCTAACCAAGATGGCACACTTCTCGTCTTTATCCAAATTACCTTCAGCTGCAGTCACCGCTGAAACCTTTATCAAAGAGGTGGTTCGTTTACACGGAGTTCCAGATGAAATTGTGTCCGATCGTGGTGTCCAATTTACTTCCCAATTTTGGAAAGCGTTGTGTAAGGCTTTACAGATTAAAGTATCATTGTCCTCTGCCTTCCATCCACAGTCCAATGGACAGACAGAGAGGACTAATCAGACCTTGGAGCAGTATTTAAGGTGCTTTTCTTCTTTTGCACAGGATGATTGGGTAACTTTATTACCTCTAGCGGAGTTCGCATATAATAACGCCCACCATTCTACTATACGACAATCACCATTTTTTGCTAATTTCGGCCTTGATCCTGCTATTTTTCCAGTTTTTTTACCCGAGATACCTGTTCCCGCTTTACAGGAGCGTCTTGCCTTTTTGTCATCAAATTTCAAGACTCTACAAGAGACAATGGGCAAAGCACAACAGGATTTTAAGGATTATGCAGACCGCAGACGCTCTCCTGGTCCTCAATTCAAAGTCGGGGATAAGGTTTGGTTATCTTCTGCCAATCTGAGACTAGCCTGCCCAAGTAAGAAGTTGGGTCAGAAGTACCTGGGACCTTTTTCCATTATCAAACAGATTAATTCTGTTACATTTCAACTTGAACTTCCGAACTCTTGGAAGATTCATCCCGTGTTTCATATGGCTCTTCTTAAACCTGTTATTCCTAACATCTTTCATGGTCGTGTGACGTCCCCTCCTCCAACGGTTATAGTTGATGGCCTGGAGGAGTTCGTAGTGGAGAAGATTCTGGATTCAAGATTTCGAGGCAAGCAAGTTCAGTACTTGGTCAAGTGGAAAGGGTATGGGATGGAAGAGAACTTTGGGAACCTGCATCCAATCTTCATACTCCCAGTCTTCTTCAAAGATTTCATCGAGCCCATCCCGAAAAGCCAGGTTCGTGTCGCGTCCTGAGGCCGCGTCTTGGGGGGAGGCACTGTAAGGCCACTCACCGTCTCCAGACGGATGTCTGTTCCTGAAACGTCCTTGCAGGCAAGTTGTCAGTCGCCAGCGGTGACGCGCCCGTGCGTTCGTGCGCGAGCGTTCGCCTTGTCGCGCGTGCGTCTAGTCGCGCGCGCGTCTTGGCGTGCGCGCGTACGTTCGTGCGCGCTGTGCGTCCTTGCGCATGCGAATTGACGCTGGGCCTATAAATTCACTGCTAACATGTGAACAAGTTGCTAGGTTATCTTAGTACATTTCCAAGAGACCCCAGCACTGTTTATTGACTTCCTGATATTGACCCGGCTATCCTTGACTCTGCTTGAACGCTACCTGCATCTGACCTCGGCCTGTTGACTCTGAACCTAAGCTGCCTGCATCTGACCTCGGCCTGCCTGACTTCGAACCTGAGCTGCCTGCATCTGACCTCGGCCCGTCTGACTTCGTCCATCTTGATCCCTACTGCTACTTTATCCGGACTCTCCGGCCTCTTTTCACGGCGCATTCTACCTGTTCCACCTTCAGGTTAGTCTGCTGTCGGTGGAAGCTGCTCGTGAGCCCTCCTCTACAAAAGATCCACTTAACGTCTAAACGTAAGTCTAACACCCATGCATATAGAATATTTAGCATTTTTATTCCATTCAACAGACCTAGATGACTATTTATCTCCTCAGCATTTTATGCTATCCCAACACACAAATTCACATACAAACGCAAATACATTTTCCAAATATTTCATTTGACATTCAAGGTCACAAATTATTCCTTGCATACATTTTTGGGTATTTATTCAGGTTCACAGCTTTGTGTGATTTTGTGAATCTCCTATGCCTCACTGATGAACTGTTTCACATAAATAATTTTATAGAAAGAGCACGTTTGCCGTTTTTCATGTAGAGATTATATAAGGGCAATCCATAGGCTTCCACCTGCTTGCAATTCGCTTTACAAGACAATAGCAGGAATTATTATTATTATTTAGGAGCTTTTGTGGCGGACGCTAGCGATGGAGACATAAAGCGATTCCCAGATGTTGTTTTTGCTGCCAAAAAAAGAAAGCTAAAGAAAGGTGAGGGAGAAATGTTGGTTTGAATTAAATTTTAAATACAAGAAATAAACCTTTAGACAAATGTAGTACATGTGCGGAAACAGATGAACTATTCACTGCAGGATTCGGAGCAAAGGCACAAGGACATAAACAGCTCAGAATGGGTACTGAGCAAGGAAAAAAAAAACAGCTAGCAATCAGAGAGCCGAATCCCGGAAGGAGCTTGGGAAAGTGGTCACAGGTGATTGTCATGTGTGATAATTATTATTACTGTACACCTGCTCCTCCGTACTAATTAACTTTGGATATGCAAATCAGTCGTATTGCATCATGCCCCTGCACTCCTCCCCTACAGATAAGAAGATGTTCAGCTGCTGGATTTAATTAGGATAATGAACGGCAGGCCCACTGTGGCTTAATAGGGGAGGGAGGAGGGGAAGCTGCGGCTGACCTTTTCTCCCAAAACGTTGACATTTTCTCTATCTTCATAACACTCCGAGTCACCTCCGTGGCTGGGACATTGATAGGAGCAGATTGATGAGGTGCCATTAGAGGAGAAACACCATGGGTCCAGTGTTTGACGGAAAATACAGCAGGTGTTCTGACAAGGACACAAACCATCACTGCTATTTGCCAAACAATTCTCTAGACTGAGGAAAGTTAAGCACCACACTAGCATTTCTTTGGAACGCACACACACTGCAATGCCTTTCCCATTCAGACCCAGCAGAGAGGTTATGTGACCGTTGCTTCTGCAAGTCATGGAACCTCTTATTAGGACAGAGAGGGCAATTGTCCTGGGCCAGCAGCCTCATTGGGTAGGTTCTTAGGCGACTAACAGGCACTGTTTAAATTAGAACTGGTAAAAGTACACATTTTGTATACGGATTCAGAATGTTCAGGACCTGGGGTTTTACGGATCTTTCTGTAATTTGGGTCTTCATACCGTAAGTCTTCTAAAAAAAACATTTAAACATTAAATAAACCCCAACAGGCTGGCTTTCCTTCCAATAAGGATTAATTGTATCTTAGTTTAAGTACTGTTTATTATTATTATTATTATTATTATTAGAGAAAATAATAGTTAATTATTATTAAAATAATAATTATTATTCCAGAGAAAAAGGAAATAATTTTTAAAAAATTTGGATTACTTGGATAAAATGAAGTCTATGGGAGATAGCTTTCCTTTAATTCTGAAGCTTTCTGGATAACGGGTTTCCAAATAATGGATCCCATACCTGTACTTGCATTATTTATTGACTGATTTAAATTAAAGGTGACAGAAAGTTACAATTACTGGGGGTTTAAATGTTATGCCAGTGCTCCTGTTAATATGGAAGTGGCAACAGCCTGGGGTATTTCTGTAGACGTTGATCCATGCCAATGTCTTCTTTTTCTGTCTTCTTTCTTCCAGGCCAGGGCATGCACATGTGCAGTACAGTGAAAAAGTCATTTTTTTCTTAAAGTTCGGCTTTTTACTCTGCTATGCATGCACACCCGCGTGACGAAAGGATAAGCAATAACAGAATCGCTCCATGTGCTCCTCCAGAAATACCCCGGCCTGGAGCAGATTTCTGCTAACAGGAATAAAGGCCTAGGTTATCATGTAAGTGTTTACAATGACAGGTGATTAACCATTTCCTTCTCTTTTAAGTAGTATAAATCTCATTTAGGGCAGAGAGACACGTGAAGATTCGGGGAGATTTAGTCGCCCGGCGACAAATCGCCTCTTCTTTGGGCAACTAATCTCCCCGAACTGCCTTCCCGCTTGCTAGAATCGAAATCGCTGGCGGGATGGCACTCGGTTTTCCGAAGTCGCCCGAAGTTTCCTCGTGAGGCAACGAAGTCCTCCGGGAAGGCAGTTCGGGGAGATTAGTCGCCCGAACAAAAGGCAATTTGTCGCCGGGCGACTAATCTCCCCAAATCTCCACGTGAATCTCTGCCCTTAAGGTATATAGGACCTATTAATGGATTACAACACCTGCATCCTAGGGGGATAGCTAGGAATACAATGTGAGTACTCCAGAACTCCAGCTAATAAAGCAGTGGAAGCTTTTCTTCCAGTGAGCACAGTCCACCTGTGATGCAATAAGACAAGAAGGGAATAACTGGAGAGCCATGAAAAGTCACTGGTTAAGTGATTATTGGGAGATGAAGTATCATTTCCATAGATTCTTCCTTAGGTACATAGTCTATTTGATGCACAAAAATATCCCTTAGGAATTCAGAAAAGTTACTAGGGGCTAAATTGGGAAGGATCAATAATTTTTACCAAGAATGAATGATTGGTTTGATAAAATATTTTACTTTCCATACTGAAAATAACTAAGTATATTAGCAATTTTAGCTATCTGTGTCAACTGTCAGAATTTGGGTTGGGACAGAGTAAATAGGGTAGGGGGGGGCAGCAGGGTTGGCGGCAAATATGGCTACCCATTAGCATCCTGGGCAACTGGTCAGGCCAATTAATTTTAGGCCAATCTAAGCATCACTACTAGGTAGTGACTACACTTGCAGTTAGCTTTAAAGAAATGTTTGAGACGTTTATTTAAATTAGTATCAATTTAACAGAAATTGGAAATATAACACCATTTGATTAAGCTAGATGCACATTAATTGCCTATATTAGATAACAAAAAGACGATGGATGTAAAACAGATAACCGTAATTCTTGTTTAAGTAATATTGCAATTAAAGTAAGGTTTGGTCCTCTGACCTTGGAGAAATTGGGAGGCAATGTCAGAAAATTATAAGAGGGTCTCATCCTATTCTGTCATTTTAAAAATCAGTTTCATCTGGGGATAATAGATATACTGTAGATATATTGCATTACTTTGAGCAAGCTTACTTTCCCTGCAATTTCTTTGCATTTACATATAAAAGATGTCTCAGAACTGAAGTAATTGGGGCTCATTTGTTATTATATCCCCAGATGCGTTTTCAATGATTACTCAGCAAGTCCAGTTGTTTTAGAATCACTTATACAGGTATAGGATCTGTTATCCGGGAAACCCATTATCCAGAAAGTTCCGAATTACGGAAGGGCCATCTCCCATAGACTCCATTTTATACAAATATTCCAGATTTGTAAAAATGATTTCTCAATAGCTTGTACTTGATCCCAACTAAGATATAAGTAAACCTTATTGGAAGCAAAACCAGCCTATTGGGTTTATTTAATGTTTACATGATTTTCTAGTAGACTTAAGGTTTGACAATCGAAATTACAGAAAGATCCATTATCCAGAAAACCCCAGGTCCCGACCATTCTGGATAACAGGTCCCATACCTGTACTAGGCATTTTAGGTTTTCCTGCATTTTACATATACCTCTGGTCCTGATGATTATAAAGGGTGTGATCATTCTCTACAAAGGATTCATAAAAACATATAAATTAAGGTTACTTGTTCCTTTCTTTCATCCTTTGCAAGAATGTGCAGTTAAACGTAACTATACTTTATCATGATACCCATGCAGGCATTTTGTTTCAGTCATATTTGTACTGTCTGCTGTCAGTTTACCTAATCTCATCGTTCCAGTTCCTAAATGCATGAATACAATTTAGTTCATCAAGAAAGAAACTTCTGCCTTCCAATCTCACCAATCATTAATTTTGCTTGTCTAATATATTCCTGCCATATGTGCTCATTTATTTTCACAGTCTGGTTTCCTAAATACTTATTGAAGTAAACAACCCACATTTTTGCTGTAGAGCTACAAGATATATTCAGTATAATGACTACAAATATGAATGATAAATTACAGATTGGTGTTTGTGTGAGTAGCAGAACACCTGAAGTGTTAGATGTTACTGGAGAACAGTGCGAGTAAAAATGAACAGAGTAGTGTAGTTTCAGAGAGTAAATATATTTACAGTGCATTGAATTACTTTCAAATCAAGGTTTTCATAAATATGTAATATTGTTATTAGTTAAGGAGACCCCTAATGAAATTTGGAGCTCTTTTGGGTGGAAATGTCTGGCAATCACTGCCATAAGGGTTTCAGATTGAGCTAAAGATTAAAGGAGAAGAAAAGGCTAAAATTAAAGGGATACTGTCATGGGAAAAAAAAAATTTCCAGCAGAATTCTGCACTGAAACCCATTTCTCAAAAGAGCAAACAGATGTTTTTATATTTAATTTTGAAATCTGACATGGGGCTAGACATATTGTCAATTTCCCAGCTGCCCCAAGTCATGTGACTTGTGCTCTGATAAACTTTAATCACTCTTTACTGCTGTACTGCAAGTTGGAGTGATATCGCCCCTCCCTTTTTCCCCCCCAGTAGCCAAACAAAAGAACAATGGGAAGGTAACCAGATAACAGCTCCTAACACAAGATAACAGCTGCCTGGTAGATCTAAGAACAACACTCAATAGTAAAAACCCATGTCCCACCGAGACACATTCAGTTACATTGAGAAGGAAAAACAGCAGCCTGCCAGAAAGCATTTCTCTCCTAAAGTGCAGGCACAAGTCACATGACTGGGAGCAGCTGGGAAATTGACAAAATTTCGAGCCCCATGTCAGATTTCAAAATTGAATATTAAAAAATCAGTTTGCTCTTTTGAGAAATGGATTCAGTGCAGAATGCTGCTGGGGTAGCACTATTAACTGATGTGTTTTGAAAAAACATGTTTTCCAATGACAGGATCCCTTTAAGTAAGCCTTATCAGAAAGGTCAATATAAATACACCAGTAAACCCTCAAAGTAATGCTGCTCTGAGTCCTCTGTCAAAAGAAACACTGCATTTCTTTTCTTCTATTGTGCTTCTGTATCAGACTTCCTGATTTTATCCTAAACCACCAGGACTAGGGCTTGAGCATGCTCAGTTTGCTCCTCTCCTCCTACAAATGGCTAGTAGGTATAATCCTGACTGGAGTATATTCTTGTGTCTGCATTTGAGCATAGGATGCCTACTTTGTACTGTAGATCTAGGAGACAAGTGGGAGAGGTTATGGATTCTGATGAATCTGAAAAAAGTGCTGGGATTCAGTGGAACCCCAAATGTATGCCTAATGGCAAGCCACCTGGACCGTCGTTATTCCCCCAAACATAGATTTGAAGACAGCTACAAATAGCACCTATACATTTCTACAAAATACTACATGCACATCTTGGTGACCAACATTTGCTCCAATTTCAAGCAAGTAATTTCCTTTACCTAGTCACATGCTTCTGCCATGTAAAAACATTTATGTGGGTGGTCCAGGGACATTTACATGCATGGACTATGTAACCCTTTTACCTGATGCTGATTCACATTCTAAGATCCCTTGCACTGAATATGTACACGAAGAACAGATTATAGTGAACAGTTATGGGACCTGTTTTCCAGAATGCTTGGGATGTGTGTATTTCTGAATAACGGATCTTTCTGTAATTTAGATATCCATAGCTTTTGGCCAAATTTTGCCATTTCACGAATTTTCAGATGAAAAGGGTCAGATTTGGCCATCACTATCTATTAAGCATAATTCAGTGGGAAAATATAAAGAGAACCTTATATAATGCTGATGCCTAAATGATTTGACTGGATGCCAAGAGGGTCCTGTATGGCTGCTGTTCATTGCATCCATCTCAGTATCACTGCCCTCTGGTTAATACTACAAGGAAAGAGGTACAGGCATGGGACCTGTTATCCAGAATGCTCGGGACCTGGGGTTTTCCAGATAACGGATCTTTCCGTAATTTGGGTCTTCATGCCTTAAGTCAACTAGCAATTCATTTAAACATTAAATAAACTGAATAGGCTGGTTTTGCTTCCAATAAGGATTAACCCTTTGCCTGCCAAGCACGTACGGCGTACGTGCTGGCAGGCAAATGCTCAGGCTGCCAAGAACGTACATTGTACGTTCTTTGGCAGCTGAGCGCTCTCTCTGCTTCGGCGGCTTTTGCCGCCTCCGCAGAGAGTGGGGAGAGAAGACAGCCCCCTAGGCAACGAGGCTGGGGGGCTGTCAAGTCGGATCTGCGACTCGATTGTCGCAGATCCGACTTCAAAGTAGCAGACGCATCGCATGGAGCGTCTGCTACTACACTCACCTTCTTCCTGCCTGCAGAGCCGCCCACGCACTTCCTGCTGCGCAGCAACTCTGCAGACACGCTGCCAGGACTCCTCCAAAGAAGACAGCGATTCTCCTGCTCCAAAAACGGTAAGTGCACGTTTTTTTTACACACTTACCTGCACCTACACATACTTACAGTACATTTATGCATTTTAGTAAAGATTGGAATTTTTTTAAATTTTTTTTTTTAATTTTAGCACACTTGGTCCCTTTTGTACAGTTATTTACACTTATTTACACTTATTTACATGTATTTGCACACTCAGATAACTTTTATTAGTGCACAAATATGTATACACAAACAGGTGTTTTTTTTTTTTTTTACGAATTCATTATACTGTTATCTTTTGTTTTTTTTGCCTAAAAACGTGTTATTTTGGCAGCGTGACTATTGGATAATCGATTTCGGCCACTAATTACGCTGTCAGAACAATTATTTTGTTATTTCATTGATTTACGCTATTTTTGTGGTTTTATTGCAATTTTATCCCTGCATTATTGTTCCCTATGTATCTTTAGTATCGTTTTGCTGTTTGGTGCTTTGGTATAGAAAGATAGATTTTACTTAGTTTGATCCGCCAAAATATGTGCTTTCCAAAAATATATGGGTTTCTGGGGGTCTTTTTACAGTTTGGGGGTCTTACGGCACATAACGTACAGTTAGGGTTCTCTTTTCTGCAGCTTAGTTGGCTAGCGTGAAAATTCATAGTTACGTTTTTCATTTGGGGTCCATACACAACACATACTTTGGTAAATCTATACATATTGGGCATCAAACTATTTATTAGACCTCTGACGTCCATATTTAGAGAGATTTTTCTTTGTACGTAAAACATTGTGTCCGATAAATGCGGCAAACTGCAACATTTTTAGGCGATTTTCAGAAATGTTGTAAAAACCTATATGTTTAGAAAAGCTTTGCAGTTTGGTAGTTTCGTGTAGAAAGACGTCGTTATCTTTGTTGGAATCGGCAGAATGTGTACTTTCCAAAAATGTATGGTTTTGGGGGGTCATTGCTGTTAGGAGGGTCTTGAGGCAAATAATATGAAGTCAAGGGTCTATGTTCACAGAAGGCAAATCGGCAGCGGAGAAAACTCATATTCACTATTTTTATTTGGGGTCCGCACATGCCAGCTGCCTTGGTATATCTATGCATATTGGGCATCAAACTGTTCAGTAGACCCTTGGCATCAATATTTATGGTGTTTTACAATTGTATGTAAGAAATTGGGTGAGATAAATGCGGCCAATTGCAATATTTTTAGGCGATTTTCAGAAATGTAAAAACAGTTGCTTTTATCGCCAAATTTAGGAAAGGCTTGCGACTTGGTACTTTGGAGTACAAAGACATGCATACCCAATTTGGATTCGCAGGAATGTGTACTTTCCAAAAATATATGGTTTTATGGGGTGAACGCACTTTTTTCTACCTTTGCCCCCCCCAAAACAATGTAAATGTGTTGATTTTGCAGTACCTGAAATGACAGACCATATGGGGGTCTTTGTTTTGGGGCCCCTATACGCCACGTGCTTGGGTACACCTATACATATTGGGCATCAAACTGTTCAGAGGACCCCAGGCTTTCATATTTGGGGTGATTTGTCTTGATACCTAAAAGTATGTGGGTAATACAATGCTGCAGGGTCGAAATTTTGAAGTCATTTTTGGAAATGTCCCCAAAATCACCAAATTTAGGAATGGTTTGCGGCTTGGTACTTTGGAGTACAAAGACATGCATACCCAATTTAGATCCGTGGGAATGTGTACTTTCCGAAAATATATGGTTTTCTGGGGTGAACTTACTTTTTTCTACATTTGCCCCCCTCAAAACAATGTAAATGTGTTGATTTTGCAGTACCTGAAATGACAGACCATATGGGGGTCTTCGTTTTGGGGCCCCTATACGCCACGTGCTTGGGTACACCTATACATATTGGGCATCAAACTGTTCAGAGGACCCCAGGCTTTCATATTTGGGGTGATTTGTCTTGATACCTAAAAGTATGTGGGTAATACGATGCTGCAGGGTCGAAATTTTGAAGTCATTTTTGGAAATGTCCCCAAAATCACCAAATTTAGGAATGATTTGCGGCTTGGTACTTTGGAGTACAAAGACATGCATACCCAATTTAGATCCGTAGGAATGTGTACTTTCCGAAAATATATGGTTTTCTGGGGTGAACTTACTTTTTTCTACATTTGCCCCCCTCAAAACAATGTAAATGTGTTGATTTTGCAGTACCTGAAATGACAGACCATATGGGGGTCTTCGTTTTGGGGCCCCTATACGCCACGTGCTTGGGTACACCTATACATATTGGGCATCAAACTGTTCAGAGGACCCCAGGCTTTCATATTTGGGGTGATTTGTCTTGATACCTAAAAGTATGTGGGTAATACGATGCTGCAGGGTCGAAATTTTGAAGTCATTTTTGGAAATGTCCCCAAAATCACCAAATTTAGGAATGGTTTGCGGCTTGGTACTTTGTAGTAGAAAGACATGCATACCCAATTTAGATTCGTGGGAATGTGTACTTTCCGAAAATATATGGTTTTCTGGGGTGAACTTACTTTTTGCTACCTTTGCCCCCCCCAAAACGATGTAAATGTGTTGATTTTGCAGTACCTGAAATGACAGAACATACAAGGGGGGGTCTTCCTTTTAGGGCCCCTATATGCCACGTGCTTGGGTACACCTATACATATTGGGCATCAAACTGTTCAGAGGACCCTAGGCTTTCATATTTGGGATGATTTCTCTTGATACCTAAAAGTATGTGGGTAATACGATGCTGCAGAGTAGATATTTTGAGGTGATTTTTGGAAATGTCACCTAAATCACCAAATTTAGGAATGATTTGCGGCTTGGTACTTTGGCGTAGAAAGACATGCATACCCAATTTGGATTCGTTGGAATGTGTACTTTCCGAAAATATATGGTTTTCTGGGGTGAACTTACTGTTTTCTACTTTTGCCCCCCCCAAATCGATGTAAATGTGTTGATTTTGCAGTACCTGAAATGACAGACTATATGGGGGTCTTCATTTTAGGGCCCCTATATGCCACATGCTTGGGTACACCTATACATATTGGGCATCAAACTGTTCAGAGGACCCTAGGCTTTCATATTTGGGGTGATTTGTCTTGATACCTAAAAGTATGTGTGTAATACGATGCTGCAGGGTAGATATTTTGAGGTGATTTTTGGAAATGTCACCTAAATCACCAAATTTAGGAATGATTTGCGGCTTGGTACTTTGGCGTAGAAAGACATGCATACCCAATTTGGATTCGTTGGAATGTGTACTTTCCGAAAATATATGGTTTTCTGGGGTGAACTTACTGTTTTCTACTTTTGCCCCCCCCAAATCGATGTAAATGTGTTGATTTTGCAGTACCTGAAATGACAGACTATATGGGGGTCTTCCTTTTGGGGCCCCTGTATGCCACGTGCTTGGGTACACCTATACATATCGGGCATCAAACTGTTCAGAGGACCCTAGGCTTTCATATTTGGGGTAATTTGTCTTGATACCTAAAAGTATGTGGGTAATACGATGCTGCAGGGTAGATATTTTGAGGTGATTTTTGGAAATGTCACCTAAAGCACCAAATTTAGGAATGGTTTGCGGCTTGGTACTTTGGCGTAGAAAGACATGCATACCCAATTTGGATTCGTTGGAATGTGTACTTTCCGAAAATATATGGTTTTCTGGGGTGAACTTACTGTTTTCTACTTTTGCCCCCCCCCAAATCGATGTAAATGTGTTGATTTTGCAGTACCTGAAATGACAGACTATATGGGGGTCTTCATTTTAGGGCCCCTATATGCCACATGCTTGGGTACACCTATACATATTGGGCATCAAACTGTTCAGAGGACCCTAGGCTTTCATATTTGGGGTGATTTGTCTTGATACCTAAAAGTATGTGTGTAATACGATGCTGCAGGGTAGATATTTTGAGGTGATTTTTGGAAATGTCACCTAAATCACCAAATTTAGGAATGATTTGCGGCTTGGTACTTTGGCGTAGAAAGACATGCATACCCAATTTGGATTCGTTGGAATGTGTACTTTCCGAAAATATATGGTTTTCTGGGGTGAACTTACTGTTTTCTACTTTTGCCCCCCCCAAATCGATGTAAATGTGTTGATTTTGCAGTACCTGAAATGACAGACTATATGGGGGTCTTCCTTTTGGGGCCCCTGTATGCCACGTGCTTGGGTACACCTATACATATCGGGCATCAAACTGTTCAGAGGACCCTAGGCTTTCATATTTGGGGTGATTTGTCTTGATACCTAAAAGTATGTGGGTAATACGATGCTGCAGGGTAGATATTTTGAGGTGATTTTTGGAAATGTCACCTAAAGCACCAAATTTAGGAATGGTTTGCGGCTTGGTACTTTGGCGTAGAAAGACATGCATACCCAATTTGGATTCGTTGGAATGTGTACTTTCCGAAAATATATGGTTTCTGGGGTGAACTTACTGTTTTCTACTTTTGCCCCCCCCCTAACGATGTAGATGTGTTGATTTTGCAGTACCTGAAATGACAGACTATATGGGGGTCTTCCTTTTGGGGCCCCTGTATGCCACGTGCTTGGGTACACCTATACATATTGGGCATCAAACTGTTCAGAGGACCCTAGGCTTTCATATTTGGGGTGATTTCTCTTGATACCTAAAAGTATGTGGGTAATACGATGCTGCAGGGTAGATATTTTGAGGTGATTTTTGGAAATGTCACCAAAATCACCAAATTTAGGAATGATTTGCGGCTTGGTACTTTGGCGTAGAAAGACATGCATACCCAATTTGAATTCGTGGGAATGTGTACTTTCCGAAAATATATGGTTTTCTGGGGTGAACTTACTGTTTTCTACTTTTGCCCCCCCAAAACAATGTAAATGTGTTGATTTTGCAGTACCTGAAATGTCAGACTATATGGGGGTCTTCCTTTTAGGGCCCCTATATGCCACATGCTTGGGTACACCTATACATATTGGGCATCAAACTGTTCAGAGGACCCTAGGCTTTCATATTTGGGGTGATTTGTCTTGATACCTAAAAGTATGTGGGTAATACGATGCTGCAGAGTAGATATTTTGAGGTGATTTTTGGAAATGTCACCTAAATCACCAAATTTAGGAATGATTTGCGGCTTGGTACTTTGGAGTACAAAGACATGCATACCCAATTTAGATTCAGGGGAATGTGTACTTTCCGAAAATATATGGTTTTCTGGGGTGAACGTACTGTTTTCTACCTTTGCCACCCCCCAAAACGATGTAAATGTGTTGATTTTGCAGTATCTGAAATTACAGAACAAACGGGGGGTCTTCCTTTTGGGGCCTCCTATGCCACGTGCTTGGGTACACCTATACATATTGGGCATCAAACTGTTCAGTGGACCCAGGATTTTATATTTGGGGTGTTTTACATTGATACCTAATGATGTGTGGGAGATATGTTGCTGTAGAGTGGAAGCTTTGAGGTCATTTTTCAAAAAATTCACCAATTTCTATAAAACACTATAACTTTAGGAAACAATTGCAACTTGGTGGTTTGGAGTACAAAGATATTTCTACCCATTTTTGATTCACCAGAATCTGTTCTTTCTAGTAATGGGTAGTTTTCTTGGGTAAACCTACTGTTAGTGGAATGTTTGGCCTTGAAATCAAAAGTATGCCGTTTGGGGAGTGTTGCTTTGGAAATTTGGTTGTGTACTGCTTGTAGATTTTGAGCTATACAAGTGAGAAATCTCCATAAAACTATATATATTTGGTATTGTCGCGTTCAGGAGACATAGACCTTTCTAAATCAGCTGTGTTCTCGTACGTAAAATGAATGAAGTTTCTGATATATGTGATTGTTCTTCGTGCAACATGATTTTTTTCATTTTATTTGACACTTAGAATCCAATATTTTTTTAGAGAAGTAGAATTACACCAAAATTCTTGCATATTGTGAAAGTTCAGGTTGTCCTGAAAAAAACAATATATTGTTTTCCTGGGTTAACTAAAAGACCACCCCAGGAAAGGCCCTTAAAGTGAAAGAGTGCAAAATATCTAAAAACTGCTTGGCAGTAGATGTTCGCATCTAGGACAAAACGGCTGGCAGGGAAAGGGTTAATTATATCTTAGTTGGGATCAAGTACAAGTTACTGTTTTATTATTACAGAGAAAAAGAAAATAATTTTTAAAAGTTTGGATTATTTGGATAAAATGGAGTCTATGGGAAACAGCCATTCCATAATTTGGAGCTTTCTGGATATCAGGTTTCCGGATAAGGGATCCTATACCTGTACTTGCTTATCCCTAAGGTAAAGTTGAGCTCCCTATGAGAATTCACAGCTACGTGTAAATGTAATAGAATAAAAATTTGCAAAGGATGAGAATTGGTAATATGCAATATAATATTAGTCCTTATTACATAGTTTAAAAAAAGCTAATTGTCCCCCACAAAAGACAGTTTTACATTGGAGAACCTGCAGCTTGCACCTAACAGCTAAAAATGTTGCATCGTTATGAGCTAAACATTATTATGTTGGAACATAGTGGATTTTGTTGTTGTACCTTCTACATTTTCTCCATTAGTAAATGAGAAATCTTTTTTTCCCACTGACAGAAATATAGTAAATACCTTTGCTGGTTCACAAATGTATGGGATCTGTTATGAGGAAACCCGTTAGCCAGAAATTGGTTATACAGAAAGCTCTAAATTACAGGAAGTCCACCTCTCACAGACTCCAGTTTAATCAAATAATTCACATTTTTTAAAACTGATTTTCTTTTTCTCTTTAATAATAAAACAGTACCTTGCACTTGATCCCAAATAAGATACTATGAATCCTTATTGGAATGCAAGAACATAAAGTTCTGCCTGGAAACGTATCCGTGCCTTAACAAAATCATATAAAGCAGCAGCATCCTATAGAATTCAATGGGCAGTGTGAGAAATTGCAGCGTTTGAGTTGTAGATCCGGAAGGCCAAAAACAGTGATTTGACTAAAGAGCTATAAGGCAGCAATAAAAATTATGGATCACAGAAATAAGCAATTAGTGTTATCTTCAATTGCTTTATTGGCAGTATTCACTCGTTAGAAGGGAAGCAGCATTAAAACAGATTGCAACATATAACAGCATATGGGATTTTACATTATATTGCTATCCCTTGCCAAGATGCCATAATTTCATTACAATGCATGAAGGGAGCTAGCACATTCTAGTGCTGTGATCTGGTGACCCTTCATTGATTATATGCAATTTTGCATTTTTGGTATAAAAAAAAATGTCACACTGTTCATAAAAGTTCTTGGTGTTATAAATTAGCTGTCACATTTTACTATATTTTTGGAAAACTAAAGTAAACAACAGCTGTACACAATGATACTGTTCACATAAAGGTTGAATTTGAGCTAAATATCACCCAAATGTGAATATAATTATTAAATGCATCAAAGGGGAACTAAATGCCTAGGCCCAAGCTAAATTACTTCTATGCATGTGACAGTTATGCTGCTAAAACTCCAGCTCAGCCCCCTCCTTCAAACCAGGATATAGGATATGTGCCAAGTGTTGCCTGGAGGGTCAGGGTACCATACATGCCAACATCTGAGTCCCCCAAAACAGGACAACTGACATGCTGCCAGTTCCCTCAATCCAAACTAAGTTATGCCATGACACAGCTAAGATCCATCTGAGACCAACCAGTTTCTGGTAAGCTCTTGCTCTGCTGAGGTCCATGATTTGAGTGTCCTGCTGTAAATTAAAATATGGAGGGCAGAATTACTTATCCGCAGGGACATCACCAATTTAATAACAGGCATAAAGGCCAATTCCCTAGAGAAAAAGGTCGTCGCTGGCGCCCTATCGCCAGGAAAATTTTATAATAAATTTTATAATTTTATATATATAATGATAATGATAAGATGAAGCTACATCCTCCTCAATCTTATGTCAGTGATATCATATCCGGAACGTCATAAAAACTCTTAAAAACACTAGCATTTTCATATTTTTAGGATTGCCTTCAAAAGTCCTAACTGTTAAAGATTTTTGTGCTAACATTTTTTTCCCCAACCATTTGAGGGGCATGTTACATTTGTTTTAGGGTGCTCATGCCTAGGACATTAGAGGATCTCTTTTGTCTTTATTTTGCTACCGTGGACATTTGTAATAATAAGTGGCCACTTCAAGCATTTTCACCAACATCTCTAATAAAGACATACACTGTATAAGAGCTATATGTACCTGCCCTATTAAAATTGACCTAAGTGTAAGTGTACTAACAAATTTTCACTAGGCATAAATGAACACTAGCAAAAGTTCGATATGAAATGCTCACGCTGACAAATTAATGTTAGCAAAATTCGGCTACAGAGACACAACTTCACATTTTAGTGAATTATCATAGTGGCAACAAATTTACGCCTGGCGAAGTGTGGCAGAGCCTTCGCTGTCGAAAATAATTCTTTATAGAAAATCCAAAAATGCAGCTCACCCCCATGTTGCAATTAAAAGCAGTTGGGTGTATAGCTGTGTGGCTTATATCATATATTGAACAAAACTAATTAACCCAGCACACCTACTACATAGCTTTTAGGAAAAAATCAGATTGAAAGGAAAACGTCTATTTTTGGAAAAAAGAGACACTTTTAGTTACATGGTTTGTACAAAGTATGCATAAGCTGATGTGCCCCGCCAAGGCAGTGTCCATGCATCAGTCCTGACTGTGAAAAAAATATTTTCTTTGGGAGAAGAAAGACCATACCTGCTTATCTCTTTATTTGGCAAGACCTCTTCCAAAGAAACCATTCTGCTTTGTGAGCTTTTGTGAACATCTTCTTGAATTACTCCTCCCAAAGAAAATAATTTTTTCACATAGTCAGGACTGATGCATGGACACTACCTTGGCGGGGCGCATCAGCTTATGCATACTTTGTACAAACCATGTAACTAAAAGTGTCTCTTTTTTCCGAAAATACTTCTTTAGTGAATTTGCCCCATGGGGTGCACATTTTACCCTTCACTCTAGGATAGAACACAGTGCATAGGCTTAGCCACAGAAAAGCAAGAGATAGTGGATCATGTCCCTAAAAGCTGTGTTGAGGAGCTGTATTTAATTTGGTATAAAGCTGACTGTTTGTGCTGCAAACCAATGCCATAAAAGTAATTTATAAATGCAAACATAGATGAAATCTAATTGGATTAAAAACATGCTACAAGGGAGAATTCTGTGAGTTGTTTTTGTTGTTCCTCAGCCACTTAATCATCAAATGACATTAATTTAAAGCAATAGTTCTGTATCCCTACATTTAAACAACACATCACATTTGATCCATAGCTATATAAGGATAGGCATGAATTGGATTGTTGGAACATACTGAGAAAAGCTCATTCTAATCCTGAATCGACTGCAAATATTAACACTGAAGCCAGAAACCAGGGGAGCAAATATGTAATCTTTAATATATGCAAAAATCATAATCCTAAATTTGCACTAGATAAATAACCCCAAATCATAATTATTTTACATGTTATCCCTATGATTCCATTAATACACTACCCATGTTTCTTCACTAAATTGTTTTTCTTCTGCACTGAGCCAGTGTCCTATAAGGTCAGTTGAGCAAGCTGGGCTGAACAAATCATCCGTCATAGATGTAGCTACAGCAATGAGCAGTACATAAAGAACAGAGATAGGTTTATTTCTGTAAATTGTGCTATTTTGGTTCCAGTCACTTAATAACCCTGTTAGGCAGGGGGTCCCATAAGGAGGTTCTAGAGCAGGTTTTCCTCTAAAGCTTTCTGTAGATATACAATATACAGACACCAGGGAACCTGAGGCTTGGCACCTCAGTGAGGTACCTGAAAGAGTCAAAAGTCAGGGTAGACAGTGATAGGTTAGATTTGTAGAGCTCGCTATAGGTGGTGAGAGATAGTGGTAGGCTAGTTAGTTAAAGGAGTACTAAAGCCTAACTAAAGAAGTAGGCTAGAAATGTTGTACATTATGTGTTGGGCTTCTGTACAAGCCCAAGGCAACCACAATGCTTTAGCAGTAAAGATCTGTGTCTCCAAAGATGCCTCAGTAGCTCCCCGTCTTCTTTTCTGCTGATTCACTGCACATGCTCTGTGCTGCTATCACTTACAGAGCTTAGGGACCCACTCACAATATACAGTACACAGAATAGAATGTCACAATATAAGGCTGATTAGCAATTAAAAGAGATAATTACTACATGGTAGCTCAGAAACCAGGGCAACTAGCATCACCATTTAATAATCAGCCCTGTAGCATCAGTTTATATTTCAGGCCAATTGCTTGATAATTTTTGACGACCCCTAAGCTTAGCTTCTCAACAGCTGTTAAGAGCCCATTGAGCATGAGGGTGTTGCAGACACTTTCCAAGATGGTGACCCCCTGTGATAAGTTTAAAATCCTGGATCATTGTTGCTATTGATAAGCTGAAACTTGCACACTGTTGCAATAAGTTCAGTATATAAAATATGGCATTTTTAGGCATATTCATTATTAGGGTTTGGTTATCTTTTAAGTAGTTGAGACTCCAATAAGGAGAAAGAAATGGACCAGTGCCATGGTGGTACCTCACTAGAGAGAGACCCAATGAAAGAGGGAACTGTGTTAAGTAGGGTCTATTACCTCAATGCAAGGCTGACTCCTGTGCCTGTAGAGTGCAGAGCCCTTGGCCTGAAGAGCAGAAACACAACAGTAGGCATCAGGGGGGAAAGAGTGGCCTGGGAGCCCTTGTTCTGAGCAAGTTGGATAAAGCAAGTCACCTGTTATACTGTAGATGCTGCTACATCAAAAAGCAGTGTGTAATGAGTAGAGCCAACTATAAATGGTGAGAGGCTAATTAGTTGAGTAGTTGAGACTCTATTGAGGAGTAAGGAAGGTGCCAGTGCCCTGGCGGTATATCGCTAGACAGGGACCCAGTGAAGAACTGGATTAAGTAGGGTCATCAATACATGGCTGACCCTTTTGTCTGGAGTCTGTAAAATACAGGCCTGAAGAGCAGAAACAAAAGGGTAGGCATCAGTGCCCAGTGACCTGTGAACCTTTAATATGTTGTTCTTATTGATAATAACCGTGGGATTAGTGTAATAACTATTATTGAAGAAGCTATACTGATGACTGTGAATAAAGTTCTAAAGATGGCCATACACGATAAGATCTGCTCGTTTGGCAACCTCGCCAAACGAGCTTCTCTTTCCCCAATATGCCCACTCACAGCAGGGCAATATCGGGTTAATGGATTACAATGAAGAGAATGTACTCCGACGAATCATAGGACCGCATCAGCTAGCCAATGTTGTCCTCGATCGTAAGGAAAAATCAAACCTGCCCGATCGATATCAGGCCGATTTTTGCCCAGATATAGATCAGGGAGACCCATCAGAAGCCCCAACACCCATGTATGGCCACCTTAACTGCGTTCATCTGCAAGATCCATTTTATTCTTCTCTGCATTCACAACTACAAGTCCCCTCTGTTAATAGGTTAATTCAGCCAGTGGTTACACTATAAAAGATGTAAAGGGTCCATTATTCCAAGTGAGCAGTGTGCTGCTACAACAATGAGTACAGTATTTGGTTGGCTGGACCCAAATGCCAACAATGGACATTAGCAACTTAGTATACTTACAGCCACATGGAACTCTGAAGAGGAATTTGGCCAATTTATAGAGAAATTTAATAAAAATAATATTTGCAAATATACTTTTTCCTTTGCATGTATTAGTATTTGTTTAAAGGGATACTGTCATCGGAAAACATGTTTTTTTCAAAATGCATCAGTTAATAGTGCTACTCCAGCAGAATTCTGCACTGAAATCCATTTCTCAAAAGAGCAAACATATTTTTTTATATTCAATTTTGAAATCTGGCATGGGGCTAGACATTTTGTCAATTTCCCAGCTGCCCCTGGTCATGTGACTTGTGCCTGCACTTTAGGAGAGAAATGCTTTCTGGCAGTCTGCTGTTTTTCCTTCTCAATGTAACTGAAGTAGTCACGGTGGGACATGGGTTTTTACACTTGAGTGTTGTTCTTAGATCTACCAGGCAGCTGTTATCTTGTGTTAAGGAGCGGTTATCTGGTTGCAGGGGGGTGGAAAGGGAGGGGTGATATCACTCCAACTTGCAGTACAGCAGTAAAGAGTGATTTAAGTTTATCAGAGCACAAGTCACATGACTTGGGGCAGCTGGGAAATTGACAATATGTCTAGCCCCATGTCAGATTTCAAAATTGAATATCAAAAAATCTGTTTGCTCTTTTGAGAAATGGATTTCAGTGAAGAATTCTGCTGGAGCAGCACTTTTAACTTATTTATTTTGAAAAAAAATTTTTCCCATGACAGTATCCCTTAAATAAAAGGTTTGTGAACCTGCTGCCAACTCGCCAGGTGAAAAGTCCAAACAAGGTGAAAATTCATAAAAAATATTTCACTTCTGATTGTAGCAGTTTGAACAAAATGGTTAAAAGGTGGTTTACCTTTAAGTTAACTTTTAGTATGTTATATAATGGCTAATTTTAAGCAGCTGATAAGCAGCTTTTCAAGTGGTCTTCTTTTTTAATTATTTGCCTTCTTCTGACTCTTTCCAGCTTTCAAATGGGGGTCACCGACCCCATATTAAAAACACATGTTTTGTAAGGCTGCATATTTATTGTTATTGTTACTTTGTATTATTCATAGGACCTCTCCTATTCATATTCCAGTCTCGTATTCAAATCAGTGCATGGTAGCTAGGGTAATTTGAATCCTAGCAACCAGATTGCTGAAATTGCTGATTTAAATGCTAAACCACACAAAAAACAAACAAATAAAAAATGAAAACCAATTGCAAATTGTCTCAGAATATCACTCTCTACGTCATACTAAAAGTTAATTTAAAGGTGAACAACCCCTTTAATGAAAAGTTATGTTTGTGAGATTAAAGCATAAATTTACAGTAGAACAAGCAACGTTACAACCTTCGAAGGGGTTAAAGTTTCTTTTCCACTTTCGTTATGATTTTGCAACCTGGAAAGAAAAAAAATGTAACCTTGAATGGCTGCTCTGCTTATGAGATCACAGCTGGTACTTTTCCTATTTGATCTTTAAAACATCTTTAATGTTTACAGTGAATTCCTGGTTTTTAGCATATTGCCCAGAGGTGACAGATCCTTTGGAACAGACCGGTACCTTGGGAAACAGGCTTCAAAGGTACACATGCACTGAAATATAGATACTCTTAACCTGGGGGTTTCTGGATAACGGATCTTATTGTAATTTGGATCTTCATTCTTTAAGTCTACTAGAAAATAATTTAAACATTAAATAAACCACATAGTCTGGTTTTGCTTCTAAATAGGATTCATTATATCATTATAGTACAAACTACTGTTTTATTATTACAGAGAAAAAGGAAATAATTTTTAGAATTTTGCATTAGAATAGAGTCTATGGGAGATGGCTTTTCCGTAATCTTTTTAGAAAATGGGTTTACGGATTACGAATCCCATACCTGTACTAGTAGCATACTATTTTAATTCCAGTCAAATGGGAAATATTGGTTTCTACTAATACCTATGAAGGACAAAGGCATGCCTTCACATTCTTTAGCCTTGTAACAATTATTTTTAGTCCAGCATTATTTTAGTGGGAGCACTTACCGGGCAAAAACTTGGCTCCACCGTGCTATACGTCCACCGCGATCCCACGCAGCAAATTCATATCAGAAACACGAAGCACCAAGGAAGCCAGTATTCATAAGTAAAAAATTTGAAATGTATTTAATAATCGTTAAAAATCACAATGGCATGCCTCTAATGTGGGCTGCCCACTTAACGCGTGTGCCTAATATTGTCTTAAATAATATTCAGTTTCAATAAATGTTTACAAAACTGCTTGTCGAGGGTGAATTAAGAAGTTTTTTTCCCAAAGCCAATAAAAGTTAGGGTCTAATTTAACATACCACCATAACTTAAAAATGTTTTTAGGTATAACAATGTATTTTTGATTCATTTGAAAAAGGAAAATAATTATCCAAACCATAAATATCCACATGCAATTTGCATCTGGGATTAATGATGCGAATAGGTGTTTGTAGGCAGCACTGAGCACTGACACCCATTGAGAATGGATGTGTTCAATTGCTGCAGTCAAACATAATTGCCGCTATTAGCTTTGATAAATGTGTCAATTCGTTAGCACTTTCTTGACTGTCAGGAAAAATTTACCTTGAAAATGTTGTTATATCCCAAACAGGTTGAACTGTTGGGTATCCTTCTGGATTCCCTAAGTGAATCTACTGTATAATAAATGTGACATGGGTAAAGGCCCCCATACATGGGCCAATAAAAGCTGCCGACAGACCGAGTTGGCAGCTTATTGGCCTGTGTATGTGGCCATCCAACGGAGCGTCCCTGATAGATATCTGGCCGGAAGTCAGGCAGATGCCAATCGTGCAGGGTAGAAAATCCCATCATCAATTCGTTGATGTGGTCCTGCAATCTGACTGCCCATATTGCCTCCATTCTGATCCAATCGTTGAAACCTAGAGCCTGATATCGGCCTCCTCAATGTGGGAATATTTGGGAGAGATCCACTCGTTATGGCCACCTTAACTGCTTACCTTATAGAAAAGGTAAAAGGAAACCAATGTAATATGTTGAAGTGAAGATTCGGACATTAGATAGGCAAGAAATCTGGGAGCCCCTAAAAGTTTTGACCCCTTGCCAGGGCTCCCAACCCACAGTCAGAGAATCACGGAACTACATAAAAAAAGATAAGGTTACGTAAACAATATCTGGAATTACTTTTTTGGCAGGCACTATGCTTTACTCATATCTGATAAGTAATAATGTTATGGAATGTTCCATCAGAACTCTACTTTGTGTCATAATCTAGACATAAATAATGCTGTTAGGTGCCATCATTTTTGTCATGTATTTTTATGATTCATATTGACGATCACGCTGCAGTATGTTCTACCTCCATCTCATCGAAGCAATCCGTCGCTACTCTGACCTCCGTTCTTCCAGGTGACAGTTGCCTTTCTGCTGATTTATTAAAAATCTTATTATTTTTTTTTTTTTTTACTGCTTCATTGCTTGTGTGCAGTCTCAAGAGTGTGGTCATATGACAAGTATAATGACAATCTGTCTTTGTGCTAACATTTCTCTACTTTGGTTATTTGTTTGATGAAGTGAGGAGATTCACTTTTGTTGCCCTTCATCAGAGCTTAATGTCTTTACTTTGGGATCAATATACTTTATGAATAATTTTATTTCCTTCTATTTTTATGTTCCTTCTCCCCCTCATTACCATACTGAGAGTTTATTATCTGGTGCTGTCGGGAATCTTTACCCTGTCATATGTTCCAGAGGTACAGTAAATATCACTGGTGCTGTAATTAATATGCACACCCTCTGCAGTAATTAAAGCAAAGACCCCTTCAACCAGCTGAGCTTCATACACAAATTCCACCTTCTCTTCTTAATGAACTTATTGCAATTTGAAACTGCTGCAGAACACTGCTGAAGTGGGAGAAAGGCGTCAGATGAGATGCAATAATACCTGTGATCATGTTAATATAAGAAAAACAAATTTAATTAGATCATATCTAATTAGGTTTATAATACAATTATATTCCCCCTTTCTAATTTCACTAATGTTATTTAACTGCCTATTGAGAGAGATTCAGGACAAGCCTTTCTTTGAGGCTAAAGTGCTGCTTTCCATACTAAAGTAATGCAATAATAATGGCAATATAATCTTGTGTCAGAATGGGATCTGCCTAATGGCTCGACACATTGAAAGGGCCGTTTAAATATCTGTGCTTTGCTTAACACTGATGTTAAAATGTTTGCAGCACAGTTGCAGTACCTTGATGAAAGAGGTATAGTAAAGGCTGGACCTTCAGAACCTGCAGATTAACAACATGGCAACCACTGACTACAGGAAGTAGACCACAATAAGGCCATTTATTTGAAGGCAGATTTAAAAGTTTATACATAATAAAGCAAGCACAGCCCATTGAGACTATCCATAATGAAGTGGCTGATTTATTAACTGTTATTATCTTTCACCGAGCAGTACCTGTGACAACATCTCGTGGGCATGTTCAGGTTTATGAAATTTATAATTTTGTTAAACTAAATGGATATAAAAGTGTTCAATGAGCTGAAATTCTCTCACTTTTGAATTATAGGACAGGTATTGGGAAACCTGTTATCCAGAAAGCTCTGAATTACGGGAAGGCCGTCTCCAATAAACTCCATCATATCCAAATAATCCAAATTTTACAATTGATTTCCTTTTTTTCTCTGTAATAGGAAAATAGTACTTTGTATTTGATCCAAACTAAGTTATAGTTAATCCTTACTGGAAGCAAATGTGTCTATCGTATTTACTTAATGATTTTCTTGTCAGGTATGAAGATCCCTTACCTGGAAAACCCCAAGTCCAGAGCACTCTGGATAACAAGCCTGTATTATATAAGAATATGGGAGCATTCTGTGTCTGTGCATTTCCCCTACTTATAACTAAACTAAGGCAAATGAATCTAAATTCTTGGACAAATCTAAAAAAATTCTGAGGCTCATAAAACCCCTTTGCAGAAAAATAATGCATATTTGAGTGCCAGAGATAGAGGAAGGCAAAGCTCTCTGGAAGAGAATGTCTCCATTAGATAGATACAAGTAGACCATTTGGGTCATATACCATGACCCTTTAAACAAGTGCAGAACCACTAAGGGTAAAACTACACAATGCGTCTTCTTGAGATCTGATGCGCTGAGAGGAAGCACATGCGAGGTAAGTAATAGAAATGTCGGACCTTGTCGCTGCGTGCACCCAACACGACACGACTGTTGGATGCGAACACTGCATGTTGCTTCTTCATCCGACAGTTGTGTCGGATGCATTTCTATTACATACCTTATATTCCCCACATCCGTCTCCTCGCATGCACTTCCTCTCAGAGCGTCAGATCTCAAGAAGACACATTGGGACAAATTCACTAAGCGCCGAAGCGCCGAACGCTAGCGTCAATTCGCTAGCGTTGGGCATTTTCGTTACTTCGCAAATTCACTAACGAACGCTGGCGTAGATTCGCTAGTGTTACTTCGCACCCTTACGCCTGGCGAATTTTCGCTACGGACGTAACTACGCAAATTCACTAATGTGCGCATTGTACTGAACGCTACCTTTTACGCTAGACTTCCTTCGCCACCTCAGACCTGGCGAAGTGCAATAGAGTAGATAGGGATTGCTTCAAAAAAAGTCAAAATTTTTTCTAAGTCCCAAAAAATGCTGGCGTGTTTTCTACATTATGGTTGATAGGCTGAAAAAGATCGAAAAAATTTTTGGGGCTCCCCTCCTTCCCCCCTACATTTCCTGACTCATGGCAACTTAACTATACAGTGGGCACATGTGTAGGGCAATATAAAATTTTTATTTGATGTTTTGAAGGTTTTCTAGGCATTTATAGATACGTATCCCTCCATTGAAATTTGAATTTGGCGCCGTATGCAAATGAACCATCGCTAGCGCAAATTCGCTTCGCGAATCAACGCTAGCGCAACTTCGCAACCCCTGTGCGCAACTTCGGATTTTAGTGAATTTGCGGAGCGCTGGCGAAACTACGCCTGGCGAAGTGCGGCAAAGTGCGGCGAATTTGCCCCATTGTGTAGTTCCAGCCTTAAGGATGCAAATTTATTTCCCTTAGCACTTGTTTAAAGAAGAACAAACCCCTACCCATCCTCAGATTCTCCTTCACCCCTCCACTGCCCCCTCCAAGCTCCCTCCCTGCAAGAGCTATTCTGCTCAGAAGTTTCCCTGGAGCCTAACATACAATAAAATCTGCAGAGTTGCACAGTGGAGTATAAACGCGACATCTTCTGATCCTCTTCTGTCAGTTGCCAATACGTATCTTGTGGACCATGTGCAGTAGAAGCCAATTCAGGACATAGATTGAAGTGAGCAAGTTACTTCAAGATCCGCGTTGTCGCTCTAACAGAAGAAGATCAGAAGACGGGTAAGATGGCCCCTCTGAACTCTGCTGATTTTATTGTAGGTCAGGCTACAGGGAGCAGACAGGCAGACTGCTAAAAAGAATAGAGGCTGTGGGGAAGGAGCTTGGAGGGAGGCAGTGGAGGGGGATAGAGGGAGGTGTAGGGTTTAGTTCTCCTTTAAGAAGTACTTGTAACCTTGGCTTTGCTGGCCAGCAACAGGCACAAGGGGGCTCTATCCTTAATGCCTGCACTCTAACTTGTACAGGGTTTGGATGACTAAACAGGCAATGATGTATTTATGATGGAGAGCGCAGGTGATTGCAAAATGTGGTTAGAAGTACTGATGGGGGTCAGGTGCAAAATGAAAAAAACATGGTGGTATTTTTTTTGTACTTTGTACTTCACCCTGTGTCAGTAAATGACCCCTCAATATTCTTGCAGCTGTAAAAATGATCAAATGTGATGGTTTTTTAATCATGAGTCCCATAACAAATGCAATGGTCACTCACATCCAACTACATATTTACCTATTGTGTGTCTTTCACTGAAGTTCCATGCAGACATCCATTCTCCTTTTGTGAAATCTAGGCCCCCTCTTTCCCTTTTGGCAAAAAAAAACATTTTGCACTAGGAAAGTTTAAAAAAAAATTAGTTTGATTCTATTCTGCTTTTTGCTAATGTCAGTGCTTATATGTTCAGTGGGTCAATTCTGAAGCAGGCTGGAAGAGACAGGCAGCACAAGATTCCACTACAAAGTCATTAGACTACCATAAATCGAACTGGCTAGCAATAACATATGCTGTGCAAATAAACAAGGAGGTGATGGAGCACGTATTGTAATGCAGTAGTAAGCTTGTGCTGCCCTGTCTCTTCCTGGCAAAGCCACTACTTTTTGCCAAAACTATTTTTGAAGATGTTCACAAAAGAGTACTCTCTTTTAAAGAAGTGGCTCACATTTAAGTTAACTTACCACATGTTATAGAATGGCTAATTCTAAGCAACTTTTCAACTGGTCTTCGTTATTTTTTTTTATATAGTTTTTTAATAATTTGCCTTCTTTCCAACTTTAAATAGGGAGTCAATGACCCCATCTAAAAAAACAAATGCTCTGTAAGCTACACATTTATTTTTATTACTCATCTTTCTATCAAGGCCCTGTCCTATTCATATTCCAGTCTCGTATTCAAATCAATGCATTGTTGCTAGGGCAATTTAGACCTTAGCTACCAGATTGCTGAAACTAGAGAGATGCTGAATAAAAATCTAAATAACTAAAAAACCACAAATAATAAAAAAAATGTAAACTTGTCTCAGAATATCACTCTGTGGGGCAGATTTACAAAGCTCGAGTGAAGGATTCGAATTAAAAAAACTTCGAATTTCGAAGTGTTTTTTTGGCTACTTCGACCATCGAATGGGCTACTTCGACCTTCGACTACGACTTCGAATCGAACTAAAAATCGTTCGACCATTCGACCATTCGATAGTCGATGTACTGTCTCTTTAAGAAAAACTTCGACCCCCTACTTCGGCAGCTAAAAGCTACCGAAGTCAATGTTAGCCTATGGGGAAGGTCCCCATAGGCTTGCCTGTGTTTTTTTGATCGAAGGATTTTCCTTCGATCGTTGTATTAAAATCCTTCGAATCGTTCGATTCGAAGGATTTAATCGTTCGATCGAACGAATAATCCTTCGATCTTTCGATCGCAGGATTTGCGCTAAATCGTTCGACTTCGATATTCGAAGTCGAACGATTTTAGTTCCTAGTCGAATATATATTCGACCCATAGTAAATCTGCCCCTGTATATCATACCAAAAGTTAACTCAAAGGTGAACAACCCCTTTATGCAGAGTTTAAAAGATAAACAGTAAATCCAATCAAACCCTATCCCCTTGTTAGTTTTCATTAAATGTTATACTATAGCAACTGATGAAACACAATTATTTTTCGTATAAGGCAAAAGTAATAAATGCATAATTGCTTTCAGTAAAAATAGTGAATCTTGGAATCGTGGTATATTTATAAAATAAAAATGCAGCATGTAAAATAATGAACTGTTGCATCCCTCGCATTGGATCAACCTGAATATTTTGAAATCTGTATACAGGTATGCAGAATGCTTGGGACCTGCGGTTTTCTGGATAACGGATCTTTCCGTAATTTGGATCTTCATATCTTAAGTCTACTAGAAAATCATGTAAACATTAAGGGGCAGATTTATCAAGGGTTCAATTTCAAAGTAATGGGAGTTTTTTCGAAATTCTAATAAAAAAGAGCAACCGAAATTTATTAATAAAAAAAGGAGTTTTTTTTGAGGGTGAACAGGCTATATTAGATTTTTCGAATCGAAGTAAGATCGAATTTGTCCACCAATTGACTCCATATAGGTTCTCAGAGGTCCCCCAGAGGCTAAAACAGCAATTTGGCAGGTTTTAGATGGGGAATGGTTGAAGTTAAAGTTTTAAAGATACAGTACATTATATTATGTATAGTATATTTTTAATTCAAATCGAATTTGGACTAATCCCTAGTCGCAAAAATAGCTCGAAATTGGAATTTTCGAAGTACACAAAAATAGCTCAAAATTCTAACTTTTTTACTTTGAAATTTCACTTCGAACTTTGATAAATCTACCCATAAATAAACCCAATATGCTGGTTTTACTTCCAATAAGGATTGATTATACCTTAGCTTAAATAAAGTACAATGTTTTACTATTACAGAGAAAAAGGAAATCATTTTTTAAAAAAAAGTGAATTATTTGATTATAATGGAGTCTATGGGAGACGGCCATTCCATAGC
Source organism: Xenopus laevis (assembly GCF_017654675.1). NCBI lineage: Eukaryota > Metazoa > Chordata > Amphibia > Anura > Pipidae > Xenopus > Xenopus laevis. The sequence goes on along the minus strand of NC_054379.1, from coordinate 34,025,722 downwards.
TTTCTGGATAAAGGATTCCATCCTAATATTAATTTTTTAAAATATAAACAACATTGTTGCTGAATTATAAACACATGAATGTTAATGTGAGCAGTTGTATCAGCCCCTTCGACTGTGACCAAAACTAAATTCCATCTTGTCTTTGTGCCATAAGTACATGTTTATGGGCAGCAAGTCTCCTAAGCTCTGTTTTTTTTTTGTTTTTTTTTTGCTAAATAGACAATAGAGACTTCTAAAATCAAAAACTAAAGCAGCACATTAATTTGAAAACATAAACTATCAGACAGCGTGATGTCCAATGCAGAAAGAAGGGAATAATAAAGAGTCTCAAACCCAACGTATTCTAAACAGAAAAAAAAAATGCACAGCAAATGTTCAGGAATGAAATCTGGTAGTTATTGTATAAAAATCCCTTAAGCCTCGTGCCCAATGTACATCTGCAGCGAAGATAGCAAAACAGGATATCGGGATTCAGTGCTAGAGGGATACAAGCCTGAAACAAATGAAAAGAGGTACAGAATAAAGCAGAGGTTATATGTTTCCAAGAATGCACCACAGGTCCAGTCACTGAACCTTAAAGAGAATATAAATGCACTTTAGGGGGTGTAGTACAGAGCAATACGGAGTAATAACAGGTCTAAGATATAAAGGATATATTGAAGAGAGCTCGCAGGTTTATTGCAGAAATGAAAATGTGCCTCTACCTGGAGTTTTTACATTTATGATGCGAATTGACCAGGCATATCAAAAGTAACACACACCAATCAAACAGGGATAAGATTTAAAAGCTTAAAAAAAACATGATTGTTACATCTATTCTGTTTTGTAGTAGAAATCACAGTTTCACAATGTCTCATTTTACAGAAAGTTATAGGGGCTGATTCACTAAGGGTCGAATATCGAGGGTTAATTAACCCTCGATATTCGACTGGGAATTGAAATCCTTCGACTTCGAATATCGAAGTCGAAGGATTTAGCGCAGATAGTACGATCAAACGATCGAAGGAATAATCCTTCGATCGAACGATAAAATCCTTCGATCGAACGATAAAATCCTTCGATCGAACGATAAAATCCTTCGAATCGAACGATTCGAAGGATTTAAATCCACGATCGAAGGAATATCCTTCGATTAAAAAAAGTTAGGCAAGCCTATGGGGACCTTCCCCATAGGCTAACATTGACTTTGGTAGCTTTTAGATGGCGAACTAGGGGGTCGAAGTTTTTTTTAAAGAGACAGTACTTCGACTATCGAATGGTCGAATAGTCGAACGATTTTTACTTCGAATCCTTCGATAGTTGTAGACGAAGGTCGAAGTAGCCCATTCGATGGTCGAAGTAGCCCAAAAAAAACTTCGAAATTCGAAGTTTTTTAACTTCGAATCCTTCACTCGAAGTAAGTGAATCGGCCCCTTAATGTTTAGTTATAACTCAGTGCTGAAAAAACTGATATTAAATTATTTAAAACAATCCTAATGGGTTTATTTAATGTTTAAAGGGGTTGTTCACCTTTAAATAAACTTTCATGGGGTTATTTACTAAACTCCGAATGCTTAAAAAACGAATTTGTGATTTTTTTATAATAAAATCGGAAAATCACAAATTTTTCGTAATCAGAAAATACAGCATCTCAGACCTGTCAAAGTCTCACTGTCAATGGGAGAAGCCCCAACGATTTTTCGATGTGGGCTGGGTTTTCGTACAAAAAGTTCCAAAAAAATCGTGAAAATCGGATGAAAAATCTGAAAAAATTTAGAAAATCTGATTTTTATTTTCCCGCAAAGCAAATTTTTGGGAAAATGTAATAATAAATAAGAATAAAAAACTCGAGTGGAGCTTGTAGCAGAAAATACTGAGATTAATTCGGACTTTGATAAATAACCCCCATAGAGTGATGTGGAGGGTGATATTCTGAGACAATTTGCAATTGGTTTTCATTTTTTATTATTTGTAGTATTTGAGTTATTTAGCTTTATTATACAGCAGCTCTCCAGTTTGCAATTTCAGCAATCTGGTTGCTAGGGTGCAAATTATCACAGCAAAGGTGCACTGATTTGAATAAAAGACTGGACTATGAATAGGAGAGGCCTTAATAGATAGACGAGTAGCAATAACATTTAATTTGTAGTCTTACAGAGCATTTGTTTTTTGATCGGGTCAGTGACCCCCATTTGAAAGCTGAAAAGAATCAAAGAAAAAGACAAATAATTAGAAATAATCTATAAAAAATAAATAATGACAGCCAATTGAAAAGTTGCTTAGAATGGACCATTCTATTACATACTAAAAGTTAACAGAAAGGTGAACCTACCCTTTAAATGATTTTTTGTATGGAGATCCAAGTTACAGAAAGACCCATTATCCAGAAAACCCCAGGTCCTGAGCATTCTGAATAACAGGTCCCGTAACTGTAATAACATTAGGGAACACAACACTTTTTATTGTGGTTCCCCGCGCAGAGAATGGTCGCCTCCCCTTTTCCAAAACTATGGCAACAAAATGTTTTTAGTGTGCGGTGGGCAGATTATTAATTTTTTTTTATTTTATTAAACTTTTTAAATTAGGTTTTGAATAAAAACTGTCTATCCTAGGTCCATAATAATATGTCAGAATGGGCTAGGGAAATGGTCAATATAGCACTTTCTGCTTTGCCAACATACATATTTTAATTATTTATGTGTCGTTTTAGGTTACAGAGACCTGTGAGCATATATTTACCTGCATCTGGCATTTCTCTGATGTATCGCTAATACATTTCATTCTTAAAGGGCAACGGTTCAGCTCCAATTCAATAACTCTGCATAGTGTAGTGCCCCATCTAGCAATAGCCTTGCCTCAATTATCTGAACCCCTTGAGTTATTAAAATATGACCACAATGCTTAACCTTGTGGTACTAAACTAACAAGTCTGTCAACAAAAGGATTGTTTTGAGGATTGCTTCAGGGCACCAGACTATATACATTATATACTTTTTCATTTATAGAACTTACTGTACAATAGTGACAGAACTTCAAAATCAGCCATTAAACTAAATGACTTGTGCTTTCTGACCTACAGGCACATGTCCATAGGAACTAAGAACACTCAGGACTATAAAAAAAAACTGAGGAGTTGTGTAATTTCACAAACAGGAAAAACAACTGAAAACACAACAAATGTATCACAAAACCAGTTACATGATTCTGTATATTTCTGAACACTGTTCATTATTACCCAAAGATAGCAATGCTTGTGCCTGGCATCAGTGTATCTATTGATATGGTAAATGTATTTGTATAATGCTTTAAATATTTTTGAGTTAGAGAACCACAAACTTCATTCTTATTTTGGCAAAGTGAATAAAGCCAGGTAAAGTAAATGTTGCATAAGATCAGTACTAAAGAGAAAATATCCATATTTTTATAAAGAGATGATGAGTGAAAAAAAAAACGTTGTGCAGAACAATAAGGGGACCATTTATTAAACCTCAGATGTATCTAGTCAAGGTTTTTAAAGGGGACCTGTCACCCAGACATAAAAAGCTGCATAATAAAAGTCCTTTTCAAATTCTTTTTTTTTTTTTAAAGTATTCATAACTGTTGTAAATGCATTTAAAAATCTCAGCTGTCACTCAAATATTGCCTGTCCCTCCTCTATGCCTCAGGCATAGAGGTGGGGCAGACAGTTACTTTTACTTTCCATTCAGCACTACCTAGATCAGGAGTCCCCAACCTTTTTAAACCGTGAGCCACATTCAAATGTAAAAAGTGTTGGGGAGCAACACAAGCATGAAAAAGTCTATTGGGGTGCTAAATAAGGGCTGTGATTGGCTATTTGGTAGCCCCTATGTGGAGTGGTAGCCTACAAGAGGCTCTACTTGTCACTATACTTAGGTTTTATGCAATTAAAAATTCCAAACTTAAAGCTTGGAATTCAAAAATAAGCAACTGCTTTGAGGACCCTGAGAGCAACTTCCAAGGGGTTGAAGAGCAACATGTTGCTCACGAGCTACTGGTTGGGGATCACTGAGATGTTACTGCACTCTCCACATTCCCCCCAGTTCTCTTAACCATTTCATTGTGTAGTCAGTCCATGGGGATGGACATCAGGTCCCCCATTCTGGTGCACAAACAAGATTTTGAGATGATACAAGGCTTGTCTTAATAACAGTGTCCACAAAATGGCTTCTGCCTCCTTGCTATTATTATGAGTTCCCAGATCAAAGGAAACAAGGTTCAAATAGTTTATATAGTGCAATTCAAGTTAATTTTGCTTGACTGGTGAGATAAAATAGGATTTGGAATCATTTTTTGGGTGAAGGATCCCCTTTAAGGGGAAAACTCAAATTTTTTTTTAGAGGCTTATTATACCCCAAAGCTTCTAAAAATCTGTATCTGAAAAAACTCCATCTCAAACCGGTCAAGGTCATGTAGAAGTCAGTGGCAGATGTCCTTGCTTCTTTACATTGTGGATTATCCGATAGAGTATGGGTTTTCGTTTGATAATCTGAAAAAATTGAGTTTTCACAGTGAAAATTCGATAAAGTCGAGTTTACAAACGTACGATACGAATTGATGCTCAATTTTGTTGCAATGTTTTGGCGATCCAAATTGTTAGAGAAAAATTATTGATAAAATGAGTTCAATTCATGGGAGTTTGGTAGACTTTGTTTTCATAAAAAAACTGAGATTAATTCAAGTTTTAGTAAAAACCATCCTAAGAAATGTCATTACAAAATGTAATTAAATAGTGATTTTTTTTTCTAGAGGATCTATATTTTTGATAAGCTCATGTTAGAGATGATTTTATACATTTTTTGGGCAATTTTTTGCATCATATTATAACACAGAAACATTAGTTCAAGAAGGAGTATAGTATGTGGGATATACACAACAGGAAAGAATAATGCAGCAGCAGTTAATCTAATAAAAAAATACACATATATGAGATATGCCAGGGACAATATACTGCAAACTGTTCAATACAGGGGTTTTAGCAGTTACTGAGAATTGTGTGACCAAATAAAGGCACAAGACATCCAGGTCCTTTTATAAATGACACAGAATGTGTAAGTGGCTCCTAATCTTCTCTTATTCAATAGTTGGGTACAATTCTTGTAACCTATATCATTCTGCGTGTCTCGGGTGGCTTCTACTGGGTGGATGACAGGGAAAAAAGAAAGACTGTGATGAATCCATGCTCAAGATGGGAAGTGGACCAATACAGAGATTTGCCATAACTTCTGGAATAATGTGAACTGGACAATTGTTGAACAATTGTTTCATTAGTAGGATAACGTTGTAGAACATAATTATATGGCCCGCCAAAATTGTATGAAAGTATGAAGTGTGAAATATGCAGCGTCATGGATTGTTCACACTATAGTTTGCGGGTCTCCAACCTTTTATAACTGTGAGCCACATTCAAATGTAAAAAGTGTTAGAGAACAACACAAGCATGAAAAAGGTTCCTAGCAGTGCCTAATATGGCCTGCGATTTGATAGCCTCTATGTGGACTGACAGCCTACAGAAGAGTCTGTTTGGCAGTACACCTTAGTTTCAGGCAACCAAAACTTGCCTCTAAGCCAGGAATTCAAAAATAAGCATCTGTTTTGAGACCACTGGGAGCCACATCCAAGGGGTTGGTGAACATCACGTTGCTAGCGAGCCACTGGTTGGGGATCACTGCTATGGTACATAGGCAATATTTTATAGCATTAATTGCATGTGAATTCACAAGTACAGTGGCACCCACATCTCTTGACATTGATTGAGTCAAACACTTTCACTACTGCTGGTTACTTTCAAAATTGCAGCATACATGCTTGGGACTGAAACTTGACATATTTATTTAATGTACACAAGCCAATAAGCAGGGAATGGCAATATGCCCCCCATTGCTCATTGGATACTATTTTCTATAAAGTTATCATTAGGTGAAGATAGAAAAACTGATTAATTAGAAACACAAAAGTGGCACCAAACACAAAAAAGATGGCATACACTGGCCACATTTATATTTACAGGGAGATATCAATGGTTTCTGGAAGGAACAATTCCTTGATATGCAGTAGGGAAGAGCTCTCTTCTATGTAATTTTTATAATAAATTAAATGTTGTGTTTTCTACCAGATCAAATAAAGCATCGACTCTTGCCTAGTGTGAAAAGTGTAATCATTCAGTTTTGCTGTTTTACCACTAGTCTATGCTGTTGTATAAATTTTAGATTTTTGTTCTACACAGAAAGCAAAATCAGTCTGATGAGCTGTGGAGCGTTCCTATACATAATTCCTATTAGGCTAAAAAAGCAAGTTTAAAACACCCATAGAAATTAGACAATATACATAAACTAGTATTCAAATACAGAATTATACTTGGCCTCATTTACTAATGCATGAGCCACCATTCGATGCATAAATGTAAGTCTGCATATAGTAAAACATTGGGGAAATATTAAAAA